>NC_092338.1:360990714-361312857 GCF_046630445.1 Rutidosis leptorrhynchoides
TTCTTGATATTTGTGAGGTTAAATAGAATACCAGAGTCGTGTAACATGGCACATGATGACGTTATGATCTGTGAATCACCACGTTTCATTAGAAACTCAGCATGTCTTACTGTAATATAATCACGTTGATCAAGTGTCATTATATTATACTAACTCATGCATCAATTTCCAACACTACTTCAAAATTATTCATACTTCAAACTCGAAGGTTTCAAAATTAGAAACTAAACAGTTTCATTTATGATGTAATACTGATAGCGCGAAGAGATAAATGATTTCAGATAAGATTAGTTATGAAAATATCTTCAGAAATATCGAAGATATTTATGATGATATTTTGGAATTTCTAAGTTCGATGGTTGATGAAGGAAGATTTTCTGCAAGGTTTTAACATGAGTACGGAGCAAGATATTCACTAAAGATTTCATCAGATTCAGAATTACCTGGATTCTTTGAATATAGGGTTTGACCCTTGTATTTGTCCTTGGTCTCCTTCGTGGTTAGCTCAATCCGTTTTCCAGTTCCAACTTTTCTGAGCTTTTCCAACATACTATTCTTTATCATCAGACTTCCGATGATTAAGGTCGTTTACGGTTGTCTATGGTTTCTGCTGCTTCATTCAGCTTTTTCAACATTCAGAGTATTGATTTGTGACTGAGTGCTTTTCAGAATTTCAGAATGAGAGATCATAATTCTAAGAAATAAATGTCATACATATAACTGTTGATGTAGATATGCTGTGAGTTTTCAAAGTACTGATTGTTGATTTCTCGGTATTTGGTATGGCAGTTCTCTTTACAAGATGCGGATGGGTATATGATAGGACTTTAATGAACAATTATAATGGGTTTTCGGAGATAAACTTAAGTTAATGAATAATGAATTTGCTAGTAAGTTTACTGCTAATGTGGTGGTATATAAACGGTTCTCTGGTAACGATGATGAATGGGTAATCTTTATAATAAAGTTTATTCGAATGAAAAATTGAAGTGGATTTGTTGGAGCTGTGACAAAATTGGCTAATTGTGAAAAAGAATTGCAATCTTATTTTGGGTGATAATAACACTAAGGAATTAGCACAACTACGTGTTAAACGTTTACTCAGTTTCCGAGAGTTTTTCAGATGCATAACTATATGCATAAGTTCTTTCTTTCGTAGGTATCGTGTGGTTGGTTCATCTCCTCGATTGAGGTGTTTTCAAGAATCATGAAAGGTTTGAACGCAGATTGTAATCGTCAAGATACAAATGAGATTTAAGATGAAATCAAGTGGCAAACTTGAAGAATTGTTTTAGTTTCATATGTTATAATCAATATTTTAATTCATTTTAATTGTCCAATGTCGGCAGTCTACAGTTGATAGTCCACAGTCGACAGTCCAATAATTCATATATAATTTAATATATAATATTCGAATTGATTAATATGTATCGTGACCCGTATACGTCTCAGACTCGATCACAACTCAAAGTATATATATTATTTGAGAATCAACCTCAACCCTGTATAGAGAACTCGATCATTACTGCATATAGAGTGTCTATGGTGATTTCAAATAATATATACAGATGTGTCGATATGATATGTCAAAACCTTGTATACGTGTCCCGATATTTAAAGTGCGTAAAAAAATAAATAACAGAAATTTAAATGACGATAAATAAAGTGCGTAAAGTAAATAACAGAAATTAAATGACGATAAATAAAATTGCGAGAATGTAAATTGCGATAATTAAATTGCGATAAATAAAATGTAATCAGTTAGCTAGGAACAATTAGCTAGGAACAGTTAGCATGGATTCTTAACAAAATTTCTCATAGTTAATTTGTTTGTTTCTAATAAATTTTATTTTGTCAAATGTTTTCTTCATTATGCCACTTGTTGGATTCTGATAAATCAAAATCCAAATATTAAATTGGATGAATATGGTTATTCTGTGGTGAACGGATTTGTATATCGGTGGATGTAAGTAGGATAGTATATGACTGTTGAAACAGATTCGAAGAACGTACAATGTAACTTATTAATGTAAAATTTAAATATTCCTCGGGTATTACCTACCCGTTAAAATATTTTCACCATTAACAGTTTGTACAAGAGAATTTTTAATTACAATCTTTATGAAAACATATATACATATATATTTTCTTCAAATGTATTCATGAATTTAATGAGTTAATATGATATTAAACTCATTTGCTTTTCGGTTGGAACTAGAATAAATAATCTCTAAAACTTTAGAGATTACATATTCGCCATGTCGAACGAAGATAAATGAGGTAGAACGATACGTAGAACGAAGATCATACTCAAAGTACAGATTATGATATTGAAGCATGGATTGCTAATGGTACTAGTGCTGTTATTGATGGTACTGTTGGTGCCGATGATGTTGCTGAAGCTGGTACATTTTGCACCATATTCTCCGAATTGATTATTCGAGCGCGAAGTTCGTTGATTTTTTACTCCAGGATAATTGTCGGTCGGAACGAGTGGATGAATAAGATTCAGAATTGTGGATAGAATATAATATTGTCGAGTTACCCTGGAAATGAGACTGAAAATGGTGTCTCGAACAGGTTCGCCGGTAAACGCTTCAGGTTCATTGTCAAGAGGTGAATTCAGTTGGTGGAAGGGATTGCCTTCTGCGCGTTTCCATTAATTAAGTCGACTACGAACCCATCAGATGAATTGATAATGGCTAATTGGTTGATTCATGCCGGTGACGCTGTTTTCGGAGATTAGGTGAACATCTATGTCAGAATAGCTGTCGGAATAACTATCAGAATAGCTATCGAAATCTGAGGGACTCGAAAAGGTTGCAGGATTCATCTCGTACGATCAGATGAAGGATTTTCGATAAGAAATAGATTATAGGATGTAGATTAGTACCCTGCAATACATAATTTACATATGCATATATAATACTAACATCCCATAAGTTACGGAGGAATCTACGGAATATGTCAGGCAAAGTTACAGTAACAGATACGCTAAGATATAGATTAGCAGATACGATAAGATATAAATTTTGTCTATACACTATTCATGCAATCATTGCAGTAAGATGTGTCTAGACTAAGAATGATAAGCAGGTAATTTCCTAAGGATGATAAGTAGATGATTTCCGACTAGAAATGATAAGCAAAACTTTTGATATGCAGACACGGTCGAAGTCCAGACTCACTAATGCCTCCTAACGACTTATCAGTTAGACACACTAATGCAGACCTGGTTCGCTAAGACCTCTGCTCTGATACCAACTGTGAAGACTCGTCCTAATCCATCCGGACGAAGTCCATATCGAATATAAACGTTTCACAACAGTTGATTACATCGCGAGGTACTTGACCTCTATATGATACATTTTACAAACATTGCATTCGTTTTTGAAAAGACAATTCTTCATTACATTGAAAGTTGACGGAATGCATACCATTTCATAATATATCTAACTATAATTGACTTAATAATAATCTTGATGAACTCAACGACTCAAATGCAACGTCTTTTGAAATATGTCATGAATGACTCCAAGTAATATCTCTAAGGTGAGCAAATGCACAGTGGAAGATTTCTTTCATACCTGAGAATAAACATGCTTTAAAGTGTCAACCAAAAGGTTGGTGAGTTCATTAGTTTAACATAAATAATCATTTCATAATTTTAATAGACCACAAGATTTCATATTTCCATTTCTCATAAACATACGTCCCATGCATAGAGACAAAAATATCATTCATATGGATTGAACACCTGGTAACCGACATTCACAATATGCATATAAGAATATCCCCATCATTCCGGGATCCTCCTTCGGACATGATATAAATTTCGAAGTACTAAAGCATCCGGTACTTTGGATGGGGCTTGTTGGGCCTGATAGATCTATCTTTAGAGTTCGCGTCAATTAGGGTGTCTGTTCCCTAATTCTTAGATTACCAGACTAAATAGGGGCATATTCGGTTTAATAATCCAACCATAGAATGTAGTTTCGATTACTTGTGTCTATTTCGTAAAACAGTTCTAAAAGCAGCGCATGTATTCTCAGTCCCAAAATATATATTTCGAAAGCATTTAAAAAGGGATTAATGAAAACTCACGCATATAAATATTGTAAAACAGTTAATAAAGCATTTGTATGTATTCTCAGCCCAAAAACATAAAGAGTAAAAAAAAAAAGGGGAAATAAAACTCACAGTACTGTATTTTGTAGTAAAAATACATATGACGATATTGAACAATGCAGAGTTGGCCTCGGATTCACGAACCTATATCATTTGTGTATTCATTAATATATATAATCGTAATCGAATAAATATATATACAATTGTTAGTAATATAATTTTTATATTAATAATTTATATAAATATATTTTATTATTTAATTAAATATATTCATTTTGTATATAAACACATTATTATAGTTAAATTATGTATATTAAATATACTTTTATATAATTACTCTTTTGTTTTCAAAATACTAGTTATAATAACACTGGAATAATTATATTGATAATAATAATAATTTTCATAGTACTGATAATATTTATAATAGTATTAATAATATTTTTTATAAAAATATAGATGTTAAGTAATGATACTTTTAGTAATAATTATATTAATTAAATTTCAATAATAATATTACTTGTTAATGATATTCATTTTAACGGAAGTGCTAATATTAATAATAATACTAATAATTATAATACTTATAATAATAATAACTGTTATAATACTTATAACTATTATAACTATGATAATAATAATAATTGTTATAATTCTTATAATAACAATAATAATAATAAAAAAAATAATAATAATCCTAATAATAATAGTAATAATAATAATAATAATGATAAGTATGAAAACTACCTTTAAAAAGAATAAATTGCCAAAGCCAGGACTCGAACCCAAGACCTCTCGTCGCCTAACACACCCTCAAACCATCTAGCCATTTAAGTTTTTCTGAATTTAACACAATCCCTTATTATTTAAACCCGTTACTATTTCTATTTCTCCTTCCTCTTCTTCCCCATTCATTCAGTTGACCCGATAACAGAAACCATTTATACAGCAATTAATTTAGGACTATTATTTGTAATATAAACGTTCTGTATTTTGTGATTTTGATTAACAGAAACAGAAAAAAATATGCAACAGCAGAAATAAATAAATTAAATAAAAAAAACGATGAGCACCATGAATAATTTCAAATCAATTGAAAACGATTTGAAATCCTATCAGTTAAATCACGTTTGTTTTTAAAACAAGTAGACGACACTGATTAGCAAGTAATTTAGTAGATTAATCAAAACCAAAGAAAGAAATAAAAATTAAACTATCACAGACTTAAAAAAAAATGTTTGAACTTGATTATTAATTTCGATTTGAAGGTTGTTTTAGACAAAAATTATAAAACGAATTATGTTTCAAATAACTCCTAGAAACTTTCCAATTCATCAATTGATCAAGAAACATCCAAGAATTTTCGAATTTCACTTTGAACAAGACGGTTGACTTTTTCATTTGAAATCTTTGACTCGAAAATTCTTGATGAATAAGATGAATTGAAACTTTAAATTTTGCAGACAGATTAAGTGTTTGATTCCTAACAACATGACATTAACGGATTTTGAAATTACTTTAGTAATCGTTCAATTTGAAAATTGAAAGCAAGAACAGGGCATCTCCTGTGTTCTTCGACTTCCTCGATTTAATTTGATGGAAGAAAAAGTTGTATAAGTGTTTATTTGATAATGACAAAATATAGATGAAAGTTTTACTCAGAACAAGTGTGTATATCGTTCGATTATATCACCAATGGATTCACAGTCAATTTGTTCAGAAGAATAAATAAATAAAGTTGATTATGACTTTCCATAAATTCGTACGCTAGATTAAGATGTTTAGCAATACTATAAATTAATTTGTACGATGGATTTAGATGTTTAACAACCCAGGAGACAAAAACAAAATATAAATACAGTATGATAGCAACCAGAATGGAATCGAGTTATTTATGTGATTTTATATATATGTTCAACGTTTATAAGTAATTAATTAGATTAATAATTAATAATAATAATAATAATAATTATCTTAATAATACAGATTAATAATAATAGAAATATTAATAATAATGATAATAATAATATAACTATTAATATCATTAGTGATAAAATATTTAATATTACAAATATTATTATTGATAATGATAAGAGTAATAATGATAAAGGTAATAAATATAATGAAAATAATAATTTTAAATAGAAATAATATTTTTATTTCAATAATAATAATGAAAGTACTGATTATTATAACAGCTATATTCTTAATTTATACGAGTATTATATATGTTATCACTTAGGTAATATTTAATAATCATATAATATATTATATAAAAATCTTTATTGAACATTTATCATTTGTACATTTTATATATATTACAATATATAATATTTATACATAATTATCATATATATTTATATAGATTCATTTTAATAACAACTTTTTATCTTGTATATATATATATATATATATATATATATATATATATATATATATATATATATATATATATATTTTCATATTTTTAACACTGATGATAGATGTAACGACCCGCACTTTTTCGATCATACTATACTTATAAGATTAATATTTACATAAATTAAACCTTGCCAACATGATAAGCAATCCAAATTGTCGAGACTTATATTTCCGAAAAGAGTTTTACACAACGTTTGACCGTCTAGTTTGACCGATGATATCACGAACTATACAATATATGATAATTATACGTTTGTGTATATAAATGTATATATACATATTTAACATGATTAATAAATGTTTTAATATCTCATTTTGTATTAATAACAACAAGTTATATGTGTATTTTGAAACTACTAACTTAAGTTTTCAAAACGATAACTATACGTAACGTTATTTGACATAAATACTTAAGACATATAATGTTTATACATATATTGTATAAGTAATGTATTTAATCACTTTTAAAGACTTAAATACATAAAACCATATAAGTGTATTCACAAAAGATAGCTATATTTGAATCCTCATTCCATTTTTCACAAAATTTCTATACGTATACCTAGAGTATTGTACTCGTATCATACCAAGCTCCTATACGTATTTACTAATAGTAAATACACATCAAAATCACCACCTAACCAGCCATTATTCATGCCATGAGGGCTAGGTAATTGAACTTGGAAGCAATTAGGACTAGATACATAAAATTATAACTTGAAATTTTGTCCATGAGGACCCCCATGGTCACGTTTTTTTTTATCTATATGTATCATCATTTTAGTTCATTTCAACTTCAAATCTCTTAGCAAAACACACACTCTTCCATAGCCTTAAAACCCTTAATCAATTCAGCAAAGTTTCCAAGAAGATCTAGCTTCAAAAACCATACTAAAACACCATAAGAAAACCATACAAAAACACTTCAAGAAAACCCTCCAAGAACACCAACTTACTTCCAATCTTTCATCCACTTCTATCACCCTTTTGATTCTAGCTTCTTACTCCTCTTTTACAGCAAACTTATCCAAGGAACTTGAGGTAGAATCTATGTTCATAACCTTATTCGATTCATATATATATAGCTATCTTATTTTGTGGTACAAAAGTTTAACAACAAGAACATAGTTTGAATGTTTTCAAACTTGTTTGCAAACTAAATAGATCCTTCTAACTTAACTTTTAAAATACTTCAAGACCTGTAATATAACTTATGTATATGCTAATTTAACAAGGTAAAACTTGGTTTTTCAAAGTATAAGTATTTTTAGAAAAATGGTCATTAAATGATTTTGTTGTAACAAAAATGTTTAACTTCATATGTTTCACTAAACTTTCACTTATGCCGTATGATTTTGAATACAAACCAAGGTATTTACAGTTCATAGTCTTAAAGAAGAACTCGATCCAAGAAGATGGCAATTTGAATCAACGAAAACGGACTTGTAACGAAGAAACTATGACCGAAACAAAATTGGTTATCCAAGACTTAAATGACTTCGGGATTCATTGGAAAAATTTACATAAAATCACATACTTCTAAGATAACATGATATTTTATATATATGTACTTATAATTCAATTTTATATGGTTCAGGATCACCCGTAAACAACACGAGAAGATTAATCATAAGATCCCATGATTGTACGCAACACGTCATTTGACAACACCGGTACTTTATGTACGCAACACGTCATTTGACAACACCGGTACCATGGGTCAAGATTAATCTCGACCAATACATATACGATGGGGTTTTATTTATTTCGTTGGGGGTTTTATTTATTTCATTGCGGGTATATTAAACATCTAAAAATGAACCATTAAAATTGAATTACTAACAACGAACTGCTAACTACGGACTAAGGAAATATTCAAAATATTAAAAGTATAACAAGTATATATATATATAACGTTTGTTTTAAAATGAAAACATATTGATATATTATATATGGATAGGTTCGTGATATCAACCGGAAGACCGAGTCAAATTATATATATCATCAAGACAAGAGTGAGTATATAGTCCCACTTTTAAACTCTAAATATTTCGGGATGAGAATACATGTATTTTATGTTTTACGATATGGACACAAGTAACTGAAAAATATGTTCTACGTTGAGTTGTACCACTGGCATACTTCCCTGTAGCTTGGTAACTAATATTTACAGCGGTATTGTAAACGCGAATCCTGTTGATAGATCTATCGGGCCTGACAACCCCAACCGGACTGGACGACCAGTATTCAACGGTTGCACAGTACTTCGTTTTGTGACTACACTTGGTACGGTGTAGTAAGATTTCATATTAAAGGGAATATGCGACGTGAAAATGTTAAGTATGGTTACCAAGTGCTCAACCACTTAGAATATTTTTATTAAACTGTTTATATACGAAATCTTGTGGTCTATATATATATATTGCTGCCGGCATTAAACCTATATCTCACCAACTTTATGTTGACCTTTTTAAAACATGTCTATTCTCAGGTGATTTCTAAAGCTTCCGCTGCATCATGTTGGATCTAACCAGGATCTTGCGTACGCATGTTTGTGTCAAAAATAAAACTGCATATCCGAGATGTTGTATTGTAAAATATGCTAGAAACCGTGTTGTTGTCATCATTTGTAAAGTTTGTAAGTCGAAGATTATCGCTAAACGTTAATCTTCTTTTTATTGTCTTAAGCTTGTAACAAAAATAATGGTTATGGTTTGTAATGTATAATATATGCAGTTTTCTTTCAAAAATGTCTCATATAGAGGTCAATACCTCGCAATGAAATCATACGTTATCTAACGCGTTCTTATGGTTAAGGACGGGTTATGACATGTGGTATCAGAGCGTTGGTCTTAGCGAACCAGGTTTGCATTAGTGTGTCTAACCGAGAAGTCGTTAGGATACATTAGTAAAGTCTGGACTTTGACCGGGTCTGATTTAAAAAAAAAAACCATTGCTTATCACTGTTGGTTAAAATTTATATGTAAATATTATGTAGTACTAATGGGTTAGTTGTTGTGTGATAGATGTCGGGCTCGAAACTTATTATCACATTCAGCGACTCCGAATCAGAACCTTCAGATTGTGTTTCAGTCATTAACATATCCGATGACGAAAGTGGTATTTTAGGGGAAGACTCACAATTTCCGGATGAACCAACTATAGAAATATCGGAAAGTGAACCCGAGGAGGAAAGTGAACCCGAAGAGGAAAGTGAACCCGAAGAAGAAAGTGAACCCGAGGAAGAAATACTAGAAATTACGAAAGAAAAATTCGATCAAGGAAAGAAACGAAAAGCGAATGAATTAGAAAATTCAAATCCCGAACTTAGTGAGAATGACGTAGCACCAATTCCACTCAACACTACCACCCCTATTCCCGCTATTCCTATTAGTGCTATCCCCGCATCTAGTTCTTCGGCTCCTCAGCCAAAACGTAGGCAGACAGCTAGGATAAGCGTTAGGCCATTCATTGGAACTAAACGCCCTAGAAAATAGACCGAACGATGCACTGCCGTATTAAGCCATGGAATCATATAATGTTTTGTATAATATTATTAGTGTGGTTTGCTTAAAGTTTGATGTAAGATAAGCATATGTAAAATAGCGAAGTATGAAATGCAATAATTTTCCATGGTTAAGTATTATTTAGATTGTAGTAATTGATTCTGTACTAAGCTATTAAGTATGAACATTAACGGGTAGGTACTACCCAAGATATAATTATAAAACGCTAATAAGAAGAAAAGGCTTTTATAATAATACCTGGTTCATATTATTAACAAGCTATAAATGTACTATAAATACACACTACATCTATAATATTCCATGTGAATAATTATTTTCTTTCATTAGGAAATGGCGCGATTGAATCGAATGACGGAACAAGAACTCGAGGAACTCATCAACCAGCGAGTGAACGATAGAATGCTATGGGTCGAAGCTGCAAGAGCTGCTGCAGTTAACCCAAATCCTCGTGTAGGATGCTCCTACAAGACGTTTCAAGCTTGCAAGCCATCATCATTCAGCGGAACGGAAGGACCTATCGGTTTAACCCGATGGATAGAAAAAATGGAGACGGTGTTTAAAATCAGTGGTTGTGATGAAAAAGACATGACCAAGTTTGCATCGTGCACTTTACAAGATAGTGCACTCACATGGTGGAAGAATTATGTGAAGGCGGTAGGAGGAGATGTAGCTTATGATACTCCATGGGAAGAATTCAAAGCAATGATAATCACCGAGTATTGTCCAAGGAATGAGGTTATTAAGTTAGAAGATGAGTTACGAAGTTTGAAGGTGGTTGGTACTGAAATCACCAACTACAATCAGCGATTCATGGAATTGGTTTTACTATGTCCTGAATTGGTTCCAACCGAAGCACGGAAGATTGAAATGTACAAAGGTGGTTTGCCCAAAAAGGTCAAGGCAAACGTTACAGCATCGAAACCTAAAACAATTCATGAAGCTATAACCATGGCGAACGAGCTAATGGATCAGGTCATTTTGGACAAGAAAGCATTCAATACTGAGGTGAAGGTATTGGGGAACAAGAAAAAGTGGAATGGAGGTTATGATCGAGGTAACCAACAACAACCTTATAAGAAACAAGAAACCACGAAAGGTGCGGGTAGCGGTTCAGGCTTTGGTTACAAAGGACAAAGTCCTTTATGCAACCGTTGTCACAAACATCATTTTGGTTACTGTAGTGTGTTGTGCACTAAATGCAATAGACAGGGACATCTTGCTGAAGATTGTAAGGCTCTCGTTACAAATGCAAACGGTAGCAAGACTCCTGCCACCAACGCAAATAGAACTGCTTTGGCTAACATTACTTGTTTTGGGTGTGGAAAACAAGGTCACTATAAGAGTCAGTTCCCGAATCCAGAAAAGAATGGCGGACCTGCACGTGGAAGAGCGTTTGTTATTAATGCTAGAGAGGCACGAGAAGACCCGGAGCTTGTTACGGGTACGTTTACCATTAATAACTTATCAGCATCTATTTTATTTGATACTGGCGCCGATAGAAGTTACGTGTGTATAAATTTTTACACTAAATTGAATTGTTCATCATTACCTCTAGATGCTAAGTACTTGATTGAGTTAGCTAATGGTAAACTAATTAAAGCCGATAAAATTTGTCGTGATTGTGAAATAAATCTAGCCGGAGAAACGTTTAAAATCGACTTAATACCCGTAGAATTAGGAGGTTTTGATGTAATAGTCGGCATGGACTGGATGTCCAAAGTAGGAGCGGAAGTTGTTTGTGCCAAGAAGGCAATTCGTATTCCTGGTAAGGATAAAATACCGGTGATGATTTATGGAAAGAAGGGTAATTCAAAGCTAAAACTCATTAGCTGTTTGAAAGCCAAGAAGTGTTTAGAAAAGGGATGTTACGCTATTTTAGCACATGTTAATAAAGTCGAAAAGAAAGAAAAGTGTATCAACGACGTGCCTGTGGCAAGAGATTTTCCTGAAGTTTTTCCGGAAGAATTGCCGGGATTACCTCCATTTAGATCGGTAGAATTTCAAATAGATTTAGTACCAGGAGCTACACCAGTGGCTCGTGCTCCATATAGACTTGCACCGTCCGAATTAAAAGAACTTCAAAGTCAGTTAAAAGAATTACTGGACCGTGGATTCATACGACCGAGTACTTCACCGTGGGGAGCTCCGATTCTATTTGTTAAAAAGAAAGATGGATCTTTTAGGATTTGCATAGATTATCGTGAATTAAATAAGTTAACTATCAAAAATCGGTATCCACTACCGAGAATTGACGACTTATTTGATCAACTCCAGGGATCATGTGTTTATTCGAAAATCGACCTAAGATCGGGCTATCATCAACTACGTGTCAAAGAAGAGGACATTCCGAAAACTGCTTTTCGAACACGTTATGGTCATTACGAATTTTTGGTCATGCCGTTTGGGTTGACAAATGCGCCAGCTGTATTCATGGACCTCATGAATCGAGTTTGTAGTCCGTATTTGGATAAGTTTGTTATCGTTTTCATTGATGATATTCTTATCTATTCCAAGAATGAGCAAGAGCATGAGCAGCATTTAAGGTTGATATTAGAGTTGTTGAGAAAAGAACAGCTATACGCTAAATTTTCTAAGTGTGCTTTCTGGTTGAAAGAAGTGCAATTTCTTGGTCACGTTGTTAATAGCAAAGGAATTCAGGTTGATCCAGCAAAAACTGAAGCTATTGAAAAATGGGAGACTCCTAAGACACCAACACAGATACGCCAATTTTTGGGTTTAGCCGGTTATTATAGAAGGTTTATTCAAGATTTTTCCCGAATAGCTAAGCCGTTGACAGCATTAACACAAAAAGGGAAGAAATACGAATGGACCTCGGAGCAGGAGAACGCGTTTCAAATACTGAAGAAGAAGTTAACTACGGCGCCTATATTATCGTTACCAGAAGGGAACGATGATTTTGAAATATATTGTGACGCTTCGCGACAAGGTTTTGGTTGTGTTCTCATGCAACGGAAGAAAGTTATTGCATTTGCATCCCGACAATTGAAGATTCACGAGCGGAATTATACGACGCATGATCTAGAACTGGGAGCAGTCGTGTTTGCATTGAAGATGTGGAGACATTACTTGTATGGGGTTAAATTCACTGTATTTACTGATCATAAAAGCCTTCAACATATTTTTGATCAGAAACAATTGAACATGAGGCAACGTAGGTGGGTCGAGTTAATAAACGACTATGATTGTGAAATTCGTTATCATCCCGGAAAGGCGAACGTGGTGGCTGATGCTTTAAGCAGAAAAGAACGAGAACCAATTCGAGTTCGAGCAATGAACATAAAAATTCGCATGAATCTCAACTCACAAATCAAAGAAGTTCAACGAGAAGCACTTACTAAAGAAAATATAGGAAATGAAATAATGAAGAAGTATGAGAAGCAACTCGTTATGCGGGAAGATGGAATTCGATATTTTGCAAATCGTATTTGGGTACCGAAGTTGGGTGGATTAAGGAAGTTGATATTGAACGAGGCACATAAGACAAGATATTCGATACATCCTGGAGTTGGAAAGATGTACCAAGATCTTAAGACACATTATTGGTGGCCTAATTTGAAGACCGACGTTGCAACATATGTTGGGGAATGTTTGACTTGTTCCAAAGTCAAAGCGGAACATCAAAAGCCGTCAGGATTACTTCAACAACCAGAAATCCCAGAATGGAAATGGGACGGTATTACCATGGATTTCATCACGAAGTTACCAAAGACTGCTTGGGGATACGACACCATTTGGGTAATTGTTGATCGTCTTACCAAATCTGCACATTTCTTGCCTATAAAGGAAACGGATAGAATGGAGAAACTATTACGATTGTATATAAAGGAAGTTGTTTCAAGACATGGAATACCTATTTCCATTATATCCGATCGTGATGGTAGATTTACCTCAAAGTTTTGGCAATCACTACAGGAGGCACTAGGAACTCGTTTGGATATGAGTACCGCATATCATCCGCAGACCGATGGGCAGAGTGAAAGAACAATTCAGACTCTTGAAGATATGCTCAGGGCATGTGTGATCGATTTTGGAAACGGATGGGATAAGTATCTACCGTTAGCAGAATTCTCGTATAATAATAGTTATCATGCGAGCATTGGAGCTGCACCATTCGAAGCATTGTATGGAAGGAAGTGTAGATCTCCTATCTGTTGGAATGAAGTAGGAGATCGGCATTTAACTGGTCCCGAGATCATACATGAAACGACTGAGAAGATAGTGCAAATCAAGGAGAGATTGAAAACAGCCCGTAGTCGCCAAAAGAGCTACGCTGATGTCCGAAGGAAACCATTAGAGTTTCAGGTCGGGGACATGGTTATGCTAAAGGTGTCACCTTGGAAAGGTGTAATACGGTTCGGCAAAAGGGGTAAACTGAACCCAAGGTACGTAGGCCCGTTCAAGATCATCGAACGCATTGGACCGGTAGTTTATCGACTCGAGTTACCGCAACAACTCGCTGGAGTACATAATACCTTTCACGTCTCAAACCTGAAGAAGTGTCTTGCAAAGGAAGACCTCACCATTCCTCTCGAAGAAATCCATGTCGACGAGAAACTACAATTCGTCGAAGAACCAATCGAAATCATGGACCGTGAAGTTAAACAGCTCAAACAGAGCAATATACCGATTGTTAAGGTTCGTTGGAATGCTAGAAGAGGTCCCGAGTTTACGTGGGAACGAGAGGATCAAATGAAACAAAAGTATCCACACTTGTTTCTCGATAACGCAAAATAGGTACAATTTTAAAATTTCGGGACGAAATTTATTTAACGGGGAGGTAATGTAACGACCCGCACTTTTTCGATCATACTATACTTATAAGATTAATATTTACATAAATTAAACCTTGCCAACATGATAAGCAATCCAAATTGTCGAGACTTATATTTCCGAAAAGAGTTTTACACAACGTTTGACCGTCTAGTTTGACCGATGATATCACGAACTATACAATATATGATAATTATACGTTTGTGTATATAAATGTATATATACATATTTAACATGATTAATAAATGTTTTAATATCTCATTTTGTATTAATAACAACAAGTTATATGTGTATTTTGAAACTACTAACTTAAGTTTTCAAAACGATAACTATACGTAACGTTATTTGACATAAATACTTAAGACATATAATGTTTATACATATATTGTATAAGTAATGTATTTAATCACTTTTAAAGACTTAAATACATAAAACCATATAAGTGTATTCACAAAAGATAGCTATATTTGAATCCTCATTCCATTTTTCACAAAATTTCTATACGTATACCTAGAGTATTGTACTCGTATCATACCAAGCTCCTATACGTATTTACTAATAGTAAATACACATCAAAATCACCACCTAACCAGCCATTATTCATGCCATGAGGGCTAGGTAATTGAACTTGGAAGCAATTAGGACTAGATACATAAAATTATAACTTGAAATTTTGTCCATGAGGACCCCCATGGTCACGTTTTTTTTTATCTATATGTATCATCATTTTAGTTCATTTCAACTTCAAATCTATTAGCAAAACACACACTCTTCCATAGCCTTAAAACCCTTAATCAATTCAGCAAAGTTTCCAAGAAGATCTAGCTTCAAAAACCATACTAAAACACCATAAGAAAACCATACAAAAACACTTCAAGAAAACCCTCCAAGAACACCAACTTACTTCCAATCTTTCATCCACTTCTATCACCCTTTTGATTCTAGCTTCTTACTCCTCTTTTACAGCAAACTTATCCAAGGAACTTGAGGTAGAATCTATGTTCATAACCTTATTCGATTCATATATATATAGCTATCTTATTTTGTGGTACAAAAGTTTAACAACAAGAACATAGTTTGAATGTTTTCAAACTTGTTTGCAAACTAAATAGATCCTTCTAACTTAACTTTTAAAATACTTCAAGACCTGTAATATAACTTATGTATATGCTAATTTAACAAGGTAAAACTTGGTTTTTCAAAGTATAAGTATTTTTAGAAAAATGGTCATTAAATGATTTTGTTGTAACAAAAATGTTTAACTTCATATGTTTCACTAAACTTTCACTTATGCCGTATGATTTTGAATACAAACCAAGGTATTTACAGTTCATAGTCTTAAAGAAGAACTCGATCCAAGAAGATGGCAATTTGAATCAACGAAAACGGACTTGTAACGAAGAAACTATGACCGAAACAAAATTGGTTATCCAAGACTTAAATGACTTCGGGATTCATTGGAAAAATTTACATAAAATCACATACTTCTAAGATAACATGATATTTTATATATATGTACTTATAATTCAATTTTATATGGTTCAGGATCACCCGTAAACAACACGAGAAGATTAATCATAAGATCCCATGATTGTACGCAACACGTCATTT
The DNA here is from genome assembly GCF_046630445.1 of Rutidosis leptorrhynchoides. Taxonomy (NCBI): domain Eukaryota; kingdom Viridiplantae; phylum Streptophyta; class Magnoliopsida; order Asterales; family Asteraceae; genus Rutidosis; species Rutidosis leptorrhynchoides. The sequence continues at coordinate 361,007,193 of NC_092338.1, forward strand.
GACAACACCGGTACTTTATGTACGCAACACGTCATTTGACAACACCGGTACCATGGGTCAAGATTAATCTCGACCAATACATATACGATGGGGTTTTATTTATTTCGTTGGGGGTTTTATTTATTTCATTGCGGGTATATTAAACATCTAAAAATGAACCATTAAAATTGAATTACTAACAACGAACTGCTAACTACGGACTAAGGAAATATTCAAAATATTAAAAGTATAACAAGTATATATATATATAACGTTTGTTTTAAAATGAAAACATATTGATATATTATATATGGATAGGTTCGTGATATCAACCGGAAGACCGAGTCAAATTATATATATCATCAAGACAAGAGTGAGTATATAGTCCCACTTTTAAACTCTAAATATTTCGGGATGAGAATACATGTATTTTATGTTTTACGATATGGACACAAGTAACTGAAAAATATGTTCTACGTTGAGTTGTACCACTGGCATACTTCCCTGTAGCTTGGTAACTAATATTTACAGCGGTATTGTAAACGCGAATCCTGTTGATAGATCTATCGGGCCTGACAACCCCAACCGGACTGGACGACCAGTATTCAACGGTTGCACAGTACTTCGTTTTGTGACTACACTTGGTACGGTGTAGTAAGATTTCATATTAAAGGGAATATGCGACGTGAAAATGTTAAGTATGGTTACCAAGTGCTCAACCACTTAGAATATTTTTATTAAACTGTTTATATACGAAATCTTGTGGTCTATATATATATATTGCTGCCGGCATTAAACCTATATCTCACCAACTTTATGTTGACCTTTTTAAAACATGTCTATTCTCAGGTGATTTCTAAAGCTTCCGCTGCATCATGTTGGATCTAACCAGGATCTTGCGTACGCATGTTTGTGTCAAAAATAAAACTGCATATCCGAGATGTTGTATTGTAAAATATGCTAGAAACCGTGTTGTTGTCATCATTTGTAAAGTTTGTAAGTCGAAGATTATCGCTAAACGTTAATCTTCTTTTTATTGTCTTAAGCTTGTAACAAAAATAATGGTTATGGTTTGTAATGTATAATATATGCAGTTTTCTTTCAAAAATGTCTCATATAGAGGTCAATACCTCGCAATGAAATCATACGTTATCTAACGCGTTCTTATGGTTAAGGACGGGTTATGACAATAGAATTGTCTTTTATTATTTCAAATTATAATATAAACCTATATTTATATATGTATATAAATATATATATATAAATATATATATTTATTTATTTATTAGCAATTGTTCGTGAATCGTCGGGAATAGTCAAGGTCAAATGATTTCATGAAATAGTTAAAAGAATTTTGAGATTCATATTTACAGATTCTGCTTATCGTGTTGAAATCATAATAAGATTAACTTTAAATTTGGTCAAAAATTTCCGGGTCGTCACATATATTTCATGCTTTATGTAAAATAAGCGGTATTGTAAGTTTGTAAAATATTGTATAAAAGTTTGAACGCGAAATATTATTACAATCAGTTTTTCATATAGAATTGTAGTAGTTGAATTGTATATTAGCTACTAAGTATGAACTTAACGGGTAGGTACTACCCGAATTTGAACTTATAAAACGCTAATATGAAGAAAAAGCTTTTATAAATGAGTTCATATTATGCTATGAAATACTATTAACTACTCTTAATATTCTGTATGATTAACTTGTTCCATTTGACTATTTTGAAGGAAATGGCACCGACTACTCGACACACCGTGAATATGAATGAAGAGGAATTCCGTACTTTTCTAGCTTCAAACATAGCCGCAGTACAGGCTGTGCTACATACCAACAATAACCTTGGATCTAGCAGTACAGGAAATCGTGTAGGATGCACCTACAAAGAATTCACTGCCTGCAAACCTTTGGAATTTGATGGAACCGAAGGACCGATCGGATTGAAACGGTGGACCGAGAAGGTCGAATCGGTGTTTGCCATAAGTAAGTGTACTAAAGAGGACAAAGTAAAGTACGCTACGCATACCTTCACAGGTTCTGCGTTAATATGGTGGAATACCTATCTAGAGCAAGTGGGACAAGATGATACGTACGCACTACCGTGGTCAGCATTCAAGCACTTGATGAACGAGAAGTACCGTCCCAGAACCGAGGTCAATAAGCTCAAGACAGAACTTAGAGGGTTACGAACCCAAGGATTTGATATTACCACGTACGAAAGACGATTCACAGAATTGTGCCTATTGTGTCCGGGAGCGTTCGAAGATGAGGAAGAGAAGATCGACGCGTTTGTGAAAGGATTACCGGAAAGAATCCAAGAAGATATAAGTTCACACGATCCCGCCTCCATACAACAGGCATGTAGAATGGCTCACAAACTAGTGAACCAGATTGAGGAAAGAATTAAAGAACAGACGGCTGAAGAGGCCAATGTGAAGCAAGTCAAAAGAAAGTGGGAGGAAAACGGTGATAAGAATCACCAATACAACAACAACAGCAATTACAATAATAATCGCAACAATTATCCCAACAATCGCAACATCAATCGCAACTACAACAAACGGCCCAACAACAACAACAACAACAACAACAACAACAGCAACTACAACAATCATCCCAACAACAATAACAACCGCAACAACAACAACAACAATCAGAAGCAGCTATGCCAAAGGTGTGAAAAGTATCACTCGGGGTTCTGCACCAAATTTTGCAACAAGTGTAAAAGAAATGGTCATAGCGCGGTGAAGTGTGAGGTCTACGGACCAGGGGTTAACAGAACGAAAGGAACAAATGGTGTCGGAACGAGTAATGACAGAGCAAGTAGTGTCGGAGCAAGTTATGCCAATGTAGTTTGTTATAAATGTGGAAAACCGGGCCACATTATTAGAAATTGCCCGAACCAGGAGAACACGAATGGACAAGGCCGCGGAAGAGTTTTTCAATATTAATGCGGCAGAGGCACAGGAAGACCCGGAGCTTGTTACGGGTACGTTTCTTATTGACAATAAATCTGCTTACGTTTTATTTGATTCGGGTGCGGATAGAAGCTATATGAGTAGAGATTTTTGTGCTAAATTAAGTTGTCCATTGACGCCGTTGGATAGTAAATTTTTACTCGAATTAGCAAACGGTAAATTAATTTCAGCAGATAATAATGCCGAAATCGAGAAATTAAACTGGGTAGCGAAATATTTAAGATTGATTTGATACCAGTAGAGTTAGGGAGTTTTGATGTAATAGTTGGCATGGACTGGCTGAAGAAGGTGAAAGCAGAGATCGTATGTTATAAAAATGCAATTCGCATTGTACGAGAAGAAGGAGAACCCTTATTGGTGTACGGAGAAAAGGGCAACATGGAGCTACATCTTATTAGTAATTTAAAGGCACAAAAACTAATAAGAAAAGGTTGCTATGCTGTTCTAGCACACGTCGAGAAAGTACAAACTGAAGAAAAGAGCATCAATGATGTTCCCGTCGCAAAAGAATTTCCCGATGTATTTCCGAAAGAATTACCGGGACTACCTCCACATCGATCTGTTGAATTTCAAATAGATCTTGTACCAGGAGCTGCACCAATAGCTCGTGCTCCTTATAGACTCGCACCCAGTGAGATGAAAGAACTGCAAAGCCAACTGCAAGAACTATTAAAACGTGGTTTCATTCGACCAAGCACATCACCATGGGGAACTCCTGTTTTGTTTGTCAAGAAGAAGGATGGTACATTTAGGTTGTGTATTGACTACAGAGAGTTGAACAAACTTACCATCAAAAACCGTTATCCACTGCCGAGAATTGACGACTTATTTGATCAACTACAAGGCTCGTCAGTTTATTCGAAGATCGATTTACATTCTGGATATCATCAAATGCGAGTAAAGGAGGATGATATTCCAAAAACTGCTTTTAGGACGCGTTATGGTCATTACGAGTTTATGGTTATACCGTTTGGATTGACTAACGCACCAGCTGTGTTCATGGACCTTATGAACCGAGTGTATGGGCCATATCTTGACAAGTTTGTCATTATTTTCATCGATGACATACTTATTTACTCAAAGAATGATCAAGAGCACGAAGAACATTTGAGAAAAGTGCTAGAAGTATTGAGGAAAGAAAAACTGTACGCTAAGTTTTCAAAGTGTGCATTTTGGTTGGAAGAAGTTCAATTCCTCGGTCACATAGTGAACAAAGAAGGTATCCAGGTGGACCCGGCAAAGATCAAAACCGTTGAAAAGTGGGAAACCCTAAAAACTCCGAAGCATATACGTCAATTTTTAGGATTGGCTGGTTACTACAGAAGATTCATCTAAGATTTCTCCAAAATAGCAAAACCCTTGACTGCATTAACGCATAAAGGGAAGAAATTTGAATGGAAGGATGAACAAGAGAAGGCGTTTCAATTATTGAAGAAAAAACTAACTACGGCACCTATATTGTCATTGCCTGAAGGGAATGATGATTTTGTGATTTATTATGACGCATCAAAGCAAGGTCTCGGTTGTGTATTAATGCAACGAACGAAGGTGATTGCTTATGCATCTAGACAATTGAAGATTCACGAACAAAATTATACGACACATGATTTGAAATTAGGCGCAGTTGTTTTTTCATTAAAGACTTGGAGACACTACTTATATGGGGTTAAAAGTATTATATATACCGACCACAAAAGTCTTCAACACATATTTAATCAGAAACAACTGAATATGAGGCAGCGTAGGTGGATTGAATTGTTGAATGATTACGACTTTGAGATTCGTTACCACCCGGGGAAGGCAAATGTGGTAGCCGACGCCTTGCGCAGGAAGGACAGAGAACCCATTCGAGTAAAATCTATGAATATAATGATTCACACTAACCTTACTACTCAAATAAAGGAGGCGCAACAAGGAGTTTTAAAAGAGGGAAATTTAAAGGATGAAATACCCAAAGGATCGGAGAAGCATCTTAATATTCGGGAAGACGGAACCCGGTATAGGGCTGAAAGGATTTGGGTACCAAAATTTGGAGATATGAGAGAAATGGTACTTAGAGAAGCTCATAAAACCAGATACTCAATACATCTTGGAACGGGGAAGATGTACAAGGATCTCAAGAAACGTTTTTGGTGGCCGGGTATGAAAGCTGATGTTGCTAAATACGTAGGAGAATGTTTGACGTGTTCTAAGGTCAAAGCTGAGCATCAGAAACCATCAGGTCTACTTCAACAACCCGAAATCCTGGAATGGAAATGGGAAAACATTACCATGGATTTCATCACTAAATTGCCAAGGACTGCAAGTGGTTTTGATACTATTTGGGTAATAGTTGATCGTCTCATCAAATCAGCACACTTCCTGTCAATAAGAGAAGATGACAAGATGGATAAGTTAGCACGACTGTATTTGAAGGAAGTCATCTCCAGACATGGAATACCAATCTCTATTATCTCTGATAGGGATGGCAGATTTATTTCAAGATTCTGGCAGACATTACAGCAAGCATTAGGAACTCGTCTAGACATGAGTATTGTCTATCATCCACAAACTGATGGGCAGAGCGAAAGGACGATACAAATGCTTGAAGACATGCTACGAGCATGTGTTATTGATTTCGGAAACAGTTGGGATCGACACCTACCGTTAGCAGAATTTTCCTACAACAACAGTTATCATTCTAGTATTGAGATGGCGCCATTTGAGGCACTTTATGGTAGAAAGTGCAGGTCTCTGATTTGTTGAAATGAAGTGGGGGATAGACAGATTACGGGTCCGGAGATAATACAAGAAACTACCGAGAAAATCATCCAAATTCAACAAAGATTGAAAACCGCCCAGAGTCGACAAAAGAGCTACGCGGACAGTAAAAGAAAAGATATAGAGTTTGAAATTGGAGAAATGGTCATGCTTAAGGTTTCACCTTGGAAAGGCGTTGTTCGATTTGGTAAACAGGGGAAATTAAATCCAAGGTACATTGGACCATTCAAGATTATAGATCGTGTCGGACCAGTAGCTTACCAACTGGAGCTACCTCAACAACTCGCAGCTGTACATAACACTTTCCACGTCTCAAAATTGAAGAAATGTTTTGCTAAAGAAGATCTCACTATTCCGTTGGACGAAATCCAAATCAATGAAAAACTTCAATTCATTGAAGAACCCGTCGAAATAATGGATCGTGAGGTTAAGAGACTTAAACAAAACAAGATACCGATTGTTAAGGTTCGATGGAATGCTCGTAGAGGACCCGAGTTCACCTGGGAGCGTGAAGATCAGATGAAAAAGAAATACCCGCATTTATTTCCAGAAGATACGTCAACACCTCCAACTGCTTAAAATTTCGGGACGAAATTTATTTAACGGGTAGGTACTGTAGTGACCCAAACTTTTCCATGTTTATATATATTAAATGAAATTGTTATTTACATGATTAAGTGTTTCCAACATGTTAAGCAATCAAACTTGTTAAGACTTGATTAATTGAAATAGGTTTCATATAGACAATTGACTACCCAAGTTGACCTGTGATTCACGAACGTTAAAACTTGTAAAAACTATATGATGACATATATATGGTTATATATATAGTTAACATGATTTTATTATAAGTATGTATCTCATTAGGTATTTTAACAATGAGTTATATACATAAAAATGAGACTATTAATTTAAGAAACTCGAAAACGATATATATAACGATTATCGTTATAACAACGTCTTACTAGGTACATATGAATCATATTAAGATATTGATACACTTGGTTAATTATGTTAAATGATAAGTAAATATATTATTAAGTGTATTAACAATGAAATACATATGTAAAAATAAGACTACTAACTTAATGATTTCGAAACGAGACATATATGTAACGATTATCGTTGTAATGACATTTAACTGTATATATATCATACTAAGATATATTATATATCATAATATCATGATAATATAACAATTTAACATCTCATTTGTTATAATAAACAATGGGTTAACAACATTCAACAAGATCGTTAACCTAAAGGTTTCAAAACAACATTTACATGTAACGACTAACGATGACTTAACAACTCAGTTAAAATGTATATACATGTAGTGTTTTAATATGTATTCATACACTTTTGAAAGACTTCAAGACACTTATCAAAATACTTCTACTTAACAAAAATGCTTACAATTACATCCTCGTTCAGTTTCATCAACAATTATACTCGTATGCACCCGTATTCGTACTCGTACAATACACAGCTTTTAGATGTATGTACTATTGGTATATACACTTCAATAATCAGCTCTTAGCAGCCCATGTGAATCACCTAATACATGTGGGAACCATCATTTGGCAACTAGCATGAAATATCTCATAAAATTACAAAAATATGAGTAATCATTCATGACTTATTTACATGAAAACAAAATTACATATCCTTTATATCTAATCCATACACCAACGACCAAAAACACCTACAAACACTTTCATTCTTCAATTTTCTTCATCTAATTGATCTCTCTCAAGTTCAATCTTCAAGTTCTAAGTGTTCTTCATAAATTCCAAAAGTTCTAGTTTCATAAAATCAAGAATACTTCCAAGATTGCAAGTTTACTTCCAAGTTTTCTAAATCCATTCTAAGTAATCATCCAAGATCAAGAAACCTTTGTTACTTACAGTAGGTTATCTTTATAATACAAGGTAATAATCATATTCAAACTCTAATTCAATTTCTATAACTATAACAATCTTATTTCGAGTGGAAATCTTACTTGAAATTATTTTCGTGTCATGATTCTGCTTCAAGAACTTTCAAGCCATCCAAGGATCCTTTGAAGCTAGATCCATTTTTCTCATTTCCAGTAGTTTTATCCAAGGAACTTGAGGTATTAATGATTTTCATAACATCATTCGATTCATACATATAAAGCTATCTTATTCGAAGGCTTAAACTTGTAATCACTAGAACATAGTTTAGTTAATTTTAAACTTGTTCGCAAATAAAAGTTAATCCTTCTAACTTGACTTTTAAAGTCAACTAAACACATGTTCTATATCTATATGATATGCTAACTTAATGATTTAAAACCTGGAAACACGAAAAACATCGTAAAACCGGATTTACGCCGTTGTAGTAACACCGCGGGCTGTTTTGGGTTAGTTAATTAAAAACTATGATAAACTTTGATTTAAAAGTTGTTATTCTGGAAAAATGATTTTTATTATGAACATGAAACTATATCCAAAAATTATGGTTAAACTCAAAGTGGAAGTATGTTTTCTAAAATGGTCATCTAGACGTCGTTCTTTCGACTGAAATGACTACCTTTACAAAAACAACTTGTAACTTATTTTTATGACTATAAACCTATACTTTTTCTGTTTAGATTCATAAAATAAAGTTCAATATGAAACCACAGCAATTTGATTCACTCAAAACGGATTTAAAATGAAGAATTTATGGGTAAAACAAGATTGGATAATTTTTCTCATTTTAGCTACGTGAAAATTGGTAACAAATCTATTCCAACCATAACTTAATCAACTTGTATTGTATATTATGTAATCTTGAGATACCATAGACACGTATACAATGTTTCGACCTATCATGTCGACACATCTATATATATTTCGGAACAACCATAGACACTCTATATGTGAATGTTGGAGTTAGCTATACAGGGTTGAGGTTGATTCCAAAAAATATATAGTTTGAGTTGTGATCAATACTGAGATACGTATACACTGGGTCATGGATTGATTCAAGATAATATTTATCGATTTATTTCTGTACATCTAACTGTGGACAACTAGTTGTAGGTTACTAACGAGGACAGCTGACTTAATAAACTTAAAACATCAAAATATATTAAAAGTGTTGTAAATATATTTTGAACATACTTTGATATATATGTATATATTGTTATAGGTTCTTGAATCAACCAGTGGTCAAGTCTTACTTCCCGACGAAGTAAAAATCTGTGAAAGTGAGTTATAGTCCCACTTTTAAAATCTAATATTTTTGGGATGAGAATACATGCATGTTTTATAAATGATTTACAAAATAGACACAAGTACGTGAAACTACATTCTATGGTTGAATTATCGAAATCGAATATGCCCCTTTTTATTAAGTCTGGTAATCTAAGAATTAGGGAACAGACACCCTAATTGACGCGAATCCTAAAGATAGATCTATTGGGCCTAACAAACCCCATCCAAAGTACCGGATGCTTTAGTACTTCTATATCATATCCGAAGGGTGTCCCGGAATGATGGGGATATTCTTATATATGCATCTTGTTAATGTCGGTTACCAGGTGTTTACCATATGAATGATTTTTATCTCTATGTATGGGATGTGTATTGAAATATGAAATCTTGTGGTCTATTGTTACGATTTGATATATATAGGTTAAACCTATAACTCACCAACATTTTTTGTTGACGTTTAAAGCATGTTTATTCTCAGGTGAATGCTAAGAGCTTCCGCTGTTGCATACTAAAATAAGGACAAGATTTGGAGTCCATGTTTGTATGATATTGTGTAAAAACTACATTCAAGAAACTGATTTCGATGTAACATATTTGTATTGTAAACCATTATGTAATGGTCGTGTGTAAACAGGATATTTTAGATTATCATTATTTGATAATATACGTAAAGCTTTTTAAACCTTTATTTATGAAATAAAGGTTATGGTTGTTTTAAAAATGAATGCAGTCTTTGAAAAACGTCTCATATAGAGGTCAAAACCTCGCAACGAAATCAATTAATATGGAACGTTTTTAATCAATAAGAACGGGACATTTCAGTTTCCAAGATGAGTAACCATGATACTATCCCAAATTTCCTTAGCACTACCCATCATAAACACCCTCTCATATTCTTTCCTAGGCAATGCATTAAAAATGGTCATTTTAGCCTCATAGTTTTTGCCTACTTTTATTTTATGTTCCTTAGTCCATTCTTCTTCGGGTATATATATTTTAGTTTTCTTATCATCACTAAGCTTAAATGGAGCATGATCACCTTTAGTAATAATGTTCCAATAGTTTATATCTTTGGAACGGACATACGTTTCAAATCGATGCTTCCAATAGGAAAATCCTTCACTTTCAAGAAGTGGAGGTCTTTGCATGAAACATCCTTCACTATAGTTCAAGTTCTCAAATTTTTGTTCTATGATCTTTAAACTCTAAGATTTGTAAAAATTAGTTTTAATTTTAAATTAGTAATTTTTTGACAAAACGTTTAGAGCAACCGCTCTGATACCAATTGTAAGTAACTAGAGGGGGGTGAATAGTTACTTAGTCGATTTTTAAAAAAATTTCTTTGGCGATTTGTTGAACTTGAACTTGATATAGTGTGATTTGAAATGTTTGTTCTCTAACAATGCTAGCAATACAAATATATGTTAAATTGTATATAAAAGATAAGGGAAGAGAGAACAAACACAATGATTTATAGTGGTTCGGGAAGATGTTAACTAATCTTCCTTAATCCACTCCTCAATTCTACGAAATGAGATTTTTCTTCACTATGATACTCCAAACTCGGTGGAGTGTCCGGATACAACACTAGTACTTCGATAAGCCGCACCTTGTGAACTCTTACGTCCCTTTGAAGACTTCACAAACACCTATAGCTCTTACCACAAGATTTTAATGAACTTATCCTAGTGAAAACACAACTATCCTCTAGATCCCTTTAAGAAGATAGTTTACAAGTAAACTTACAACTTTAAGCTTACAAGTACTCTTACTAGAATCACTCTAAAAGATTACAAATTAAGTATAAGAATGATATCAGTAAGTATGAGAAAATATGAGTGCTAGAGGTGAGTCTTCAAATGCTTCAAGGCTTGGCTTTTATAGGAAAGAGAAATCTGCCTGGAAGTCATACGGCTCACTGTACGGTCGATCGTGGTTCGACCGTGTACATCTGACATCTGATTCTTGTGGCCATTTTTGTCCTTTGAAAATTGTCATTTTCCCTTGTTGAATAGCTGCAACTAAAGGCCAATTACTTCTGAAATTATCCTCATTACCTTTTATGTTTTGGACATAAACTTGGAAGTTGACATGTTTATTAAAGAAGAAAGTCTTTAATCTTTGACCATTTGTCATTGATTACCAAAAGAGGTAATTGCAGATTTTTGTCTCTTGACAAACCATTATCTTCCAAAATCTTCATCAACCTTTCTTAATCACTTGTCATTTAGCTTATGGGAGTTTCTTGCCTTTTAGAACATTGTTACAACTTAAATAAACTAGTTTGAGTCTAGTTTGAACATAATGATTCTTGTTATATCTTGACTAGACTTGAGCTAATTACATTTTTATACAAATAATGATACATAAAATCAATGGGAGAGCAACTCTTTAATTGGGACTTTAATGACCATTATTAGTATGTTTAAATGACACTATGATAAAGAGATATGACACTTGAGTGTTTTAGCCTAAATCAAGCTTAAAGTGTCATTAAGATGTCATTAGGTGTGATTAGTAAAAATTAACATCTTTTGGTTCAAAACTCTTTTGAGATCAAAAAGGGCAACTATTATAAGTATGTTAAAAAAGGTTTTGTAAATTATAGATGCCGGAAACTAGTCAAACTTTATTTGATCAACATTGGTAACAGAGAAAACTGCGGTCGGGCTGCGGTCGGCTGTGAGGTCAGCCGTGGGTTTGCAGTTTTAGAAAAGCTTGAACTCGTTGGTGCAGGACACACACGGTTGATGTCACGGTCGACCGTGGTGCAGCCGTGTAGCATTTTTCCCAAGATGATTTCTTAAGTATTGGTCTTTTGCTAGAGATAGTTTAGGCTCATTGATAATGCTAAAAACGAACATATATTTCATAGCATTATCCCTCAAGAAAGACAAGCTTTTAGTTGCAATTGTTCTATTTACAAGTGATATTCGTTTAAATAATAAAAGGTGAAGACAAAAGACAGATTCGACGAATTGAAGACGCAAACGACCAAAAAGCTCAAAAGTACAAAATACAATCAAAGAGGTTCCAATTATTGATGAGAAACGTCTAAAAATTACAAAAGTACAAGATTCAAAACGCAATGTACAAGATATTAAATTGTACGCAATGACGTTCGAAAATCCGGAACCGGGACATGAGTCAACTCTCAACGCTCGACGCAACGGACCGAAAGTTATAAATTAATTATGTATATAAATATAATATAATATATAATTAATTATATAAATTATATATTTATATTATATTTATATATTAAATTCCGTCGGCAAACAAAGATCCAAATTGGAGTGAGCTGTAAAAGCAAACTCCGCGACTCGCGGAGATAACCTGGACAAAAATGCCTATAAAAGCAAACGCATTTTGATCGTAAAAAATATCCATATATCAATCTCTCTATCATCAACGTACATATATATATATATATATATATATATATATATATATATATATATATATATATATATATATATATATATATTATAATTTTAATTTTAATTTTAATTTCCAATAATAAGGGTATGTTAGCGAATGTTGTAAGGGTGTAAGTCGAAATTCTGTCCGTGTAACGCTACACTATTTTTAATCATTGTAAGTTATGTTCAACCTTTTTATATTAATGTCTCGTAGCTAAGTTATTATTATGCTTATTTAAAACGAAGTAATCATGATGTTGGGCTAATTACTAAAATTGGGTAATTGGGCTTTTTACCATAATTGGGGTTTGGATAAAAGAACGACACTTGTGGAAATTAGACTATGGGCTATTAATGGGCTTTATATTTGTTTAACTAAATGATAGTTTGTTAATTTTAATATAAAGATTTACAATTGGACGTCCCTATAAATAACCATATACACTCGATCGGACACGATGGGCGGGATATTTATATGTACGAATAATCGTTCATTTAACCGGACACGGGAATTGATTAATAGTCACTAGAATTATTAAAACAGGGGTGAAATTATGTACAAGGACACTTGGCATAATTGATAACAAAGTATTAAAACCTTGGGTTACACGCAATCGATAACCTGGTGTAATTATTAAACAAAGTATTAAAACCTCGTTACAGTTTAAGTCCCCAATTAGTTGGAATATTTAACTTCGGGTATAAGGATAATTTGACGAGGATACTCGCACTTTATATTTATGACTGATGGACTGTTATGGACAAAAACAAGACGGACATATTAAATAATCCAGGACAAAGGACAATTAACCCATGGGCATAAAACTAAAATCAACACGTCAAACATCATGATTACGGAAGTTTAAATAAGCATAATTCTTTTATTTCATATTTAATTTCCTTTATTTTATATTTAATTGCACTTCTAATTATTGTACTTTTTATTTATTGTTATTGTATTTAATTGTACTTTTAATTATCGTACTTTTTAATTATCGCAATTTTATTTTATCGCACTTTTATTTATCGCAATTTCATTATCGTTATTTACTTTACACTTTAAATTAAGTTATATTTATTTTTAATATTTTACATTAGGTTTTACCTGCGACTATAGTTTTAAAAATCGACAAACCGGTCATTAAACGGTAAAAACCCCCCTTTATAATAATAATATTACTTATATATATATTTGTATTTTTATAAATTAAAACTAATATAACGTTAAGCTTTGTTTAAAGATTCTCTATGGAACGAACCGGACTTACTAAAAACTACACTACTGTACGATTAGGTACACTGCCTATAAGTATTGTAGCAAGGTTTAAGTATATCTATTCTATAAATAAATAAATATCTTGTGTAAAATTGTATCATATTTAATAGTATTTCGTTGTAAAAATAAAGCTATTTCATATACACCTCGCATAACATCAAGTATTTTTGGCGCCGCTGCCGGGGATCGATTTCTTGCTTAAAAGCCGGAAGCGCAACGCTATATAAAAAAAAGATTTTTATTTTTAGTTTACTTTTATAAAAATACGCTTTTGTAAAAATACGTTTTAAAAAATTCAAAAATATAAAAAGAAAAACAAAAAAAATTTTATATATTTTTAAGAGTTTGTTAAATATTTAATTTTTATAAAGTTTCTTTATTTTTATTTTATAAAAATATAAGTTTTATTTAAATATTTTGTTTTTATTTAAAACATATAAAAAAATTTTAAAACCAAACGAAAAAAATATATATATAAATCTATTTTTAAGATTTTTATAAAATTATAAAGTATCTTATTTTTTTAAAAATATAAGTTTTATTTAGTTTTTATAAATATTTTATAGAAATATTTAAACAGAAAATAAAAAATATATTAAAAACGGAACCTGTCGAAGTAAAGCCTGGTACACGTTTGAATTTACAAACCCCGCGACTTGCGGAGTTTTCCAGCTACGTGTCATGCGACTCGCGGAGCCACCCTGACACCGACAGAAACCCTAATTTCGCATTAATTACGGAGTTTATTATTATTATTATTATTATTATTATTATAAAAACCCTAATTAGGTTTTGTTAATTAGTTAATTTAGTTTAGTTTTAATTATTTTATATATTTAGTTTAATTAAATTTTAAAATTAATAGTTTTATAAAATAAATAATGTAAAAATAATATTTTTATAAAAATTGTAATTTTTACAACTTTTAGTATATTTTTATATTTTGTCACTTTTTAATTGTTTTAGCGTAATTTTTTGTATTTTTCGCTCATATTTAGTTTTAAGTTATAGTTTTTGCCATAATTATTTTTACTTCTAGATTTTTAGGCCTTGCCGTAAAATCCCTTAAGTGCTTTTTCTTTAGACTAAGATATAGGTGCTATAGAATTTTGCGACGCTTTTTTAAGTTTTAGTACCTTTTTAAGATATTGCCATTTGGGATATAGTTTTTCTTGTAAGCTTTAATATTTTTAGACGCAACTTTTAATTTTTAGTTTTTAGTTCCTTTTTAAGTTTCGACGCCTTTTACCTATGTATCAATTATCACTCCAATTAGTAATCTCAATTTGCAATTTTAATTTTAAGTTAGTGATAGTAATAAGGTTGGGTTAGTCGAGTGTTTTAAAGTTTTATAAGTTACTCTTTTTCTTTCTTATTTTTCGACGCCTTTTACTTTTCGACCCTTTTATTTTTCGACACTTTTTCGTCGCGCTCTCTTTTTCTTTCTTATTTCTCGTCATTCTAGTTTTTAGGACATAGAATTTTTTCTACGTCTTCTCTAAATTTCTTAAAATTACGAAAATTTATTTTAAGTGGTTAAATTGATAGACATCAAAATTTTCTGGTTCGTAGTAATAGTTGGATTTGTACGTGGACCGGGTTATTGGAGCCAAACAGTACTCAATTATATTGAGACCAAACGAATCCTGCCCCTCTGCTGCATTTTTTGGCTATTCAAAACGTGGGCAAAATCAGAAAAGTCTATTAATTGGATAACTTATATAATTTTTCTTTCCTTTTAAAAACTAATAGGATATTCAGTGAATGCACCGAGCAAGACGTTCACCACCTTTTGTACGTTCACCACCTGTAACTCGATCAAGACATCTAGCTAATATTACCGCCGTTGATTTTTCTTTAGAATCGTCATCCAGTCGACCAAGTACTCCAATTCAAATTTCCGATAATCCATTTTTTGAACCCGACCTCACAATTGAGAATCCGGAGAATATTCAGGGACGATTCATAGATCCTGAACCATTAATTTTTCCTCCTGAACCACCAATCATTCAAACAGAGATTGTTGAGGAACGAACCATTAAATCAGAATCCTCTAGTGATTCAGATTCAACAAATTCAATTATGGAGAATCTGAAACCTTTAAGTATGGAAGACCGAATGCGAGCTAAACGCACTGGCCAAGGTCACGCAATTACTCATCCAGACATTAATGCACCAGATTATGAAATCAAAGGATAAATTCTACATATGGTAACTAATTAATGCCAATTTAGTGGTGCGCCGAAGGAAGATCCAAATGAACATCTTTGTACCTTTAATAGGATCTGCACACTATTTAAAATAAGAGAAGTGGAGGATGAACAGATATATCTCATGTTATTTCCCTGGACTTTAAAGGGAGAAGCCAAAGATTGGTTGGAATCATTACCTGAAGGGGCGATTGATACATGGGACGTTTTAGTTGAAAAATTTCTTAAACAATTCTTTCCGGCATCTAAAGCCGTAAGACTTCAAGGATAAATTGTTACGTTCACACAGAAACCAAATGAAACTCTATATGAGGCGTGGACAAGATTTGGAAAGTTATTAAGAGGATGTCCGCAACATGGTTTAGACACTTGTCAAATAGTACAAATATTCTACCAAGGATGCGACATCACTACAAGGAAAGACATCGATATAGCAGCTGGTGGTTCTATTATGAAGAAAACCAAAACTGATGCTTATAAAATTATTGATAACACTACTTCCCACTCACATGAGTGGCACCAAGAAAAAGATATCGTTAGATCATCTAAAGCAGCTAGAGCCAATTCTAGCCATGACTTAGATTCCATTTCTGCAAAGATAGATGCTGTCGAGAGACGAATGGAAAAGATGACTAAAGATATTCACTCAATACGAATTAGTTGTGAGCAGTGTGGAGGACCACATTTAACAAAAGATTGTCTTAGTATTGAGCTAACGATGGAACAAAGAGAGAATATTTCATACATAAACCAAAGGCCTGGAAATAATTATCAGAATAATTATCAACCGCCAAGACCGATTTACAACCAAAACCAGAATTATAATCGAAATATTCCATACAACAACCAACAAGGTCCCAGTAATCAATACGTATCCAACAATACTTACAATCAGCAAAGACCTAATTTTCAAAACAAACCACCACAAATCGATGATAAAAAGCCGAATTTAGAAGATATGATGACGAAGCTAGTTGAAACTCAAACGCAGTTTTTCACATCTCAGAAACAAACCAATGAACAAAATGCTCAAGCATTTAGAAATCAACAAGCTTCTATTCAAAATTTGGAACAAGAAGTAAGTAACCTAGCAAGGTTAATAGGTGAAAGAAAACCGGGAAGTTTACCTAGTGATACAAATGCTAACCTCCGGAATGAAACAGCTAAAGCCATTACCACAAGAAGTGGTATTACACTTAAACCACCTGAAATACCTGTAATTTCTGATAAAGCTATTCCTACTCCACAAGAACCACAACCTGATCAAGATAAGGAAAAAGAACCGGTAGTTGAAAAGGTTAATGAAGATAACACAGTTAAAGCTAAACCTTATGTTAAACCATACCAACCACCACTTCCTTACCCGAGTAAAATGAAAAAAGAGAAACTTGAAGCCGAGCAATTCAAATTCTTGGATATGCTTAAACAGATAAATGTAAATCTTCCTTTCATTGATGTGATTTCAGGAATGCCTAGATATGCTAAATTCTTGAAAGATCTGATCACGAATAGAAAGAAAATGGAAGAACTCTCGACTGTTACTATGAATGCTAATTGTTCAGCAGTGCTGTTGAATAAGATACCAGAAAAACTATCAGATCCAGGAAGTTTCACAATTCCATGTTTTCTGGGTAGTCTTAGTTCAATAGAAGCATTGGCAGATTTAGGTGCTAGTATAAATTTAATGCCGTATTCACTATACACTAAACTAGACCTTGGAGAATTGAAACCAACAAGAATAAGTATACAACTAGCCGATAGATCAATAAAATATCCTAGAGGGATAATGGAGAACATGCTAGTTAAAGTTGGTACTTTAGTATTTTCAGTAGATTTTGTTATTCTGGACATGGAAGAAGATTCTCAAGTTCCTCTCATATTAGGAAGACCATTCTTAAACATGGCTAAAGCAATGATAGACGTGTTTGGTAAGAAACTGACCCTAAGTATAGAGGACGAGAGTGTTACCTTTTCAGTTGATAGAGCAATGCAACAACCGCAATCTGTAGATGATACATGCTATTATATTCAAACTATAGATTCACATGCAAAATTGTTAGAAGAATTTCCAGAATTACAAGGAACAGGAGAATGTTCTTTAGGAGAAGGAACTGAACCAATTGATGAAACTGAAATGTTAGCTACACTAATAGCTAATGGATATGAACCAACAACAGAAGAAATTCAAATGCTAAAAGAAGAAGACAGATATCGATATAAATCATCGATAGAAGAACCTCCGACATTAGAGTTAAAGCCACTATCAAACCATTTGGAATACGCTTATTTACATGGTGAATCTGAATTACCTGTAATAATATCGTCTCCTCTTACGTAAAATGAAAAATCACAACTCATTTCTGTGTTAAAAGCTCATAAACCAGCTATTGCATAGAAGATTCATGATATAAAAGGAATAAGTACTTCGTATTGCACACATAAAATCCTTATGGAAGAAGGTCATAAAACGTATGTGCAATGCCAACGAAGACTAAATCCTAATATGCAAGATGTAGTTAAGAAAGAAATTATTAAACTACTTGATGTAGGTTTAATTTATCCAATTTCTGATAGTCCATGGGTAAGCCCAGTTCAATGCGTGCCTAAGAAAGGTGGCATGACTGTCATCACAAACGAAAAAAATGAGCTTATTCCTACTAGGACTGTAATAGGATGGCGTGTATGTATTGATTATAGAAAATTAAATGATGCCACTAGAAAAGATCACTTTCCCATACCTTTCATTGATCAAATGTTGGAAAGATTAGCCGGAAATAGTTACTATTGTTTTCTTGATGGATTTTCCGGATATTTTCAAATTCCAATAGCACCCGAGGACCAAGAGAAAACCACATTCACCTGCCCTTATGGTACTTTTGCTTACAAACGCATGCCATTTGGACTTTGCAACGCCCCTGCAACCTTTCAAAGGTGCATGATGGCGATTTTTCACGACATGATAGAAGAATGCACGAAAGTTTTCATGGATGACTTTTCAGTCTTCGGTGATACATTTGAAACATGTCTAGCTAATCTTGAACGAATGCTTATTAGATGTGAACAATCAAATCTAGTTCTTAATTGGGAGAAATGCCATTTCATGGTTAAAGAAGGCATCGTTCTTGGTCATAAAATTTTAAAGGAAGGAATTGAAGTGGATAGAGCTAAAGTAGATGTAATTGCTAAACTTCCACATCCCACCAATGTTAGAGGAGTTAGGAGTTTTCTAGGGCATGCCAGTTTTTACCGACGTTTTATAAAAGATTTTTCTAAAATTGCCACTGCTTTGAATAAACTCCTAGAAAAAGATGCTCCATTCATCTTTTCAGATTAATGTATCAAATCTTTTAATATTCTTAAAGAGAAACTCACTAATGCGTCGATCATGATAACACCAAATTGGAATCTACCGTTTGAACTAATGTGCGAGCAAGTGATTTTGCAATGGGAGCCGTTTTAGGTCAAAGGATTGAAAAACGATTTCAACCTATATATTATACTAGTAAGACGTTACAAGGAGCACAAACAAATTACACAACTACTGAAAAAGAACTCCTTGCTATTGTCTTTGCTTTTGACAAATTTCGTTCATATCTCGTTCTAGCTAAAACGGTGGTCTATACCGACCATTCTGCTCTTAGATACCTATTTTCGAAACAAGATGCTAAACCAAGATTAATCTGTTAGATCTTACTCTTAAAAGAGTTCGATATTGAAATCCGAGATAAAAGAGGAGCAGAAAATCTCGTCGCTGATCATCTTTCTCGTCTTGAAAATCCCGAATTAGAAGTTCTAAATGAATCGGCCATACAAGACAACTTTCCTGATGAATATCTATTGAAGATAGATTATAATGAAATACCATGATTTGCAGACTATGCAAACTACTTAGTATGTGGATTCCTTGAAAAGGGATTATCGTACCAAAAACGAAAGAAATTCTTTAGTGATATAAAACACTATTTCTGGAAAGATCCACATTTGTTTAAAAGTTGTCCCGATGGAATAATACGCCGATGTGTATTCGGAGATGAAGCTAGTAAAATCTTAAACCATTGTCACACAGGACCAACAGGAGGGCATTATGGGCCTCAACTAATAGCAATGAAAGTTTATGATGTTGGATTCTATTGGCCTACAATTTACAAAGACGCACACCTTCTTTACAAATCCTGTGATGCTTGTCAAAGGGCCAGAAAAATAAGTCAACATGATGAAATGCCACAAAATGTCATTCAAGTATGTGAAGTATTTGACATTTGGGGTATTGACTTTATGGGTCCATTTCCAAAATCTCATAATAATCTCTATATTCTCGTTGCCATTGATTATGTATCTAAATGGACGGAAGCACAAGCTCTCCCAACTAACGATGCACGAGTTGTAGTCAACTTTTTAAAACGTCTTTTTGCAAGGTTTGGAACACCGAAAGCTTTAATAAGTGATCAGGGAACTCATTTCTGTAATAATCAACTTGAGAAAGTTCTTAAAAGATATGGAGTTACTCATAAAATCTTCACTGCATATCATCCACAGACAAGTGGACAAGTTGAAAATACCAACCGAGCTTTAAAACGTATTCTAGAGAAAACCGTAGGAACAAATCCGAAGGAATGGTCCATTAAATTGGAGGATGCACTCTGGGCTTTTAGAACAGCCTACAAAACTCCAATTGGAACCACACCTTTTAGACTCGTTTATGAAAAAGCATGTCATCTTCCAGTAGAAATTGAACACAAAGCATTTTGGGCTTTGAAGACATGTAATCTTGATTTACATGAAGCTGGACGTCTAGGATTAAGTCAACTAAACGAATTAGAAGAATTAAGACATGAAGCATACAAAAATTCATTAATCTATAAAGAAAGAACGAAGAAATGGCATGATAAAAGAATCAGAAGTTCAAAAGAATTTAAAGAAGGAGACAGAGTTCTTCTTTTCAATTCACGAGTCAAGCTATTTCCTGGAAAATTGAAATCAAGATGGTCTGGACCATTCATAGTCAAAAGAGTTTTCCTATACGGAACAGTAGAATTAATAAATTCAAATGGGATTGAATTTAAGGTTAATGGTCACAGAGTTAAACATTACATAGATAGTCCAATGGAAGTTGACAACGAAGTTAATCACAATTTCGACACCACAGTTAACTAAGTATGGAGAGAATCAAGTCTTTAAAGGATAATATGTATTTCTGTTAGAGTTAGATTTTCTGTTTTCGTGTAGTTCTCGAAAATGGAACCCGAATGGTCTTTCCCTAACAGACCCTAAAGAACTAGTCTTCTCCCCCCATTCTGAATTTTTACTTTTTTAGGTTTTTACGAAATGAAGACTTCCTGTGAACTAAACCATGGTCTAATGCTACACGCTTTGATCACTAAACGTAATAATGACACACTTCGGAGTGAAATAGTATCATTAATCAGAGGTAAATTGGACGGAGTAAGAAAAGAATCCAGATGCGAAGATAATAAGTTACAATTTGGTAAAGGAAAATCAAAATCCGCAGCGAAAAGAAGAGCACGACACCTTGAAAGATGTCACAAATGCGGAAAATGGTCACACGAAGGTAAATGTTCAAATAATCAAACTTATTCAAACACCGAATTTGTTACTTTATGCAGAGATGGATCGTTCATATGTTTAGAAGAAAAAACATTAAATGCTCGAGGTTACGCCTATGTAGCCATGGAAAATCAATTAGTCCGACTGTCTTATGAGTGGGCTAGAGCATATCACTAAGAAATCTCTTTCACAGGTAAGTTTGTACAGTTTTTATTTTTATTTTTATTTTTAGCCTTTTGATAATAAACGCTAATTTGTTCGCTATAAAGTATTAAATTGGTATTCGATGAAATTAGGTCTTGCGACCGAAATTATTGATATCATACAAAAATTTATTACATCACTGCGAAATTTAACGTTTATTCTTAAGGTATAAATATCTTTAATCAATCAACTCAAAATATTTCAAAAATTCATCATGAGTTAAATTAGGTCATGGAACCGAAATTACTTTACCGAAAAGAGGGGCGCATATTTTTGATAATATTTGATTGATTAAAGTGGGATAAAAGCCAAAAAGATTTTTAATTTTATTTTTACCATGTTTTTAAAAAATTAATAAATTAATATTAAATAAATATTGTAAACTTTTAAAATTGTAAATATTTGGAAAATTAATATTTTTAATATAAGTTTGTATGTATAAAAATAAAAATATAATTTAAGTTTAGTGTGAATTTATAATATGAATTTTTAATTAAGTTTGGTGTGAATTTTTTTAATTTTATGCATTTTAAATTTAAGTTTGGTGTGAATTTAAAAACAAAAATTTACTTTATTTCGCTAAGTTAAAAATATGATTTTTAAAATTCGTCGTGAGTTGAAGACTAGGTCGTTGAGCCGAAATTACTCTACCTAAGGGAGGGACGAGAACTTTTATTATCATTATTTTTAATCTTATTGAATTAAAGTATACCAAAAACAATAAAAAACCCAAAAAATCTTTACTTTTAAAACCGCGCTTTAAATTGACAAATTTTAAAATTTTGTCGAGGGACGGACTAGGACATCGTTCCGAAACGACCTCGTCCTAAACAACAAGGGAAACACAATTTTAAAATTAATTAATTAATTATTTTATAAGTTAAGATTTTTATATAAAAAAAAAGGGGACTCCACGACTCGCGGAGTTTGAAGAGGAAAAACACCGTGACTTGCGGAGGGTCTAAAATCCAGAAAAAAAATAATAAGGGATCGATCAGACCAGTCCCCAACATAACAACACCCAAAAACTGCGAAAAACACACGAAAAAAGCCTCCCAAATTCGCAATTTTTAGCCATTTTTCATCAAATCTTTCACAAAATCATGTTGAGAAGGATGCTATCAAGGAATTACTCAAGAAAAACGGTAAATTTCTACACCTAAACACCATTTAATCCGAAAATTAGTGTTCTTGAGCAATTTTATACTCAATTCGATTTTGATGCTTTTTAGTGTAATTATACTTAAATTGTTTATGTATTATGCTTGTATAACCTAGATTGATGCTATTTAACATGATTAGAAGCCTTAAACTTCAAATTTTGAGTAATCTAGGGTTTGTGTTCTTGAGCAAAATTGGGGCTTTTTGATATATAAACAGGTTATGGCCGATTTTTTTCATGAATTATTGCTAAATTAAGTAGTGTAACATGTTTAAGTAGTTAATTGATCCAAACTTTGAGCCTAAACATGATTTTTGAGAATTAAAGTGGACTTTTTCAAGTCTAAAATTCATGAACTTGATTTTTGAGAGATAATGCCATTTGAAACTTGTTTAATTGCTAATAATGATTATTTTGACATGATATTTGAGTTGAATGCTTATGAACTTGGCAAACATTTTCGTATATGCTTATTTGAAAAAGTGTAGATTTGATAAAAATATGAAAATGAGCATAAGTTTGATATAAATTGAACATGTCATTGTAATTATTTTGATTGATGATTTTGCTGACACTAATGCATATTTGGATGCACAAAAATTGTGTTTGATGTTTTTTGCAGACTGAAAGGGGTGAATCTTCATCCCAAGCTCGCATTGCTCCTCCTAAGAATGCGGAACAACAGGATGTTGATAGCTATTACAAACAAGATATACCTCATCCAGTTATAACATTTTCAGATATGCACGTGGAAGATTTGCACCCAAACTTGAGATTAGACAGACGTTGGATAGATTATCCAAAATACTAAAGGGGCTTGCACACTCTTCATTCTAAAGCTGTTGAAGTACCTAGGGTAATAGAATGGGAACCGTTAGAAGCTGTAGAATTGGCCGAACGGATTAGAGAATTACTTACACAGAGGTATGGTAATTCTACTTTTAATGATTGGGTACGATTATTCAACATGCGTAGACCTGTATATAAAGTATGGTGTGAAGAATTATTGTGTAGTAAGGAAATAAATGATCGGGTAGCTAGTTTAACCGATCGAACTTTTATTAGATTTTTGTTAGGAGGTTCGATGCGCCACATGTCTCTACTAGACATGGCTCAGGCCTTACGTATATATACACCTGAGGAGCTAGCATCTGCCGATTGTCGAGGGTTGATATTAAATGGTAGGAAGATTGATGAAAATTTTGATACGCATGGTGTATGGAGTCAAATGACTAGCCATCACCGATTTAAAGGGGGAAATTACTCTTATCTTGATATTGATAGAGCTGAATTAAGAGTAATTCACAGGTTTCTAGCGAACTCGATTACACAGCGAGGTAAAAATAAGGAAAAGGTAAATGAGCAAGATTTATTTTACCACATGTGTATTCGAGACCCACAAAGTGCTGTAAGTATACCTTATTGTGTGGGTTATTATTTATCAGCTATGGTTAGGGGGATGAGACCGCACAGTATAATAGGAGGTGGTATATTTATTACATTAATTGCTGAGTATCTCGATGTGGATATAAGTCGGGGGGATTATTAATCGAAGAACCAGAACCCCACGATACAATTGGTTTAAATGTATATCATGGTACTAAGGTTTTGAAGAGGCGAAATAACGCCGCAGTACAATATAATGGAAGACATCCACAGGTTGAAAGAAATCAACAGCCACGTAATGTGGGAGGGGGAAATGAAATGACAGAAATGCAAAGGTTTATAGCTTCACAAGAGTATGAAAATGCTAGACATCGAGCATTTGAAGATTGACAAATTCATCAAAACCACATCATAGCTCATTGCCAACATATAGGTAGAAACTATATTCCTACTCCAAAGCCCGTATTTCCTCCCTGGTCTATAGAGATCCAACCACCGTATCCTACTTATAACCCAGCTGAAGCATTCTATAACACATACGGTTATGCATGGAACCCCTACTGGTATCAGTATTAACCCTAGTTTATTTAGTTTTATTTATTTTTGTAATGTTACTACATTTAACACTTATGTTGATATTGTAATAGTTTTTATAATTTTCTAACTTTTATTATTAGATTTTAATAATTTTTGAATGTGGGGTAATATACCAAACTTCAAAAATATGTATATATGTTTGCAGTTTATCTTATGTACACAACAGGGTAAAAAAACGCATTTTCAAAGACTGGCATTAAGTTCAGCAAAAGCAACTAATTTTGATGACAAGATGAAAAATAAATGTGATGTAACAACAAGACGGAATGAACAAATGATATGCACCATTTATCATTCAACACAAACAACAATATGTTTGGAAACTTTGGTAAAATTTAATCATTTTTCTACGCTAATCACCCTCAATAATTTAAATTGTTACTGATTTCTTGCAAATGAGGGCATTGCAAGATCTTAAGTGTGGGAAGGGGTTAAATTCTTTCGGAATTTTAATTTTTTTAATCTAAACACTTGGTTACCATTAAAAATACTAGTAAAGTAGTAGTTGTATTAGAATCTAGTGCTCTCTGATAATAAAGAACATCCCTAGTCTTATATACTGACTACCCAATTCTAGTAAAAATTTTCAAAATTTTCAATTAAATGAACTCAAAATCATGTTTATACACATTTATGAATGATAAAACTAGGTGTTAACACTGAAATTATTGTTACCTTGGAAAGGACATAAATTGAGAAACAATCCAAAATGTTAGAATTCATTTAAGAATGGAATAGAGGAAAATAAAAAGGCAAAGAAAGGAAAATAAAAGCCAAGTGTGGGAAATATTTACCAAGTTATTCAAATTATATATCACATATTTTTGTATAAATAACTGAAAATACTTTTGCTTTGGACTAAACTAAAAAGTTTTACCCAATTTACTGTAATATATTTGAAAGAAAAGATGGATCTACACGATGAATCAATTCCATCATTAAAAGGAAGTAAAGTCTTCCAAAAAAGAAACGCGCTTCTTAATTTAGGTCATGAAGTTGTCGTCCAGACCAGCTGTAGGTTGACGAAAAACCTAGAAAAGTTATCACTAAAATCAGCAGGAAATCCACGGACCTCAGCATCAAACAGGGTCGCCAAGTGGTCAGATTTATCCTAACCATAAGAAGGATTTATCTTGTAAAATGGGGAGGACGCCGTGCAAATTAGCTGGATAAGACTAATGAATCAGATCCCCAGAAAAGGATAATCTCCTTAAAGATCAAAAATCAGCTTTTAAGACTGATATTACTCAATCCTAGAGATTGACCTTAAAGATTGAGAATTCAAACTCATGGAATTCAATGATATCTAAACTCGAGCTTGAACGAGAAAATATTTTGATCAAATTAAAACCGATTTGTTTTCTGAAAACCCATTTTCAATGCGTTCATTACCTTTGAACTTAAAATCCTAGGAATTCACCTGAAATTCATTAGGTCACCTGAACCAAATCGGGTGTCAACCGTAAGAACGGTGGTTGCATAACATGGTCAAAGACAGGACCTTGTGCCAGACCGAAAAATTATAAGGGTGAGCTTTACTATTGCTCCTACAAAGGATAGTAATAGCATCCGACACGTTTTAGACCATGAACAAAAGCATGTCAGGGGACATTGCCTTAACAGTTGCTTATTCAACGCTTTCCTTTACAACCGGACGGTAGTTTACCGAAAGGTAATATACAGAGCAAATATACTGGACGTGTTGCTTTCCCAATACAAGGTTAGCAAGTGGGTGACATAAAACCGCAAGTTTTGAGCTAAAATTTTCAAATCTAAAACCCACCAAACCCACAAAAACAATTTGCAAACACTGGTGAAGGGTTATTCCGGAAAACTTATCTAGGGTAAAAACTAGATTAGATTTTCAAAAGATCAAATGTTTTCATAAAGATCCAATTTCCTTAATGGATCTAAATTTTTATAGTCATGTGGGACTGTAAACCACATCGTTACTACCATTGTTTATACCGCCGTAAAAAAAATCACTGATGTACAAAGTGTGAAGAATAAAGAAGTGATTCCAGTATTTCACGACTATATTGCTTGAGGACAAGCAACGCTCAAGTGTGGGAATATTTGATAATGCTAAAAACGAACATATATTTCATAGCATTATCCCTCAAGAAAGACAAGCTTTTAGTTGCAATTGTTCTATTTACAAGTGATATTCGTTTAAATAATAAAAGGTGAAGACAAAAGATAGATTCGACGAATTGAAGACGCAAACAACCAAAAAGCTCAAAAGTACAAAATACAATCAAAGAGGTTCCAATTATTGATGAGAAACGTCTAAAAATTACAAAAGTACAAGATTCAAAACGCAAAGTACAAGATATTAAATTGTACGCAAGGACGTTCGAAAATCCAGAACCAGGACATGAGTCAACTCTCAACGCTCGACGCAACGGACCGAAAGTTATAAATTAATTATGTATATAAATATAATATAATATATAATTAATTATATAAATTATATATTTATATTATATTTATATATTAAATTCCATCGGCAAACAAAGATCCAAATTAGAGTGAGCTGTAAAAGCAAACTCCGCGACTCGCGGAGTTTGAAGAAGAAAAAAACCGCGACTCGCGGAGATAACCTGGACAAAAATGCCTATAAAAGCTAACGCATTTTGATCGTAAAAAAATATCCATATATCAATCTCTCTATCATCAACGTATATATATATATATATATATATATATATATATATATATATATATATATATATATATATATATATATATATATATATATATATATATATATATATATATATATATATATATATATATATATATTTATATTATAATTTTAATTTTAATTTTAATTTCCAATAATAAGGGTATGTTAGCGAATGTTGTAAGGGTGTAAGTCGAAATTCTGTCCGTGTAACGCTACGCTATTTTTAATCATTGTAAGTTATGTTCAACCTTTTTATATTAATGTCTCGTAGCTAAGTTATTATTATGCTAATTTAAAACGAAGTAATCATGATGTTGGGCTAATTACTAAAATTGGGTAATTGGGCTTTGTACCATAATTGGGGTTTGGACAAAAGAACGACACTTGTGGAAATTAGACTATGGGCTATTAATGGGCTTTATATTTGTTTAACTAAATGATAGTTTGTTAATTTTAATATAAAGATTTACAATTGGACGTCCCTATAAATAACCATATACACTCGATCGGACAAGATGGGCGGGATATTTATATGTACGAATAATCGTTCATTTAACCAGACACGGGAATGGATTAATAGTCACTAGAATTATTAAAACAGGGGTGAAATTATGTACATGGACACTTGGCATAATTTATAACAAAGTATTAAAACCTTGGGTTACACGCAGTCGATAACCTGATGTAATTATTAAACAAAGTATTAAAACCTCGTTACAGTTTAAGTCCCCAATTAGTTGGAATATTTAACTTCGGATATAAGGATAATTTGACGAGGATACTCGCACTTTATATTTATGACTGATGGACTGTTATGGACAAAAACCAAACGGACATATTAAATAATCTAGGACAAAAGACAATTAACCCATGGGCATAAAACTAAAATCAACACGTCAAACATCATGATTACGGAAGTTTAAATAAGCATAATTCTTTTATTTCATATTTAATTTCCTTTATTTTATATTTAATTGCACTTCTAATTATCGTACTTTTTATTTATTGTTATTGTATTTAATTGCACTTTTAATTATCGTACTTTTTAATTATCGCAATTTTATTTTGTCGCACTTTTATTTATCGCAATTTCATTATCGTTATTTACTTTACGCTTTAAATTAAGTTATATTTATTTTTAATATTTTACATTAGGTTTTAACTGCGACTAAAGTTTTAAACATCGACAAATCGGTCATTAAATGGTAAAACCCCCCCTTTATAATAATAATATTACTTATATATATATTTGTATTTTTATAAATTAAAACTAATATAGCGTTAAGCTTTGTTTAAAGATTCCCTGTGGAACGAACCGGACTTACTAAAAACTACACTACTGTACGATTAGGTACACTGCCTATAAGTGTTGTAGCAAGGTTTAAGTATATCCATTCTATAAATAAATAAATATCTTGTGTAAAATTATATCGTATTTAATAGTATTTCGTTATAAAAATAAAGCTATTTCATATACACCTCGCATAACATCACTCATGAACTCATGTCGTCCTACGTATGATTTAACTACTTAGTTCTTATGTGTCATCATCAAAACAAAGTGATTAACTTTTAAATATTATGCTTTGAATTTTAACCAACAGATTGATATGTTTATTTATGTATTTTATTGTATATTTTTATCAACAAATTCTTGGTGTTTTAATCACCTTTTCTAACTCTCATATATTATAATTAAAACTATGATATTATGATTAATTTTTGACTTAGTGTAGTAAATTTAAAATGTAAAACTAATATGTATTTTTATTTCGGACTTTAATTCTCTAAAGTTGTTATTGTTATTTTTATATTTAGCTTACATAATAATAAGTATAGATGGACATATAGCTTAACTAGATGCAATACTCGAATAAAATAATTAGTTGGCTTCTTGAATAAATTATAGGGCATATATTTTTTTTTAATCTCGCACATGGCATTAATAATTTAAGGACCGACTACTAAAAACTCGTTTTCATTGATCGAAGCAGCAATTCTCATTTTCAGAGATTGAAGCAGCTACTAAAAACTTCGATTATAGGGCATATTTTTTATCTCGCCATTTCTCGTTTTCAGAGATCGCAACAGCTACTAAAAACTTCGGCGAGACTCTACTTCTAAGTGTAGGTGGGTTCGGGAAAGTCTATAAAGGAGAAGTAGACGATGGGACGACTAAAGTTGCAATTAAACGTGAGAATCCATTATCTGGTCAAGGTATTAACGAGTAGTAAACCGAAGTCAAAATGCTTTTAAAGCTTGGGTGAAAATTAACATTATTCAATGGTTTTTAAAATTATTCTTCTTTCATAAAAAAATCTTTTCCTCTTCCATTTATACCTTATTATATTAATAGTTAATAATTACCTTTTTTGTTCTTCTTCTATATAAGAACT
Organism: Rutidosis leptorrhynchoides; assembly: GCF_046630445.1. NCBI lineage: Eukaryota > Viridiplantae > Streptophyta > Magnoliopsida > Asterales > Asteraceae > Rutidosis > Rutidosis leptorrhynchoides. Next base: position 361,037,048 of record NC_092338.1, read on the forward strand.
TGAAGCACGTGGACTAAACAATACAATTTACTTTTTATTTTTATTTTATTTATTTATTTATTTTGTTGTTGTTTAATATTGTTTGATTATCAAATCCACCATTCTTTTATACATCATCTCCTCTTTCAAACAACATTTAAGTTGTCCAATTTAATATTTCTGGTTTTAGAAACTTTGAATCTTCATACATACTTAATGTTATACTAACATACCACAAATATTATTATTTAGAAAGTAAAATGTATTACAAAGCAATACATATGGTAAAAATTCTTTGTTAAAACAATATATATAATAAAAATGTATTAAGAAAGTAAAATGTATTAAGAGTATTAATAAATTAAAATGTATTACAAAATAATGTCTGTTGTATTACAAAATAATATATATGCTTGATGTTATACTAATTCTTTGTTCAAACAAAAAATTATCAGGTAAATACAATTTTTTTATTCCAGCTTTGTTTGTAGAACATAAATTATAGTACAAACAAGTACATGATAAAATTGTTCGGATTGAGAGTTTTTTGTTTGAAATGTCCATCAGTTAAATCGAACAAAAGAATATTTGTTCGAATAAAAAACTATTAGGTCAAACAATTTTTATTATAGCTTTGTTTATAGAACAAAAATTGTAGAATAAACAAGGAGAGAATAATAATTTATTTTTCTAAAGGTTCTTTTAAATCGCTTATTTTTGTAAGAATTTGTTTTATAATTTCAAATGCGTTTTTATTATTTAATACAAACTACTAAAACTACAAACGAAGTTTTATTAAAAATATAAAAGAATAAAAGGTTAAAAAATGTGTTACATTTAGGAGTTTTTTTATAAGAATGAAATGAAAGGAAAATAATAGGATATAAAAGGAAACATTATGTAAATGAAAGGAAACAAAAGTAATTGAATGAAAATTAATAAAAATTTTGTTTGGAATAGTGGGCGTATTAGAAAAGAGTACAATGTTATGTTATTGTAAAATAATATAATATAATATTTTTGTTCTTTATAAATAAGTGGAGCTCCTAATTATAAATTTTAGCTCCGCCTTTAAGTCAACATAGTTTAATTTACTGTTTATCTTTCTTTTTGGTACATTCTGTATCATAGATAATAGAGATTGGTTATATACATATCCAATTATGAAGCATTTTCAACGGCACCAATATCGTGATGGACACTTGTGTTAAATGATAACTTAGTATAATTACTGAATCATATTTTGTCAATTAAATCTTTAAGACTTTATACATTTTGATATTATTCTGAATTCCTGACGAGTTTTCCAACTTTTATTGTAATCCATGTTATAATTTCCATCTTGCCAAATTGTTTTCCAAATTATGTATTTCTTTGAGTGGATTACGCTTCCAATCTTTTTTTCCATCCAAAAGTTAAATACTTTTGAATATTACTCTCATTTATGTGTAACTAATAAGCTAACAAGTTATCTTCTTTGGTCTATTCTTTCAAACGCGTGTCAAACTATATTGAATATTTAATTTTAATTCAGTTTTGTGACGATCGCTCCAAATCCATATGGACGAACACGTCATTCATCGATTTCATTGTGAGGTATTTGACCTCTATATGATACGTTTTGTAAACATTGCATTCTTTTGAAAAGGCACACCATAAATGAATATTTAAATCAAAGGTTTTTGACATCTGATGATTTCTACATATAGACAATCACCGTAAATAATAGTTTACAATAGTACTTCCGTTGACAATGCAGTCAAAATAAGATACATGGTGATGATTTGGTGAATGCAATGTTTCCTTGAAAAATATGCCATGTACGACTCCATGCACATAGCTTGTCTAACATATAAGCAAACAGCGAAAGACTTCTAGGAACCTGAGAATAAACATGCTAACAAGTGTCAACACAAAGGTTGGTGAGTTCATAGTTTTAGTGTTTCGCATAATCTGTATATAAAAGTGGATAACAAGATTTCAGTTGTTTCATCCAGAAACGTTTATCAAAAGTTTGTCAATAGATTCTACGTAACAGAGCACCCTGATAACTAAGCTTTAACGTTATAATGATAAATACCCCATTCGTTTTAATACACGCAAACCAACGTGTCCTAAACTCAAATAACACACGTCCGTTAAAAGGCTAGTGCTCTAGCTCGGACGGGAATGTCAAGCCCTATGGATCCATATACTGTTATTCGCGCCCACCAGTCCATATCCTATGTACTGGCAGCTACTAGTTACCAAAACTAAGGGATTTTCGGTTCAAACTCAGTGTAGAATTTAGTATGTACATGTATCCATTGCATTTAAAATAAATTGCATGTATTCTCAGCCCAAAAATATAGATTGCAAAAGCAATTAAAAAAGGAGCAATGAAACTCACCTTAGCAGCACATAGAGTTGTTCATCGTAATGTGACCGAAACTCAAAATATCAAATAATCGTAGATCTCAACCTAGAGAACATATGTTGGTCAATAAATGTCTATCAAGCTAGGTCAAGTCATAGTGTATCACAATCCTAATGCTCGAGATCGACATACAAAAGTTATTCGTAGTCGTTTAAAAAAGTCAATTTTGACAATAGTTCAACAAAACGAGATGTACCTTATATAAGGATTCATTTACTCGGTTGTTAATATTTAAAAATCCACTTTATCAATCTCGTAAACAAGTTGTTTAAATCTTAATTGCAGATTTAAAAGCAATTTCAATTAACGTCAATCATAATTCAGTTGATCATATTTTTTAATCCGTTCATCGAAACTATTCGATATCTAAATGAAAAGTCATTGATTTTTAGCCAGCTTTCCAAAAACATGTATATCATATACCTTTTACCAGTAATATATGTATTTAATTCATGATTCATTATAAACTGTTTAGCGATGAATTTTAGCATATAAGCATGTATAAATATATATACTCGAGCACTAGACATGGATACACAATTAATATATAAAAGATAAAATATGAGTGCTTACGTATCAGTATTGAGATTCAATATTGTAGGAAAGTACGTAGACGTAACGGAGATGATATACACTAGGTTTGATTCACAAATATACCCCTGAACATTACCCATAACCTCCTTGGCAATAACCCATAATTTCCTTAGCTCTATCCCGCTTAAAAACCATTTTGAAAGTGACACGCTTATAACCTCGTCGTAGTATTTTATGTTTAATACTAATTAATAATATTAATAATAATAAGATTAATAATAAGATTAATCTTAATAATAATAATAATAATAATAATAATAATAATAATAATAATAATAATAATAATAATAATAATATAAATATGAAAAGCAGAGAGATAGATATGAATTGAATTCGATCACTGGCTTCGCGTTTTATACTATCTGACTTGTCCCAGCCCACCATGCGATCGCATGGTTTTTGGGCATCAAGGCCATGCGATCGCATGGCCCTCTGATCCAGCTCACATTGTTTTAACTTTTTGTTTGTCGACATAATTTAATAATAATATATATAATATATATAATTTAAATTAATTAATTATATATTATATTTTATTCCCGTGCGTAGTGGACTTATAACTTTTGCTCCGATAAGTCGTACGTCGTCACTCGACTTATGTCCCGGTTCTGGTTTTTCGAATGTCCTTTCGTACATTTAGAAAACTTGCATTTTACTTTTCGTGTCACGTACATTTGTCAAAATATAGCCTTAAATTATCCATAAACTATATCGCTCAAAGTGTATCTTAAACTTTCGAGTATTTTGGTCATTTACTTCTATAAATTATCGCCTCGTTATATATACATATACATATATATATAATAGTATCCTTTTTACTCAAAACGTTTTATAATTAAATTAATCTCAAATTTATTATATCATATCACGTTTTTATTTTAAAACTTAACTAAGTAGTTCATTTATGTACTAGCGTTTATTACTTCTTTATGTACTATATGACATATCTAAATTTCAATCGAATCCATAAGAGAGCGTAACAATCATTTCCTTAATTAATTTGAAATCAAATATATCTAATATATATATAAACACGTTTTAAAATACATTTTGCAAGTTATTCATATATCTAATTCTAACAGTTAATATTCCTTATTATTGTATGTGTCCAAATTACGTTATTTAAACAAACACTTTACCATTAATTTCGAATACCGTTAAACATGAATGATTTCCCAAATCAACGTGGACCTCACAACAGAGACCCTTAATAATATCATAATCCTTAAGGGACTCAATAAATATCTTTTCATTCAATCATTTGGCATAATCTTTTAACTTCGTAGTTAAATATATAAATCAGATAATCAAACCAATAAGTTTAATGCACAGTATCATATACTCCACACTTTGTTACGTTTTCAAATTACAGTAGGTATCTATTTACATATAATTGTTCGCGAATCGTTGAGAACAATCGAAGGGTAATTGAATAGTTCAAGAATTTTGAGATTCAACTTTACAGTCTTTGCATATCGTGTCGGAAACGTTAAAGATTAAGTTTAAATTTGGTCAGAAATTTCCGGGTCATCACAAGTTTTGACTTGAACTCCCTAGCTACAAAGTGTATTGTTTCACAAACATACTAATATAGATAACATTCTAAATATTTATAACGTCAAAGTATCAAAATAAAATAAAATAATAAGGATGATTTACTTGGTGTATATTTTCCTCCTCTTACTCCTAGCATTACCTATAGTAATTAAAATTACATTAGTTCAATCCATCTATGATTTTCCATTTAGTAACAAAAAGTTTTGAAGCTCATAGTTTGACAATTTTGTTGAAAAGATAAAGAAATCTAATGATCAATCACAAGTGGTAGGTTTAAGTGACATGTTGGTGAAGTTTACAAATGATGTGGTACTGAAGGTGAAAGTAGTAGGAATTTTAAGAGGATGGTTGATGAGGTTTTAGAGGTTATGGGTGATCTTAATTTGGGAGATCTTGTTCCCCAACTTGCATGGGTCGATCAAGTAAGAGGGTATAATAGTGCTAAATCTAAATGGTCTCTAGTAAGGTACATTGTCACGACCCTACTTTTTCCGTTATCTTTTCCGTTAATTATTTAACGACCGTTAACTATTAATTGTGTTACGTCATTTCATGACCTATATTATTATTTTAGTAATAATATATTAATTATTATGTGTTATGTGAATATATGTATTCATATTTTAAATCGTACGTTTATACGAATCGCGGATTTCTATCCGGCGAATCTTTTCGGTTTTTAAACCAACGGTCGCATTTTTGGGATATTTAAATCCTAATTATTTTAATTATGATATTTTATGGTCATATAATTATATAGGGTATTTATATTTATTTTTCGTCGCGCGTTTGTTATCTTTCCGAATTTTTAATCGCGTAAGTGCGTTTTCGTGTTTCGGGATTCGTTCGGGCTTTCGGGCCACTGGGATTTAATCACATTAGCAAGATAGCCCACAAGTGGGGCCCACCCCATCAAAATTGGCCAAAGCCACCAAGGGGGGAGTAAAACTCCCTTGATTTTTATTTTTGGATTATTATTTCCATTCCACTTTTTATTAAACCTAATTTTCTATTTTTGCTCTCCTCTCCCTCCTCCCTCTCCTTTTGGCCGTCGCCTAGCACACCACCATCATCACCATTCTTCAACAAAAAGCTTGCTTGGATCATCAATTGGTTTACATCAACGCGTTTCTCGTTCCGTTCTCTACGTGATTATACTAATTGATTCTTGATTAGGGTATAAACCCTAACCCTAAAATTTTTAATTTTTATTTATTTTTCTGTATTTTATGTTTATATTATTAGTATGATGATTATTAGTTGTTGTAATGTTGATTGTATGCGTAGAATTACTCGTAAACTTATGTTTTCGGTTTGATAAAATTTGGACAGCAGCTTTTTCGTGTGTTTCTGATATTGTAACTGATGTTGATCATAAAATAAAGTATATAAATGAGTTCCTCTCATCAAGACATTAATTTTAGACTCCGGATTCATGTCGTTTCGATTCCCGGAACCCTAATTATGATCAAAGTGGTATTTTGTTAAGATTGAATTGTGATATTGGTATGAAACAGGTTTGGTCCGACTTTGTGACCATATTTGGTGACTTTAGGGTGTGTTAGTGTGTTAGGACTGATGGTGGGGCGAACTTTCATGTTCGGGTCATCTCAATCCGAGCCACGAATCACCCGTTACGTCTAAAACACGTTTTTGATTGAATTGAAGGTACAAGTAGTGTGTTGGCTGTACATCACGACTTGTAGACTGTTATTGGGGTGTTCTTGAGTGTACCAAAGTGTCGGGTGGTTTGCTTAGGCGGAGATATACGTAAGGCTCACCAAAAACCGACACCCGGGGCTCAGGATACGACCCGATGAACTTTTGATTTAAAACTTTTGACTAATTATGAAACTTATGATATAAATAATGGATTTCATTATCATTTAATTACTTATGATAAAAAAAAGTAATTATTATTATTTACAACTTATGATATATATATTTATTATATCATTTAATTAATATTTATGATTTAATTAACTTTTTAATTAAACATATGATTAATAATACTTCGTTATTAATGGAAAAATACTTATGATAAGTATTAAACTTATATTATGAGATTATTATAATAAGACTTATAATAAGGATTAAATAATTATTTAATTATTATAAGACTTAGTTATTATTTAATTATAATTTAATTATTAAATACTTATGATTTAATAATTATAATTAGAAATTTATGATATGATTAATAATTCATTATTAATTAATAATACTTATGATATGATTTAAAAATTATTATTAATTAATAACACTTACATTATTACTAATATTTAATTAATTAATTAAATATTTATGTTATATTAATTATATCATTTAAACTTATATTAACTTTAATAATTCATTTTAATTTAATTAAACTTATGTTATGACATAATTAGACATATTTAACTTTAATAAACATTATAACTTATATTATTATTATAACTTACACTTTTAAAATTAACGTTGACCATGTTTGACCAAGGTTGACTTTTGAGTTGACTTTCGGTTGACTTTGACTTTCAGTTGACTTTTGTTGACTTTCTAATTAAGGATACTTTCCTAACTTATAAACTTTCCTAAAATAGCAACTTTCTAAATTTAGAAACTTTCCAAAAATAGAAACTTTTCAAAAATAGAAACTTTTTAAAAATAGAAACTTTCCAAAAATAGACACTTTCCAAAAATAGAAACTTTCCAAAAATGGAAACCTGCTAAAAATAGAAACTTTCTAAAAATAGAAAGTGTGTGTCCGTAAGCTGTTCCAATCAAACCGATGCATATTGAGTATTGTTCTATGACTACTTGCAACATGTACAACAGCTATCATACTAAGACTTGACCTAAGTTAGTTATTTATATCGACCTGCTTTATTTATAGGTCGGCGTTGCGATCATTCCTGATCACTTTACTACATTTGCTGTTCGCTTAATTGTGTTGGTTACTTCATTACTATTAAGGTGAGTTATAGTCCCGTTTTTACATACTTTTCAAAGTATATTTTTGGGATGTGATTACATGCATTTTATTTCACGTTTAGACACAAGTGACAATTAAATTTAAATTATTCATTGTGAGTTGGACAAAAATATTCCCTAGTCTGGTAACTGTAATCATTGGTTTCTACCGGTGAACGCGAATCCTATGGATAGATCTATCAGGTTTGACAACCCCATTTCGAGCTAGTCGCGCTAGCAATTTATAATCGGAATGTTTAGTACTTCGTATTTTGTTGTAGATACACTGTCCAGTGTATATTATTATTGTGTTTGGCAAGGGTAAATAAAGGGTTAAGTGGTTACCAGGTGGCTCATTGATAATGGAATAATGTTTAATGTTTTCTAACATTTTTAAATCTTGTGGTCTAAAGTTTATTCAATTTTTTAAACCTATAATTCACTCAACCTTTGTGTTGACAGTTTACTCGCATGTTTTCACAGGTACTTGAGTTTATGTGATGCTTCCGCTGTGTTTAGAAGAGTCTGCATGCATTTGGGCAGATTTTTATGAAATAATTTATTAAACTTTGGCTTGCATTCGGTTTTTGAATAATTAATACTTGTGGGTTGTTGACAATGTTTTGTGTCAACTTTGGATTATTAATATGTTGGGTTACTTTTAACTACATATTTTGGTATGCTTTCCTTTTTGGGAAACTTTTGAAATAAAAGAATGCATTGTCGTTTGTTAAATTCATTTAAGTTCGATCAAGCTGTGGGACCAAGTGACGGAGCCGTTAAGTGTTTTGACGGGGCCATCACAGTCGGTATCAGAGCTCTGGTTGTAGGGAACTAGGCGGTCTTAATGTGGTCAACCCGTGGATCTTAGGGTGCATTAGAGTCTAGCCTACAGCCCGACCCTTTTGCTATAGCATTATTATGCATTTCATTTCGGATGTGTTATATCATTAGCATTTATATCTTTTGGTATGTGGTTTGCGGTTTTACTGTTTGCAGATGTCAACTTCAAGCGATAACTCAGTTGCTGCTCCTGCTCCTCCGGCTGCTGCCAGACGCCGTGCTGGTCAACCAGAGATCAATGATCCTGTTCATTACTACTTTTCCACCCTTACTCATATGAACAGGGCTTACAATGAAGTGACGCGTATTAATGCTCTTAGTGATTGTATGCGTACTTTACCACACAACGAGATGATGGACCAGATTCGAGCTAGTATGGATTCGTTTGTTAGCTTCAAGAATAATGTTGGAATCGAGAGTCGTAAGCGTAACCGTGAAGTTGACGCTAGGTTCGAGGCTCTAGAGAGCACAGTTCGTGGTTTGAAGGAAGAGTTGGAAGAAGTGAAAGGAAGGTTGCGGAAGTATGAACCACCTGCTGAGACTCATGCTGGCACAGCTTATCACACCCGCTCTAAGCAGATGTGATATGATGATTCATGATTGATTACTTATTTCATAAAACTTAATGTCCTTTCATACATACATTTTTGGATTATGTACGGCATTTTGTCGAGGATTTTATTAAGATTTTGTTATGGGATGTTTTTCATTATGTATGGATGGTTATTTTTATGACATCTATTATCATTATCACATTTTATTTCTGATGTTGTGACTCTTGGCATGTTATATTATGCGTAATGTAGATCATGTATGTTAGGTGCTATGTATGTTGTATGATGTTATCATAAAATATGTATGCATGTGGTGGTTATTTCTATAACAATCATAACTGTCATGTTATTACTCATAGTGGTTACTGACTATTATTTTAATGGTTAATCTTTTCGTGTTCGATCTATTCCTTTATAACACTGGTATTATTCTTAGTACTAACGGTTGTGTTATTCTGTTTTGAAGATCATGCCTCCTAGAGAGTCCAACGAAGCCCGTATCCAACGTCTTGTTACCGAAGGGATAGCTGCTGCTATGGCAGAGAATGCTAATGAAAATGCTAATACGAACAACAATTAGGTGGGATGCTCCCACAAAACGTTTATGGCAAGTCGCCCACAGGAATTTAGTGGTACAGAAGGACCCATAGGACTTACCCGCTGGTTCGAGAAAATCGAGTCTATTTCCAGGGTTAGTCGAGTCCGAGAGGAAGACAAGGTTAGTTTTACTAGCTGCATTTTGAAGGATAGTGCATTGACCTGGTGGAACAACTTGGTTAACAGTTTGGGAAATGATGTGGCTTATGGTTTAACTTGGAATAATTTCAAGGAAAGAATGATCACCCGCTACCGACCTAGGGGTGAGCTTAAGAAGTTAGAGGTTGAACTTAAAAACTTGAAAATGAAGGGCACCGAATTAGATGCCTACGAGCAGAGATTCTTTAAGTTGACTTTGTTGTGTCCTAATGTTTATGCCGATGAGAATCTTAAGATTGAAGCTTACATTGATGGGTTGTCCGAGAAAATTGAACATGGAGTTGAATCTAGTGAGCCCTAGACTATTGAGGCCGCGATGTCAATGGCTCATAAGTTGAATGATAAGATCTTGAGAAGAAGAAAGGCTGCTGTAACCGAACCCAGTGAAGAGGCTGTTAAGAAAGCTGATAATGGGAAGAGAAAGTGGGATAATAACCGCAATAAAAACCAGAGTTAGCAGAAAAAGCAGGATACTTCTGGTTCGAATAACCGCAGTCAGTGTGTGTGTCCACGTTGTTACAAGGCTCATGATGGTTTCTGTACCGTGACTTGCAAGAGGTGTTCCAAACAGGGACACATTGCTAAGGATTGTACGGTGCTTCTGCCGGGTTCTACTACTCCTGCCGCAGGTGGTAATAATGGTAATAATGCTGATAATAGAGGTGGTAATGGTAATGGAAATGGAAAGTCGAATAATGGTGGTAATCCGAGAGTGTGTTACGAGTGTGGAAAGCCGGGGCATTTCCGTGATGCCTGTCCCAACAAGAAGACTGCAGAGACTGCGCGTGGTAGAGCATTCAACATTAACGTTAGGGATGCTGAGGAAGATCCTAAACTTGTTACTGGTACGTTCTCGGTCAATGATTTATCAGTTTATGTACTATTTGATTCAGGGGCTGATTTGAGTTTTGTGTCGACTAAATTAAGTCCAAAAATCAAAATACCGTTAACTCCTTTAGACAATACTTATGTTGTTGAAATAGCTAATGGTAAGGTACTCACTACTAAGACTGTGCATCGTAAGTGTAACATTAGTTTAGCTGGTAGAGATTTTGAGATAGATTTGGTACCGATTGAACTTGGTAGTTTTGATGTTGTTATTGGGATGGATTGGTTATCTACGAATCGTGCTGAGATTGTGTGTTATGATAAATTTATTCGTATTACTAATGTGGTTGGAGAGCCACTGATGGTTTTTGGAGATAAGAGGTGCTGACAGTTAAATCTTATTAGCTGTCTGAAGGTTCTTAAACATCTTCGCAAAGGCTGTCATGCTATTCTAGCCCATGTTGTTGATTCTGAAATAGAAACGAAGAGTGTTGGAGATGTTCACATTGTTAGAGATTTTCCCGAGGTATCTCCCGAAGATTAACCTGGCCTTCCGCCGCAACGCGCGGTAGAATTTCAAATTGATCTTGTTCCCGGTGCTGCTCCCGTAGCACGTGCTCCTTATCCTCTTGCGCCTTCTGACCTTCAAGAATTGTCAAGTCAACTCTGTGAGTTGTTAGACAAAGTTTTTATTCGTCCTAGTTCGTCCCCTTGGGGAGCTCCTGTTCTGTTTGTTAAGAAGAAGGATGGTTCTTTTCGTTTGTGCATTGATTATCGTGAGTTGAACAAGCTTACTATTAAAAACCGTTATCCCCTTCCGAGAATTGATGATCTGTTCGATCAGCTTCAGGGTTCATCTGTTTATTCAAAAATCGATCTTCGTTCCGGCTATCATCAGTTGCGTGTTAAAGAATCTGATGTTTCGAAAACTGCTTTTCGCACCCGTTACGGTCACTTTGAGTTTCTTGTTATGCCGTTCGGATTGACTAATGCACCTGCTGTGTTCATGGACCTCATGAACCATGTGTGTAGACCCTATCTGGACAAGTTCGTTATCATGTTTATCGACGACATCCTTATTTATTCGAAGAGTGATGAAGAGCACGGGGAACATTTGAAGTTAGTGCTTGATCTGTTGAGAAAAGAAGAATTGTACGCTAAGTTCTCTAAGTGTGCATTCTGGTTACGAGAAGTTCAATTCCTTGGACACATTGTTAGTAAGCAAGGGATTCAAGTTGATCCTGCTAAGATTGAGGCGATTGAAAGGTGGGAAACTCCGAAAACTCCTACCCAGATTCGTCAGTTCCTAGGATTGGCAGGTTACTATCGAAGGTTCATTCAAGATTTCTCTCGTATTGCAAAACCTCTGACTGCTTTAACGCATAAAGGGAAGAAGTACGAGTGGAAAGATGAACAAGAGACTGCTTTTCAGATTTTAAAGAAGAAGTTGACTACCGCACCGATATTTTCACTACCTGAGGGTAATGATGATTTTGTTGTTTATTGTGATGCTTCGTGACAAGGTTTTGGTTGTGTTTTGATGCAACGAAAGAAAGTTATTGCGTACGCATCACGTCAGTTGAAGATTTACGAGCAGAACTATACAACTCATGATTTAGAGTTGGGGGCCGTTGTTTTTGCACTTAAGATTTGGAGACATTATTTGTATGGGGTTAAGAGTACTGTGTACACAAATCACAAAAGTCTTCAACATATCCTCGATCAGAAACAGTTGAACATGAGACAACGAAGATGGATTGAGACGTTGAATGATTATGATTGTGAACTTTTGTATCATCCGGGTAAGGCCAATGTGGTGGCGGATGCGTTGAGTCGTAAAGAAAGGGCTGAACCTTGTAGGTTTAGGGCCTTGAATATGACAATTAGAACAAACCTCGCAAGGCAGATTCTTGAGGCACAACAAGAAGCCTTAAAGGAAGAGAATTTTGTGAAAGAGAACGTAAGAGGTATGGCTAAGAAATTTGAGATTCGAGCAGATGGTACTAGGTACTTTACAGGACGTCTTTGGGTTCTGAAGTTTGGTGAACTGCGACAACTTGTTTTGGATGAGGCTCATAAGTCTAGGTACTCTATTCATCCTGGTTCAGGAAAGATGTATCATGATCTTAAGGAGCTGTATTGGTGGCCAAATTTGAAAGGTGATGTGGATACATATGTGGCTAAGTGTTTGACCTGTGCTAAGGTTAAAGCTGAACATCAAAAACCGTCTGGACTGTTGGTACAACCCGAGATTCCCGAGTGGAAGTGGGAAGGAATTACGATGGATTTTATTACTAGGTTACCGAGAGTTGCGGGTGGCTATGACACTATTTGGGTGATTATAGATCGACTCACTAAGTCGGCTCACTTTTTGTCGATTAGGGAAACAGATTCAATGGAGAAACTCACTCGTTTGTACTTGAAGGAGATTGTTTCTAGGCATGGTATTCTTGTATCCATTATTTCGGACCGAGACAGTCGATTTGTATCGAGGTTTTGGCGATCTTTACAGGAAGCCTTGGGAACTAGATTAGATATGAGTACTGCTTATCATCCTCAAACGGATGGTCAGAGTGAAAGGACCATTCAGACGTTGGAAGATATGTTACGAGCGTGTGTTATCGATTTTGGTAATGGGTGGGATAAATATTTGCCGCTAGCTGAATTTTCTTATAACAACAGTTATCACGCAAGTATTCAAGCTGCACCGTTTGAAGCTCTGTACGGTAGGAAGTGTAGGTCTCCTGTCTGTTGGAATGAGGTTGGGGATGCTCAACTCACAGGTCCATAAATTATTCACGAGACTACCGAGAAGATTGTACAGATTAAGGAAAGGTTGAGAACCGCTAGAAGTCGGCAAAAGAGTTATGCCGATAGGGGAAGGAAGATGTGGAATTTCAAGTTGGTGATCGTGTTATGTTAAAGGTTTCACCTTGGAAGGGTGTGATCCGTTTTGGTAAAAGGGGAAAGCTAAGTCCTCGTTTTGTTGGACCGTTTGAGATTGTTGAGAGAGTTGGACCGACGGCTTATCGTTTGAAGTTGCCACAAGAACTCAGTGCTGTTCACGATGTTTTTCATGTATCGAACTTAAAGAAGTGTTTGGCCGAAGCCGATAAGACTATTCCTTTGGAAGAACTTCATGTTGATAAGCAACTACACTTTATTGAGGAACCTATTGAAATTATGGATCGAGAAGTTAAGACTCTTAAGCAGAGCCGAATTCCTATTGTCCGGGTTAGATGGAACTCCAGACGCGGTCCCGAGTTCACTTGGGAGCGTGAAGATCAGATGAAGCGGAAGTACCCGCATTTGTTTCCAGATGCTGAGTCAACCCCTGCACCTGCTTAAATTTCGGGACGAAATTTCCGTAACGGGAAGGTACTGTCACGACCCTACTTTTTCCGTTATCTTTTCCGTTAATTATTTAACGACCGTTAACTGTTAATTGTGTTACGTCATTTCATGACCTATATTATTATTTTAGTAATAATATATTAATTATTATGTGTTATGTGAATATATGTATTCATATTTTAAATCGTACGTTTATACGAATCGCGGATTTCTATCCGGCGAATCTTTTCGGTTTTTAAACCAACGGTCGCATTTTTGGGATATTTAAATCCTAATTATTTTAATTATGATATTTTATGATCATATAATTATATAGGGTATTTATATTTATTTTTCGTCGCGCGTTTGTTATCTTTCCGAATTTTTAATCGCGTAAGTGCTTTTCGCGTTTCGGGATTCGTTCGGGCTTTCGGGCCACTGGGATTTAATCACATTAGAAAGATGGCCCACAAGTGGGGCCCAACCCATCCAAATCGGCCGAAGCCACCATGGGGGGGAGTAAAACTCCCTTGATTTTTATTTTTGGATTATTATTTCCATTCCACTTTTTATTAAACCTAATTTTCTATTTTTGCTCTCCTCTCCCTCCTCCCTCTCCTTTTGGCCGTCGCCTAGAACACCACCATCATCACCATTCTTCAACAAAAAGCTTGCTTGGATCATCAATTGGTTTACATCAACGCGTTCCTCTTTCCGTTCTCTACGCGATTATACTAATTGATTCTTGATTAGGGTATAAACCCTAACCCTAGAACTTTTAATTTTTATTTATTTTTCTGTATTTTATGTTTATATTATTAGTATGATGATTATTAGTTGTTGTAATGTTGATTGTATGCGTAGAATTACTCGTAAACTTATGTTTTCGGTTTGATAAAATCTGGACAGCAGCTTTTTCATGTGTTTCTGATATTGTAACTGATGTTGATCATAAAATAAAGTATATAAATGAGTTCCTCTCATCAAGACATTAATTTTAGACTCCGGATTCATGTCGTTTCGATTCCCGGAACCCTAATTATGATCAAAGTGGTATTTTGTTAAGATTGAATTGTGATATTGGTATGAACCAGGTTTGGTCCGACTTTGTGACCATATTTGGTGACTTTAGGGTGTGTTAGTATGTTAGGACGGATGTTGGGGCGAACTTTCATGTTCGGTTCATCTCAATCCGAGCCACGAATCACCCGTTACGTCTAAAACACATTTTTGATTGAATTGAAGATGCAAGTAGTGTGTTGGCTGTACATCATGACTTGTGGACTGTTCTTGGGGTGTTCTTGAGTGTACCAAAGTGTTGGGTGGTTTGCTTAGGCGGAGATATACGTAAGGCTCGCCGAAAACCAACACCCGGGGCTCAGGATACGACCCGATGAACTTTTGATTTAAAACTTTTGACTAATTATGAAACTTATGATATAAATAATGAATTTCATTATCATTTAATTACTTATGATAAAAAAAAGTAATTATTATTATTTACAACTTATGATATATATATTTATTATATTATTTAATTAATATTTATGATTTAATTAACTTTTTAATTAAACATATGATTAATAATACTTCATTATTAATGGAAAAATACTTATGATAAGTATTAAACTTATATTATGAGATTATTATAATAAGACTTATAATAAGGATTAAATAATTATTTAATTATTATAAGACTTAGTTATTATTTAATTATAATTTAATTATTAAATACTTATGATTTAATAATTATAATTAGAAACTTATGATATGATTAATAATTTATTATTAATTAATAATACTTATGATATGATTTAAAAATTATTATTAATTAATAATACTTACATTATGACTAATATTTAATTAATTAATAAAATACTTATGTTATATTAATTATATCATTTAAACTTATATTAACTTTAATAATTCATTTTAATTTAATTAAACTTATGTTATGACATAATTAGACATATTTAACTTTAATAAATGTTATAACTTATATTATTATTATAACTTACACTTTTAAAATTAACGTTGACCATGTTTGACCAAGGTTGACTTTTGAGTTGACTTTCGGTTGACTTTGACTTTCAGTTGACTTTTGTTGACTTTCTAATTAAGGAAACTTTTCTAACTTATAAATTTTCCTAAAATAGCAACTTTCTAAATTTGGAAACTTTCCAAAAATAGAAACTTTCCAAAAATAGAAACTTTCCAAAAATGGAAACCTGCTAAAAATAGAAACTTTCTAAAAATAGAAAGTGTGTGTCCGTAAGCTGTTCCAATCAAACCGATGCATATTGAGTATTGTTCTATGACTACTTGCAACATGTACAGTAGCTATCATACTAAGACTTGACCTAAGTTAGTATTTTTTATCGACCTGCTTTATTTATAGGTCGGCGTTGTGATCATTCCTGATCACTGTACTACATTTGCTGTTCGCTTAATTGTGTTGGTTACTTCATTACTATTAAGGTGAGTTATAGTCCCGTTTTTACATACTTTTTAAAGTATATTTTTGGGATGTGATTACATGCATTTTATTTCACGTTTAGACACAAGTGACAATTAAATTTAAATTATTTATTGTGAGTTGGACAAAAATATTCCCTAGTCTGGTAACTGTAATCATTGGTTTCTACCGGTGAACGCGAATCCTATGGATAGATCTATCGGGTTTGACAACCCCATTTCGAACTAGTCGCGCTACCAATTTATAATCGGAATGTTTAGTACTTCGTATTTTGTTGTAGATACACTGTCCAGTGTATATTATTATTGTGTTTGGCAAGGGTAAATAAAGGGTTAAGTGGTTACCAGGTGGCTCATTGATAATGGAATAATCTTTAATGTTTTCTAACATTTTTAAATCTTGTGGTCTAAAGTTTATTCAATTATTTATACCTATAATTCACTCAACCTTTATGTTGACAGTTTACTCGCATGTTTTCACAGGTACTTGAGTTTATGTGATGCTTCCGCTGTGTTTAGAAGAGTCTGCATGCATTTGGGCAGATTTTTATGAAACAATTTATGAAACTTTGACTTGCATTCGGTTTTTGAATAATTAATACTTGTGGGTTGTTGACAATGTTTTGTGTCAACTTTGGATTATTAATATGTTGGGTTACTTTTAACTACATATTTTGGTATGCTTTCCTTTTTGGGAAACTTTTGAAATAAAAGAATGCAATGTCGTTTGTTAAATTCATTTAAGTTCGATCAAGCTGTGGGACCAAGTGACGGAGCCGTTAAGTGTTTTGACGGGGCCATCACGTACATGATGTCTTAGATGGTGTGATCAATGAGCGATTGAGGTGTCAATCCGTCGATCGTGGTGACGAAAGTGACAAAAGATAAAATTTTGTCGATGCGTTGCTTAGGATACAAAAGGATGATTGCATAGGTGTGACTCTAGACAGGCTTGCCATCAAAGCACTCCTTTTGGTAATTTAACACTGCTCTAAATTAATTATTATCGGTTACAACTTAAGATAAAACTCACCAGTAAGGAGAGATTATCCACATTAAGTTTTACGTAAGAGGGATGATATAGGAAATAAAGACAAAGCGCTATAAAAACATGACCACAATAAACTCTCTATTTTTGCTTTGATGTGATCAGGTATCTAAAACTCATATTGTATTATTTACAAAAAACTTCTTGCTTTTGTAGGATGCATACTAGCTGGAACAGACACATGCAACTTTAAAATATCCCAGGGTTCTCAAAAAAGTTCAAGATGAGGTGAGATTGATTTTTAAAGAAAAAGATCAAATAAAACAAGCCGATATCGATACTATGATAGTATTTAAAAGTTGTGGTTACGGAAATGGTTAAAACTACGAATAGAATATAAATTTTATTTATTCTGGTGTAGTTTACATACCCATAAAAATACTAGTGTAGGCTAGCTATGAGCTTGTTGTTTATGTGTTATTATCAACGGTTTAAAAGTTTTGACATGATAAATAAGGTATTCATTAAAACGCTAATGTCGTTAATTTTTTCGGTTAAAACATAGTCATGTACGAAGCACGTGAGGGCACTTATGTGTTTTTCCTTTTTTCTTCTTTTTACTTAATTTATCTTTTTGACGTTAAATTTAACCATTTTCATCTTCATCATCCAAAGTTATAGACACTAATCTTGAAAATGATTTGACTTACCGGACTATTTTTAACGTCCGTTAGTCTCAGGGACTGCACACACAAAATGAACAAAACACAAGGACTGTTCGTGTAATATTTCCAGTTCAAAAATTGCCACATAATTAGTTTACCGTCTAGCAGGTAACCGGTCACATTTTGTTATATTAATACACATTTTTAAAGTTTATGACTTACAATGGTATTTTTTGGGATATGTAGCTTACATTGAAACAAATTTGAAAGCATATGACTTGTTTATAGCTTTAACCCTCAAAGAAACTTTGTCTTCATCCCCTACCCCAACCTTGGTTCCTAGAGTAGAAAGCCAAGATGTAAAAGTCATGGGCTACAATATTGCCAAAAGATTCAGGGTTATCATCAACGTATGGACCATTGCAAGGGACCCTAACCTGTGGAATGAACCAAATGAGTTTAAACTGAAATGTTTTTGGATTGTACATGTGATTTTAAAGGGTATAATTTTGATTTCTTTTGGTGTAGGAAGAAGGGGGTGTCCAGGAATTTCATTTGCTTTGGCCGCAATAGAGAATTTGCTAGCAAATCTCTAGCACAAGTTTAATTGGAGTTGCCAAATGATGAATGTGAACAATTTAGATGTCCATGAACACCATGGTCATATTGTACGAAAAAAGGTTCCTCTTTTAGTTGTTGCGAAATATTTATCTTCTTAAGTCTCAATATATCCTAATATTTTTTTTCCTTTTTTTGAAGGCAAACAATATATATATATATATATATATATATATATATATATATATATATATATATATATATATATATATATATATATATATATATATATATATAGTTTCTATTAAAATTCTAAAATGATGACATCATAAATAAGCTTTTTTCTTCATTAAAAAAAATCAAAAAGAAAAAGGAAAAAATCTAAATAACTTAAATGACATCATTAATCATTTAATTTATAATTAAAAATATAATTTTTACAAGTAGTTCCGTTTAAACCCGTACATTTGACAAACCCTAAAGTCATTCGGCCACCATCTCCACCATCATCTACAGCATCATCTAAATCAAAATCCCGCCACCATCTCTGCCACCATCTAGAATTCAAAATTCGTCTTTCACCTTCTTCTTTCTCTGTAAGTATCTCTTCACCATCTTTTTCTTTCACCCGGGTATTAACCTAATTTTTATTATTGCCGATTTCTCCGAATCCGATTTCCTTGTTTCAGAACTTTATTGGTTTATAGTAAAACTCTACCGAGTTTTTATATCTGGTTATTTGGTTTTGGTTTGTTGATTGATATTTCATCATGTTTGATTAAATGTTTTTTTTTTTATATGCGCTCCTCTAACGTAGGTTAACTTACATTATCTTTTGAACAAAGCTTTTTTCATCTTTCATACATGTTTAATTTTAAACATCTTTATCACAATATATGCTTTCAATGTTTTTTCATATTTTATAAAGATAATGGTGGAACTAGAAGATGTGGTAATAGAGAGTAAACAGAGGTATGTAAATTGGTATCTTTAATGTTTTTTGGAAACCATTTATTTATTAGCTCAATTTATTATTGTTGAAAATTTTACAGGAACAAAAAGGAAATAGTTTGTTTTAGTCTCTGAATTATTGTGATAGTGGTTTAACTTCAATTTAAAAATTGTAAGTTAAAGTTTTGTGTTTTTACTTTAGGGTTTGATTTGAATATTTGATTGTTTATTTATATATTAGTCCTAAATTGATTTGTTGTTTTTTGTTGGTGGCTATTTAGTGTGGATTTGAGTTATTTTGATCCTAAGTTAGTGAGTTTACAGTTTACATTTATGATTATGTAGACGTAGATACTCAAGGTACATTATATATAATGTTCATTTTAAAACTCATGAATTATTATAGTCATTAGTATATAGTTTATAGTATATAGTATAAGTATATGTCAGGTGGTTAAATTAGATGTATTTAGTGATTGTAATTTGTAAAGTAGCAATTTGAACCCATCAAGTATTGTGCATATTGTGTTTATGTTTGATTTTTGAAGTTTGATTATTTGATTTATATCGTATGCAGTATTTTATGGTGGTTGAATATATGGAATTAAACATGGGAGATAAGCATGGGCATGAAAGAAGGTTTGAAGTTTGAGCATGTTGAAAATTTACGTTACTGATATGGTTGTGAATATTGAGTCTTCATGTTAAGGTGTGTTCTCTTCACTTTTATTTTATTGTAATCTCTCGATATGGTTATAGTATGGTCTTGATATTACATCGTAAGAAACTTTTGACCCGTTTAAGCAATTTTTTTTTTGTTTAAACATTTTAGTTGAGTAGTATCTTTAATCGAAGTTGACGATTAAGCTTTTATTGATGGAAAGATGCATTTCAAGTATGGTTCATATTGCTTTGTTTTTGTACATGTAGTGTTAATTCAAAATATCAAGTTTGAAAGAGTTTGATGCTTGAAAGAGAATTTCATATACTCCGTAATTTTGAAGCAGGAGGACCTGAAATTTGAGCTCTAATGTAATATTTCTGTTATACTAACAATACAAGATGAAATTTGCTCATGGCAATAAAGTAGATAAATACAGTCTTTGAGATAAAGTAGAATTTTGCCCATGGCAATATCGACCCATTATTGTTTCACATAATTAATCTCTTGGAGTTATAATTGAAATCTTTTGTTTAATGTTCATTTAAGGAAACAACACAATAAAGAACCATAATTAAATCAAATAACCAAAAATGTATATTGTATTATGCTGTTGACCATGAATGAAAGATCTATAAGATTTGCAATGAGCAGTCTCATGGTACACATTTTAGATGGCAATTAAAACATATTTGCTCGACAATGGGGTTTAAAGATCGAGTAGGTCTAAATGTTTAATGGAGTAATGGGTTGAAACTTGCCTAAAGTGTTATTGAAATGTTTATCTTTATATCTTATACAAGTAAGTACTAATTACTTTTAAGATTCACTAAATCTTGGGTCCCGCTATTGTATCTCAGGTGTTAAATGAAATAACCATTGAGTTCTGCTATGTATTGGTGTAGCACATTTGGAGATGGAGAAATAAGCTTTACCATGAAGCTCCTGAGAAAAGGAATTCCATCATTAGTGAAGAGCAGAAGTTAAAGTGCTTATCCACTTCTGAATTTCAAATAGGTATCCCAAGCTGTTACTAGAATTTGAGGTGTGGAAAGTTAATCTAAGAGGTATCTATGACGTGAGGGAGTTTTATGGAGTGGATTTTTGTCTTTCATTTTGTATGTAATTTATTCATGTAGGTGAAGGTGATCTGGAGTACGTAACTTGGCCCACTCCATGTATGCTTTTTTTATCTTGGTGATAAATTTATAATTGTCTATTTTTATAAATGTCGATTTAATAACATTTATCAATTATAAGATATTATTCATCAATTTTTTTAACAATCGTGTGAGTTGTAAATTTGGATGGTTGAGGTGGGTGTCGTTTAGGTTAGTCAAACGACTAAAATTGAGGCTTTTAATAGTATATATAGAAATTGATCTTTGTAAGAGCTACAACTTTTGACCATAGCTTAATTAAGAATTTTGGAATTTGTTTGTTAAATTACTTTATGTATATTTTATGATTTGATGAGAGTAACAAGTTTGTGTTTTGTCATGTATACATGTAATCAAGTCATCAGTTTGGTGCTAATTTAATTTTTGTTGCTATTTGTCTTGATCAATTGGTCTTTATAGTTTCTAAGAGAGATTTGTTAGCTGCAAATAGTGAAATTAGCACCAAAGTGGATGATCTTCTTCAACATGAGTTTTTAAATCAACCCATAGCCATTTTTTAAATCAACCCATACCCATAGCCATTTATAGTCTTTAGTATATCCACGATTATTATGTAATATTTATATGTA
Source organism: Rutidosis leptorrhynchoides (assembly GCF_046630445.1). Lineage (NCBI taxonomy): Eukaryota > Viridiplantae > Streptophyta > Magnoliopsida > Asterales > Asteraceae > Rutidosis > Rutidosis leptorrhynchoides. The sequence continues at coordinate 361,058,905 of NC_092338.1, forward strand.
GAGTATGCATAACTCATCATCATTTTATGTATATAAAGGTCAGAGAATTAAGGCTCTCTATTCTTGTACTTGCATTTGTCAACTACTCCCTACAATGTGTATATACATGGTCAGTTGGAGTTTACAATTGCTTAGATTCACAAATGATAAGTTGGACATGTTTATGAAAGCATATTTCAAATAGGTAGTGCAATTGAGAGTCAATTAAGTACTAAACTGTATATATAGGTAAAGTAAAGTTAACGAGAATTGTTTGATAAGTTTATTAATTGGAATCTGTGGTTCCACGGTGTAACACCCTAGGCAAATCCCACATCGCCCACGAACATGAGTGATCATGAGATTATAAGGTAATACTCACGCTTAAATGACACAACGCGTTTTGGGATCACATGCAGAGCAGATGTGTGAGTACGCTGCAGTTAAGCGTGCTCGGGCGAGAGCACTATCAGGATGGGTGACCTCCTGGGAAAGTGCTTCTCGTGTGTGGTCGCCAAGAAAAAGCCGTGCGCCTGCGGGCAAAGCGGACAATATTGTGGTCATGTTAAGCTGGGGTGTTACAGAATGGTATCAGAGCCACTCATGTGCCGTTGGGGGTGGTGGGGCAAACCTCATCGAGGACGATGAGTCCCTAAGGGGGGGGTGAATGTAACACCCTAGGCAAATCCCACATCGCCCACGAACATGAGTGATCATGGGATTATAAGGTAATACTCACGCTTAAATGACACAACGCGTTTTGGGATCACATGCAGAGCAGATGTGTGAGTACGCTGCAGTTAAGCGTGCTCGGGCGAGAGCACTATCAGGATGGGTGACCTCCTGGGAAAGTACTTCTCGTGTGTGGTCGCCAAGAAAAAGCCGTGCGCCTGCGGGCAAAGCGGACAATATTGTGGTCATGTTAAGCTGGGGTGTTACACACGGGTCATTAAACTAAATGACTTTAACATTTACGTTCACTTAATACCTAAAACATATAATTAAACTGTTTTTTTAAATAAACCCGTGATTTCACGGGTCATTTCACTAGTATATATATATATAAGAAAAAGTTATTCTTAATTGTGGTTGAAAGTAATTTATGGATTGTTATATATATAGATTATATATATTATTTACAATTATTATTATTATATTATAGTGGAATTCTGTAATATATTAAGAATAATAACTCAATTTTTTGGCCATAAAATTTAAACATCGAGATTATCTTTTCACCTAATTAGGGTACACTTTTATTTACGTAGCAAAGTATGGTGCACAAAGTGTCTTACCGCCAAAATGCCTTCTCGTTCTTTCCTTCAAAACATTCATCACAAAGTGTTTTATTCAGAATCAAAACATTCAATGCATTGAATGTTTTTATTTTTTTTCTTCGAGTGTTTTACCGCCAAAATAATAACATTCATCACAAAGTGTCTTTTTTAAATGTTCATATTTTCATGTGATCTTGATGCCTGGAAAAAAAATCGAAAAAAACGAAAAAAAATTACTTCCCCCCACTTCCCCCGAAAAAGTGTTTTCCTCTTGATTAAATCTCTCTCTCTCTCTCTCATATATATATATATATATATATATATATATATATATATATATATATATATATATATATATAGTGGTAGGATCAAGGGGGAAGTAAACAATCGGGGGAAGCAAATTTTTTTTTCATTTTTTAAAAAAACTTTGTTTACGAACATTATAGATTGAATGAAAATATGAACATTTAATAAAGAGACTTTGTGATAAATGTTTTTATTTTGAGGGAAAAATGCTCGAAGAATTAAAATATAATAATTATCGTTTTTTTCGAGCGTATGTTGAGGTTTTAGATATTAGGGTTTATAGGGTTTAGATATAAGGGTTTAGAAATTTAGGGTTTAGGGTTTAGATTTAGGATTTAGATTGAGTTTTTAACACGAACGGTTTAGAGTTTAGGGTTTAGGATTTAGAGTTTAGGGTTCAGCTCTTGCCATGTGTCGATTTATTATTGGCTCAAGAAGGGTTGGGTCACTTATTTGGGTCGGGTTACTCACTCATTTTTTTAGCTTAAACTGTCAACACCTGTTTCTTGTTTCCTTTGGGGAGATGATACTCACACATCAAGAGTTGATCCATACACACTAACTTACTATTATACCCTTAATTTATAATTATGGAGGTTCAACTCCCTAGATACATTTAGGGTTATAACTGTCAATTTTATGCTAAAAAGTGTGGATGGATCAATTTTGGGTGTGTGAGTATCACCTCAATTTACTAGCAGCATCATTAGACTTAATAGCTTTACCATAGGATACTTTTTCAGAGTTAGTCTCATTCATACTTACAGTAGTGTGAACACCAGGGGAATCTGTTGTAGATGCCTTATTTGATTCCTTATTATGTAATGGAGGAAAATTTTCCTTCAGCCAGTCAGGATTCTCCATATCACCAGATTCAGCAAGTTTTGTTTCAGATTCCGCCACAAAATCATCACTAGCATCATTCAAACGATCTGTTCCATCACTTTCAGAGCTTTGTACACTATCGACTTCTTTTGATTTTGATCTCAAATTATGTACAGAATTTGTAAATTTGATCGGTATCTTAATTTTTCGTTTTGATCTGGGATTGGGTGACATGATTACATAATCGACGACACGTTTTATGTATAGAAGTATAAACGAAGTGAAAACAAAGTTAAACGAATTGAAATCGAACTGAAAAACAATGAAAAATGAGATTAGATCGATGAAATTGAGTCAAAATTGGGGGAAAAGTGTTTCCCGTCAAAACCGCCCTTTCAAACGAGAGCATTTTTATAATGTAATGTCCGTATGTTGAGGTTTTAGATATTAGGATTTAGATATGAGGGTTTATAGGGTTTAGAAATTTAGGGTTTAGATTTAGGATTTAGATTGAGTTTTTAACACGAACGGTTTAGAGTTAGAGTTTAAGGTTTAAGGTTCGCTCTTGACACGTGTCAATTTATTATTGGCTCAAGAAGGGTTGGGTCACTTATTTGGGTCGGGTCACTCACTCATTTTTTTAGCTTAAACTGCCAACACCTGCTTCTTGCCACAACGGTTGTCTAACACGTGTTTCCTTTGTTTTGACAGACAACTACTCAACATATGCTATGGACTTTTTACTGTGTGCCACCTATCTTTCTTCCTGATCTTATCTCGTAGTCTAAATGGTAAATTAGGTTTTCTTCACTACCTTTTACACCACACTTCTTCCCCAATATCGAAATTAGGTAATTTTTCTTATCCCCCTATTAATTTGATTGTTGATTATATGATTGTTGTTGACTTAATTTGAATTGTTGTGAGTCTATGATTCTGATGGCTCTTTAACCGAGAATTGATACAATGCTACTTACTTGCAGATCATGCTTTCTTCACGTGTATGTTGCTTCAGAGATAGCCATGTGCCCTTAACCGATTGTTGTGTCATTCACGTCTTTACATATCTCCACCGAACACAAATTCATATTCATACAATAAATTATTTCATGTTCATCTACCCCCGTCGACCAACTTCCTCTTGTTCATGCCGAATCTCAACCCCTATTCATCAGGTACGTATGTGTTCCAATTCATCTTATCTGTCTCTTGATTTTGCACCATAACTTTGTTTTCTTCATACAACAAAATCACATGTAGCATGTTTCTTTTATCCTTTTTGCTTTTGCAAAACCTTCATCTATTGATTAATGGACTATGGGGTTCACTGTTTGTAGCCTTTATTTATTGAATTTTGAACTTTAGGATTTCAATTTGATTTTCACGTTGTTTTGATTGCAGGTATTATTAGTGGAGGTTATGTGTAACTTGGACAATAATCGTAAACAGTAAGTTTAGTTATTATATGAGTGGTTGAAAGGTGTTCTATGAAATGACCAAAGTATGCTTGCATGTTATTCATATGTTTAAAGTTATTTTTTATGTTTAGTCTTTTTTTATGTTTTACTATTTAACTTTTTATAACTCTTATGACATCAAGCTGTTTGTAGAGGTGGTAGCTGTTGAGAAAAGTGACACCGAATTATAGCAAACCGCTAGTAATAATTGAAATAACGACAATAATAGGACATCGAGATTTAACGTGGAAAACCCCAAAAGGGTAAAAACCACGGGCAAGGAAAGAAATAGTTCACTAATAAGAATAATAGGAATTACACTTCTCTCTAATTACAAGGATAAACACTAATCTTTCTATCTCTTGTAATTAGGAGATTACTCACAAACTCTCTATTTAACTCTTTTAGTACATGAAAGAAAGAAATGATTTTTGGGATGATAAATAAGCTTGCAAGAAGGCCTATTTATACTAAAACAAGATGGGGTTGGTGAATTGTGAATGCATGTACTTGTTAGGTGAAATATGCAAGTAGTCAAAATTTGCCTTCTCAAATTGTAGGCTCCTAACTTACGTATCCAACTTCATATTCTTGTTTGACTAGTGTGCCACCTTCTAGACTATTATTATTTTAACAATCTCCCACTTGAAGATTTGATTGAAGCTCAATCAATCTTCATACGATAATCCTTCCTTGCTAATGATGTTGATTACGTCTCTGCTAGGCCACATGAGGAACGGCACCAAATAAACTTGTCACGATTGATTGACTTTGTTAGAAAATCAGCCACATTTTTATCAGTATGAATTTTCTGCATATACACGGTTCCTTCTTCCACTTTCTCACGAACGAAGTGATACTGAACTCGTATATGCTTTGTTTTTGAATGAAATGCTGGATTCCTTGCAAGATGCAAGGCACTCTGGTTGTCACAAAATAGAGTGATATACTTTTGGTTGTGCCCGAGTTCCTCCAACAACATTTTCAACCATACTGCCTCTTTAGTAGCTTGAGTAGCTGCTACATATTCTGCCTCTGTTGTTGACGTTGCCACAACTGACTGCAGTTTTGAAACACAGCTTACTATTCCACCACAAAGTGTGAAAACATATGCAGTGGTAGATTTACTTTTATCGATATCACCTGCATAATCTGAATCAACATACCCTTTGATAATAAATTTCGGTTCTCCATAACATAATGCAACATCTAAGGTTCCCTTGATGTATTTAAGGATCCTCTTTACCGCATTCCAATGCTCTTTACCAGGATTCCCCATGTACCGACTAACTACTCCCACTGCATGTGCAATGTCAGGTCTTGTACATATCATTGCGAACATTAAACTTTCCACTGCTGATGCATACGGTACTCGAGACATCTCCTTCCTCTCGTCTTCACTGCTAGGACACATAACGGAGGATAACTTGAGATTAGTAGGAAGTGGGGTTGAGATTGGCTTACTATCTTGCATATTAAAACGCTCTAAGATTTTCCTCAAATAATTCTTTTGAGAAAGCCAAATATTCCTATTATCTCTGTCTCGGTGAATTTGCATCCCTAGAATCTTGTTTGCGGCACCCAAGTCTTTCATTTCAAACTCCTTAGCCAATTGAGCCTTCAGCTTATTAATACGATCTTTGTTAGGGCCTGCAACCAACATGTCGTCTACATATAACAGCAAAATGACAAAATCATTGTCCCCAAACCTCTTGAAATATGCACAAGGGTCTGCATAAAGTCTGTTATATTCAAGGCTCATTATGAAAGAATCAAATCTCCTGTACCAACATCTCGGCGCCTGTTTGAGACCATACAGGGATTTCTTTAACCTGCAAACCAAGTTCTTTTTTTCTTGTAGTTCAAAACCTTCTGGTTGAAGCATATAAATTTCTTCTTCAAGATTTCCATGAAGAAATGCAGTTTTCACATCTAGCTGCTCTAGATGCAAATCAAATGTAGCACACATCGCTAGAACTACTCGAATTGTTGTAAGTCGAACCACAGGAGAAAATATTTCATTAAAGTTCGTACCTTCTTTCTGAGCATATCCTTTAACCACCAGTCTTGCACGATACCGCTCCACTTGATCATCGTCATTTCGCTTGATCTTATACACCCATTTATTTCCAATAGGTTTTCTACCTTTCGGCAATGGCACAAGTTCCCATGTTTTATTTTTATGAAGAGCTTCAATTTCTTCCTGCATAGCCGTCATCCACTGGGATGCATCTGAATGATTCAGTGTCTCGCGAAGAGTTGTTGGCTATCCTTCCTCTGTTAGAAGACAATATGCAACATTGCTTTCCATAATATAATCTGAGTGCCACCCTGGACGTTTCCTTTCCCGATTAGAAATACGAGTCGATGAAGCTTCATCAACGACTACTTGATTTTCATCGTGCTCTGGTACTGCTTCAGAAGAATCTTTATAAAATTCATTTACAACCTGTATCGATGTAGTTTCTTTTGAAGTGCTAACATCTTTAAGATCTTTGTCTTCCGTAAAGACAACATCTCTGCTGATGACTACTTTGTGGGCAGTGGTGAAATGTCCCGTTCTTATTGATTAAAAATGTTCCATATTAATTGATTTCGTTGCGAGGTTTTGACCTCTATATGAGACGTTTTTCAAAGACTGCATTCATTTTTAAAACAAACCATAACCTTTATTTCATAAATAAAGGTTTAAAAAGCTTTACGTAGATTATCAAATAATGATAATCTAAAATATCCTGTTTACACACGACCATTACATAATGGTTTACAATACAAATATGTTACATCGAAATTAGTTTCTTGAATGCAGTTTTTACACAGTATCATACAAACATGGACTCCAAATCTTGTCCTTATTATAGTATGCAACAGCGGAAGCTCTTAGTATTCACCTGAGAATAAACATGCTTTAAACGTCAACAAAAATGTTGGTGAGTTATAGGTTTAACCTATATATATCAAATCGTAACAATAGACCACAAAATTTCATATTTCAATCTCCATCCCATACATAGAGATAAAAATCATTCATATGGTGAACACCTGGTAACCGACATTAACAAGATGCATATATAAGAATATCCCCATCATTCCCGGACACCCTTCGGATATGATATAAATTTCGAAGTACTAAAGCATCCGGTACTTTGGATGGGGTTTGTTAGGCCCAATAGATCTATCTTTAGGATTTGCGTCAAATAGGGTGTCTGTTCCCTAATTCTTAGATTACCAGACTTAATAAAAAGGGGCATATTCGATTTCGATAATTCAACCATAGAATGTAGTTTCACGTACTTGTGTCTATTTTGTAAATCATTTATAAAACCTGCATGTATTCTCATCCCAAAAATATTAGATTTTAAAAGTGGGACTATAACTCACTTTCACAGATTTTTTACTTCATCGGGAAGTAAGACTTGGCCACTGGTTGATTCACGAACCTATAACAATATATACATATATATATATCAAAGTATGTTCAAAATATATTTACAACACTTTTAATATATTTTGATGTTTTAAGTTTATTAAGTCAGCTGTCCTCGTTAGTAACCTACAACTAGTTGTCCACAGTTAGATGTACAGAATTAAATCGATAAATATTATCTTGAATCAATCCACGACCCAATGTATATGTATCTCAGTATTGATCACAACTCAAACTATATATATTTTGGAATCAACCTCAACCCTGTATAGCTAACTCCAACATTCACATATAGAGTGTCTATGGTTGTTCCGAAATATATATAGATGTGTTGACATGATAGCTCGAAACATTGTATACGTGTCTATGGTATCTCAAGATTACATAATATACCATACAAGTTGATTAAGTTATGGTTGGAATAGATTTGTTACCAATTTTCACGTAGCTAAAATGAGAAAAATTATCCAATCTTGTTTTACCCATAACTTCTTCATTTTAAATCCATTTTGAGTGAATCAAATTGCTATGGTTTCATATTGAACTCTATTTTATGAATCTAAACAGAAAAGGTATAGGTTTATATTCGGAAAAATAAGTTACAAGTCGTTTTTGTAAAGGTAGTCATTTCAGTCGAAAGAACGACGTCTAGATGACCATTTTAGAAAACATACTTCCACTTTGAGTTTAACCATAATTTTTGGATATAGTTTCATGTTCATAATAAAAAATCATTTTCTCAGAATAACAACTTTTAAATCAAAGTTTATCATAGCTTTTAATTAACTAACCCAAAACAGCCCGCGATGTTACTACGACGGCGTAAATCCGGTTTTACGGTGTTTTTCGTGTTTCCAGGTTTTAAATCATTAAGTTAGCATATCATATAGATATAGAACATGTGTTTAGTTGATTTTAAAAGTCAAGTTAGAAGGATTAACTTTCATTTGCGAACAAGTTTAGAATTAATTAAACTATGTTCTAGTGATTACAAGTTTAAACCTTCGAATAAGATAGCTTTATATGTATGAATCGAATAATGTTATGAACATAATTACTAAATCAAGTTCCTTGGATAAACCTACTGGAAATGAGAAAAATAGATCTAGCTTCAAAGGATCCTTGGATGGCTTGAAAGTTCTTGAAGCAGAATCATGACACGAAAACAATTTCAAGTAAGATTTCCACTCGAAATAAGATTGTTATAGTTATAGAAATTGAATTAAAGTTTGAATATGATTATTACCTTGTATTAGAAAGATAACCTACTGTAATTAACAAAGGTTTCTTGATCTTGGATGATTACTTAGAATGGATTTAGAAAACTTGGAAGTAAACTTACAATCTTAGAAGTATTCTTGATTTTATGAAACTAGAACTTTTGGAATTTATGAAGAACACTTAGAACTTGAAGATAGAACTTGAGAGAGATCAATTAGATGAAGAAAATTGAAGAATGAAAGTGTTTGTAGGTGTTTTTGGTCGTTGGTGTATGGATTAGATATAAAGGATATGTAATTTTGTTTTCATGTAAATAAGTCATGAATGATTACTCATATTTTTGTAATTTTATGAGATATTTCATGCTAGTTGCCAAATGATGGTTCCCACATGTGTTAGGTGACTCACATGGGCTGCTAAGAGCTGATCATTAGAGTGTATATACCAATAGTACATACATCTAAAAGCTGTGTATTGTACGAGTACGAATACGGGTGCATACGAGTAGAATTGTTGATGAAACTGAACGAGGATGTAATTGTAAGCATTTTTGTTAAGTAGAAGTATTTTGATAAGTGTCTTTAAGTCTTTCAAAAGTGTATGAATACATATTAAAACACTACATGTATATACATTTTAACTGAGTCGTTAAGTCATCGTTAGTCGTTACATGTAAATGTTGTTTTGAAACCTTTAGGTTAACGATCTTGTTGAATGTTGTTAACCCATTGTTTATTATAACAAATGAGATGTTAAATTGTTATATTATCATGATATTATGATATATAATATATCTTAGTATGATATATATACAGTTAAATGTCGTTACAACGATAATCGTTACATATATGTCTCATTTCGAAATCATTAAGTTAGTAGTCTTATTTTTACATATGTATTTTATTGTTAATACACTTAATAATATATTTACTTATCATTTAACATAATTAACCAAGTGTATCAATATCTTAATATTATTCATATGTACCTAGTTAGACGTTGTTATAACGATAATCGTTATATATACCGTTTTCGAGTTTCTTAAATTAATAGTCTCATTTTTATGTATATAACTCATTGTTAAAATACCTAATGAGATACATACTTATAATAAAATCATGTTAACTATATATATAACCATATATATATCATCGTATAGTTTTTACAAGTTTTAACGTTCGTGAATCACGGGTCAACTTGGGTGGTCAATTGTCTATATGAAACCTATTTCAATTAATCAAGTCTTAACAAGTTTGATTGCTTAACATGTTGGAAACACTTAATCATGTAAATAACAATTTCATTTAATATATATATAAACATGGAAAAGTTCGGGTCACTACAGTACCTACCCGTTAAATAAATTTCGTCCCGAAATTTTAAGCAGTTGGAGGTGTTGACGTATCTTCTGGAAATAAATGCGGGTATTTCTTCTTCATCTGATCTTCACGCTCCCAGGTGAACTCTGGTCCTCTACGAGCATTCTATCGAACCTTAACAATCGGTATCTTGTTTTGTTTAAGTCTCTTAGCCTCACGATCCATTATTTCGACGGGTTCTTCAATGAATTGAAGTTTTTCATTGATTTAGATTTCGTCCAACGGAATAGTGAGATCTTCTTTAGCAAAACATTTCTTCAAATTTGAGACGTGGAAAGTGTTATGTACAGCCGCGAGTTGTTGAGGTAGCTCCAGTTGGTAAGCTACTAGTCCGACACGATCTATAATCTTGAATGGTCCAATGTACCTTGGATTTAGTTTCCCCCGTTTACCAAATCGAACAACGCCTTTCCAAGGTGAAACCTTAAGCATGACCATTTCTCCAATTTCAAACTCTATATCTTTTCTTTTACTGTCCGCGTAGCTCTTTTGTCGACTCTGGACGGTTTTCAATCTTTGTTGAATTTGGATGATTTTCTCGGTAGTTTCTTGTATTATCTCCGGACCCGTAATCTGTCTATCCCCCACTTCACTCCAACAAATCGGAGACCTGCACTTTCTACCATAAAGTGCTTCAAACGGCGCCATCTCAATGCTTGAATGGTAGCTGTTGTTGTAGGAAAATTCTGCTAACGGTAGATGTCGATCCCAACTATTTCCGAAACCAATAACACAAGCTCGTAGCATGTCTTCAAGCGTTTGTATCGTCTTTTCGCTCTGCCCATCAGTTTGTGGATGATAGGCAGTACTCATGTCTAGACGAGTTCCCAATGCTTGCTGTAATGTCTGCCAGAATCTTGAAATAAATCTGCCATCCCTATCAGAGATAATAGAGATTGGTATTCCATGTCTGGAGACGAATTCCTTCAAATACAGTCGTGCTAACTTCTCCATCTTGTCATCTTCTCTTATTGGCAGGAAGTGTGCTGACTTGGTGAGACGATCAACTATTACCCAAATAGTATCATAACCACTTGCAGTCCTTGGCAATTTAGTAATGAAATCCATGGTAATGTTTTCCCATTTCCATTCCGGGATTTCAGGTTGTTGTAGTAGACCTGATGGTTTCTGATGTTCAGCTTTGACCTTAGAACACGTCAAATATTCTCCTACATATTTAGCAATATCGGCTTTCATACCTGGCCACCAAAAATGTTTCTTAAGATCCTTGTACATCTTCCCCGTTCCAGGATGTATTGAGTATCTGGTTTTATGAGCTTCTCTAAGTACCATTTCTCTCATATCTCCAAATTTTGGTACCCAAATTCTTTCAGCCCTATACCGGGTTCCGTCTTCCCGAATATTAAGATGCTTCTCCGATCCTTTGGGTATTTCATCCTTTAAATTTCCCTCTTTTAAAACTCCTTGTTGCGCCTCCTTTATTTGAGTAGTAAGGTTAGTGTGAATCATTATATTCATAGATTTTACTCGAATGGGTTCTCTGTCCTTTCTGCTCAAGGCGTCGGCTACCACATTTGCCTTCCCCGGGTGGTAACGAATCTCAAAGTTATAATCATTCAACAATTCAATCCACCTACGCTGCCTCATATTCAGTTGTTTCTGATTAAATATGTGTTGAAGACTTTTGTGGTCGGTATATATAACACTTTTGACCCCATATAAGTAGTGCCTCCAAGTCTTTAATGCTAAAACAACCGCGCCTAATTCCAAATCATGCGTCGTATAATTTTGCTCGTGAATCTTCAATTGTCTAGACGCATAAGCAATCACCTTCGTCCGTTGCATTAATACACAACCGAGACCTTGCTTTGATGCGTCACAATAAATCACAAAATCATCATTCCCTTCAGGCAATGACAATATAGGTGCCGTAGTTAGCTTTTTCTTCAATAATTGAAACGCCTTCTCTTGTTCATCCTTCCATTCAAATTTCTTCTCTTTATGCGTTAATGCAGTCAAGGGTTTTGCTATTTTGGAGAAATCTTAGATGAATCTTCTGTAGTAACCAGCCAATCCTAAAAATTGACGTATATACTTCGGAGTTTTTGGGGTTTCCCACTTTTCAACGGTTTCGATCTTTGTCGGGTCCACCTGGATACCTTCTTTGTTCACTATGTGACCGAGGAATTGAACTTCTTCCAACCAAAATGCACAATTTGAAAACTTAGCGTACAATTCTTCCTTCCTCAATATTTCTAACACCTTTCTCAAATGTTCACCGTGTTCTTGGTCATTCTTTGAGTAAATAAGTATGTCATCAATGAAAACAATGACAAACTTGTCAAGGTATGGTCCACACACTCGGTTCATAAGGTCCATGAACACAGCTGGTGCATTAGTTAAACCAAACGGCATGACCATAAACTCGTAATGACCGTAACGTGTTCTGAAAGCAGTCTTTGGAATATCATCCTCCTTTACTCGCATTTGATGATATCCAGAACGTAAATTGATCTTCGAATAAACCGACGAGCCTTGTAGTTGATCAAATAAGTCGTCAATTCTCGACAGTGGATAATGGTTTTTGATGGTAAGTTTGTTCAACTCTCTGTAGTCAATACACAACCTAAATGTACCATCCTTCTTCTTGACAAACAAAACAGGAGCTCCCCATGGTGATGTACTTGGTCGAATGAAACCACGTTCTAATAATTCTTGCAGTTGGCTTTGCAGTTCTTTCATCTCGCTGGGTGCGAGTCTATAAGGAGCACGAGCTATTTGTGCAGCTCCTGGTACAAGATCTATTTGAAATTCAACAGATCGGTGTGGAGGTAGTCCCGGTAATTCTTTCGGAAATACATCGAGAAATTCTTTTGTGACGGGAACATCATTGATGCTCTTTTCTTCAGTTTGTACTTTCTCGACGTGTGCTAGAACAGCATAGCAACCTTTTCTTATTAGTTTTTGTGCCTTCAAATTACTAATAAGATGTAGCTTCATGTTGCCCTTTTCTCCGTACACCATTAAGGGTTCTCCTTCTTCTCGTACAATGCGAATTGCATTTTTATAACATACGATCTCTGCTTTCACCTTCTTCAGCCAGTCCATGCCAACTATTACATCAAAACTCCCTAACTCTACTGGTATCAAATCAATCTTAAATATTTCGCTACCCAGTTTAATTTCTCGATTCCGGCATATATTATCTGCTGAAATTAATTTACCGTTTGCTAATTCGAGTAAAAATTTACTATCCAACGGTGTCAATGGACAACTTAATTTAGCACAAAAATCTCTACTCATATAGCTTCTATCCACACCCGAATCAAATAAAACGTAAGCAGATCTATTGTCAATAAGAAACGTACCCGTAACAAGCTCCGGGTCTTCCTGTGCCTCTGCCGCATTAATATTGAAAACTCTTCCGCGGCCTTGTCCATTCGTGTTCTCCTGGTTCGGGCAATTTCTAATAATGTGGCCCGATTTTCCACATTTATAACAAACTACATTGGCATAACTTGCTCCGACACTACTTGCTCCGCCATTACTCGTTCCGACACCATTTGTTCCTTTCGTTCTGTTAACCCCTGGTCCATAGACCTCACACTTCACCGCGCTATGACCATTTCTTTTACACTTGTTGCAAAATTTGGTGCAGAACCCCGAGTGATACTTTTCACACCTTTGGCATAGCTGCTTCTGATTGTTGTTGTTGTTGCGGTTGTTATTGTTGTTGGGATGATTGTTGTAGTTGATGTTGTTGTTGTTGTTGTTGGGCCGTTTGTTGTAGTTGCGATTGATGTTGCGATTGTTGGGATAATTGTTGCGATTATTATTGTAATTACTGTTGTTGTTGTATTGGTGATTCTTATCACCGTTTTCCTCCCACTTTCTTTTGACTTGCTTCACATTGGCCTCTTCAGCCGTCTGTTCTTTAATTCTTTCCTCAATCTGGTTCACTAGTTTGTGAGCCATTCTACATGCCTGTTGTATGGAGGCGGGCTCATGTGAACTTATATCTTCTTGGATTCTTTCCGGTAATCCTTTCACAAACGCGTCGATCTTCTCTTCCTCATCTTCGAACGCTCCCGGACACAATAGGCACAATTCTGTGAATCGTCTTTCGTACGTGGTTATATCAAATCCTTGGGTTCGTAACCCTCTAAGTTCTGTCTTGAGCTTATTGACCTCGGTTCTGGGACGGTACTTCTCGTTCATCAAGTGTTCGAATGCTGACCACGGTAGTGCGTATGCATCATCTTGTCCCACTTGCTCTAGATAGGTATTCCACCATGTTAACGCAGAACCTGTGAAGGTATGCGTAGCGTACTTCACTTTGTCCTCTTCAGTACACTTACTTATGGCAAACACCGATTCGACCTTCTCGGCCCACCGTTTCAATCCGATCGGTCCTTCGGTTCCATCAAATTCCAAAGGTTTGCAGGCAGTGAATTCTTTGTAGGTGCATCCTACACGATTTCCTGTACTGCTAGATCAAAGGTTATTGTTGGTATGTAGCGCAGCCTGTACTGCGGCTATGTTTGAAGCTAGAAAAGTACGGAATTCCTCTTCATTCATATTCACGGTGTGTCGAGTAGTCGGTGCCATTTCCTTCAAAATAGTCAAATGGAACAAGTTAATTATACAGAATATTAAGAGTAGTTAATAGTATTTCGTAGCATAATATGAACTCATTTATAAAAGCTTTTTCTTCATATTAGCGTTTTATAAGTTTAAATTCAGGTAGTACCTACCCGTTAAGTTCATACTTAGTAGCTAATATACAATTCAACTACTACAATTCTATATGAAAAACTGATTATAATAATATTTCGCGTTCAAACTTTTATACAATATTTTACAAACTTACAATACCGCTTATTTTACATAAAGCATGAAATATAGCACACAATAACTTTGATACAAGATAGTTGTGAAGATAATTCTAGCTAGTACACAAGTCGTTCAGCAAAGGCAATAAAGACACGTAATTCATATGTCCAGAAACAAGTCATGCATTCTGGTTTTACTAGGACTACTTCCCATCCTTGGTCTTGTGGAACATAACCGTTATGGCCGTTGATAAGACAGCGTGTTGTAATGTCGTCAAAGGGACGAGGGTTACGTAATGACCAACAGTCTCGTAATAACCTAAAAACCTCATTTCTTACCCCAATTACCGACTCCGTCACTTGTGGGAACGTTTTGTTTAATAGTTGTAGCCCGATGTTCTTTTTCTCACTTTGGTGAGAAGCGAACATTACTAACCCGTAATCATAGCATGCTTCTTTATGTTGCATGTTAGCCGCTTTTTCTAAATCATGAAGTCCTATATTCGGATACATTGAGTCAAAATAATTTCTTAACCCGTTGCGTAAAATAGCATTTGGGTTCCCCGTAATATATGCGTCAAAGTAAACACATCGTAACTTATGGGTTTCCCAATGTGATATCCCCCATCTTTCAAACGAAAGTCTCTTATAAACCAAGACATTCTTGGAACGTTCTTCGAATGTCTTACAAACTGATTTTGCCGTAACTAGTTGTGCCAAAGAATTCTGACCGACTCTAGACAAGATTTCATCAATCATGTCTCCGGGTAGGTCTCTTCAAATATTGGGTTGTCTATCCATTTTGTGTTTTTATACTGTAAAATAGACAAGAGTTAGATTCATAAAAAAAATACTTATTAATACAAGCAATTTTTACATATATCATAAAGCATAAGCACACTATATTACATATATTACACCACACGAATACAACTATCTTATTCAGACTCGCTCGTTTCTTCTTCTTCGGTTTTGGTTCATTTTGCCAAGTTTCTAGGGATATATGATGTTCCCCTAATACGAGCTGTCGTTTTCCACAACGGTTTAGAAAAACCTGGTGGTTTAGAGGTTCTCGGGTCATTGTTACAACTTAAGGGCTTCGGGGGTTGACGATACATAGAAAGTTCATCGGGGTTGGAATTAGATTTCTCTATTTTTATGCCCTTTCCCTTATTATTTTCTTTTGCCTTTTTAAATTCAGTTGGGGTAATTTCTATAACATCATCGGAATTCTCGTCGGAATCCGATTCATCGGAGAATTGGTAATCCTCCCAATATTTTGCTTCCTTGACGGAAACACCATTGACCATAATTAACCTTGGTCGGTTGGTTGAGGATTTTCTTTTACTTAACCGTTTTATTATTTCCCCCACCGGTTCTATTTCCTCCTGTGTTAAGCAATCATTTTTAAAGAAAACACGGTCGAAGTCCAGACTCACTAATGCATCCTAACAAACTCGATAAGACACACTAATGCAAATTTTCTGGTTCTCTAAGACCAACGCTCGGATACCAACTGAAATGTCCCGTTCTTATTGATTAAAAACGTTCCATATTAATTGATTTCGTTGCGAGGTTTTGACCTCTATATGAGACGTTTTTCAAATACTGCATTCATTTTTAAAACAAACCATAACCTTTATTTCATAAATAAAGGTTTAAAAAGCTTTACGTAGATTATCAAATAATGATAATCTAAAATATCCTGTTTACACACGACCATTACATAATGGTTTACAATACAAATATGTTACATCGAAATCAGTTTCTTGAATGCAGTTTTTACACAATATCATACAAACATGGACTCCAAATCTTGTCCTTATTTTAGTATGCAACAGCGGAAGCTCTTAGTATTCACCTGAGAATAAACATGCTTTAAACGTCAACAAAAATGTTGGTGAGTTATAGGTTTAACCTATATATATCAAATCGTAACAATAGACCACAAGATTTCATATTTCAATACACATCCCATACATAGAGATAAAAATCATTCATATGGTGAACACCTGGTAACCGACATTAACAAGATGCATATATAAAAATATCCTCATCATTCCGGGACACCCTTCGGATATGATATAAATTTCGAAGTACTAAAGCATCCGGTACTTTGGATGGGGTTTGTTAGGCCCAATAGATCTATCTTTAGGATTCACGTCAATTAGGGTGTCTGTTCCCTAATTCTTAGATTACCAGACTTAATAAAAAAGGGCATATTCGATTTCGATAATTCAACCATAGAATGTAGTTTCACGTACTTGTGTCTATTTTGTAAATCATTTATAAAACCTGCATGTATTCTCATCCCAAAAATATTAGATTTTAAAAGTGGGACTATAACTCACTTTCACAGATTTTTACTTCATCGGGAAGTAAGACTTGGCCACTGGTTGATTCACGAACCTATAACAATATATACATATATATCAAAGTATGTTCAAAATATATTTACAACACTTTTAATATATTTTGATGTTTTAAGTTTATTAAGTCAGCTGTCCTCGTTAGTAACCTACAACTAGTTGTCCACAGTTAGATGTACAGAATTAAATCGATAAATATTATCTTGAATCAATCCACGACCCAGTGTATACGTATCTCAGTATTGATCACAACTCAAACTATATATATTTTGGAATCAACCTCAACCCTGTATAGCTAACTCCAACATTCACATATAGAGTGTCTATGGTTGTTCCGAAATATATATAGATGTGTTGACATGATAGGTCGAAACATTGTATACGTGTCTATGGTATCTCAAGATTACATAATATACCATACAAGTTGATTAAGTTATGGTTGGAATAGATTTGTTACCAATTTTCACGTAGCTAAAATGAGAAAAATTATCCAATCTTGTTTTACCCATAACTTCTTCATTTTAAATCTGTTTTGAGTGAATCAAATTGCTATGGTTTCATATTGAACTCTATTTTATGAATATAAACAGAAAAAGTATAGGTTTATATTTGGAAAAATAAGTTACAAGTCGTTTTTGTAAAGGTAGTCATTTCAGTCGAAAGAACGACGTCTAGATGACCATTTTAGAAAACATACTTCCACTTTGAGTTTAACCATAATTTTTGGATATAGTTTCATGTTCATAATAAAAAATATTTTCCCAGAATAACAACTTTTAAATCAAATTTTATCATAGTTTTTAATTAACTAACCCAAAACAGCCCGCGGTGTTACTACGACGGCGTAAATCCGGTTTTACGGTGTTTTTCGTGTTTCCAGGTTTTAAATCATTAAGTTAGCATATCATATAGATATAGAACATGTGTTTAGTTGATTTTAAAATTCAAGTTAGAAGGATTAACTTTTATTTGCGAACAAGTTTAGAATTAACTAAACTATGTTCTAGTGATTACAAGTTTAAACCTTCGAATAAGATAGCTTTATATGTATGAATCGAATGATGTTATGAACATCATTACTACCTCAAGTTCCTTGGATAAACCTACTGGAAATGAGAAAAATAGATCTAGCTTCAAAGGATCCTTGGATGGCTTGAAAGTTCTTGAAGCAGAATCATGACACGAAAACAATTTCAAGTAAGATTTCCACTCGAAATAAGATTGTTATAGTTATAGAAATTGAATTAAAGTTTGAATATGATTATTACCTTGTATTAGAAAGATAACCTACTGTAATTAACAAAGGTTTCTTGATCTTGGATGATTACTTGGAATGGATTTAGAAAACTTGGAAGTAAACTTGCAATCTTAGAAGTATTCTTGATTTTATGAAACTAGAACTTTTGGAATTTATGAAGAACACTTAGAACTTGAAGATAGAACTTGAGAGAGATCAATTAGATGAAGAAAATTGAAGAATGAAAGTGTTTGTAGGTGTTTTTGGTGTATGGTTTAGATATAAAGGATATGTAATTTTGTTTTCATGTAAATAAGTCATGAATGATTACTCATATTTTTGTAATTTTATGAGATATTTCATGCTAGTTTCCAAATGATGGTTCCCACATGTGTTAGGTGACTCACATGGGCTGCTAAGAGCTGATCATTTGAGTGTATATACCAATATTACATACATCTAAAAGCTGTGTATTGTACGAGTACGAATACGGGTGCATACGAGTAGAATTGTTGATGAAACTGAACGAGGATGTAATTGTAAGAATTTTTGTTAAGTAGAAGTATTTTGATAAGTGTATTGAAGTCTTTCAAAAGTGTATGAATACATATTAAAACACTACATGTATATACATTTTAACTGAGTCGTTAAGTCATCGTTAGTCGTTACATGTAAATGTTGTTTTGAAACCTTTAGGTTAACGATCTTGTTGAATGTTGTTAACCCATTGTTTATTATAACAAATGAGATGTTAAATTGTTATATTATCATGATATTATGATATATAATATATCTTATTATGATATATATACAGTTAAATGTTGTTACAACGATAATCGTTAAATCATTAAGTTAGTAGTCTTATTTTTACATATGTATTTCATTGTTAATACACTTAATAATATATTTACTTATCATTTAACATAATTAACCAAGTGTATCAATATCTTAATATGATTCATATGTACCTAGTAAGACGTTGTTATAACGATAATCGTTATATATATCGTTTTCGAGTTTCTTAAATTAATAGTCTCATTTTTATGTATATAACTCATTGTTAAAATACCTAATGAGATACAAACTTATAATAAAATCATGTTAACTATATATATAACCATATATATATATCATCGTATAGTTTTTACAAGTTTTAACGTTCGTGAATCACGGGTCAACTTGGGTGGTCAATTGTCTATATGAAACCTATTTCAATTAATCAAGTCTTAACAAGTTTGATTGCTTAACATGTTGGAAACACTTAATCATGTAAATAACAATTTCATTTAATATATATATATAAACATTGAAAAGTTCGGGTCACTACAAGTGGGGTCCCACAAGCGATACCCCTTAACTCCATCAGCATACCTCAAGAATAAACACTTTCTGGACTTTGGATCCAACTTTGTCATTTCTTGAGAATTGTACATTGTGTACACAGGACTTCTAAATATATGAAGGTTTGAATAATCAACTGGTTTTCCAGTCCACATCTCCATCGGCAATTTCAACTCAATTACAGTTGACGGTGACCGATTTATCACGTAACAGGCAGTACTGACCGCTTCTGCCCAGAATGATTTCCCCAAGCTTGCAGTTGCCAACATCGCCCTCGTTCTATCTAACAAGGTTCTGTTCATCCGCACTGTCACTCCATTTTGTTGAGGAGTGTATGCTGTCGTGAACTGCCTTTTGATACCTTCTTGTTTGCAGAACTTATCAAATTCATCACCAGTGTATTCTCCTCCATTATCAGTCCTTAAACACTTGATCTTTTTACCAGATTCAAGTTCAATCCGTGCTTTGTAAACTTTGAAAACTTCAAACACATCCGGCTTTCTTTTGATTGGGTACACCCAACATCTCCTAGTGTAATCATCAATAAATGATACAAAATACTTTGCTCCTACTAGGGATTGAACTGGTGCTTGCCACACATCAGAGTGAACCAATTCTAGAATCAATTTACTTCTAGAATTTGATGTGTTAAACTTCAGGCGATGCTGCTTGCTGATTACACAATGCTCACAGAAAGGTAGCAATACCTTTGTAAGACCAGGAATAAGATTTATTTCAACAAGAATCTTCATACCTTGCTCAGACATGTGTCCAAGCTTTTGATGCCATGTCATAGCAACTTTATCACTTGAACTATTCGAAGCAACAAATGCTTCTGATTCCTGTATCGTTTCGCCTTTCAGAATGTATAAATTAGCACCCACCTTTTCTCCTTTCATAAGTACAACCGCGCCTTTCTTGATTATCATGATCTTCTCATGTATCACCATCTTACAACCAAGATCATCCAATTGTCCTAAAGACAATAAGTTCTTCTTCAAACCCTCCACGTGTCGCACACCTTGAATAGTACGAACTGTACCATCGTGCATCTTCAGAATGATATCTCCAATTCCAATGATCTTTAGTTCATGATCATTGCAACTGTATACAGATCCTCCTAAGATACGTTCATATTGTTTGAACCATTCTTTTCTAGGGGTCATGTGAAAAGTAGCTCCCGAGTCAAATAACCAGACATCAACAAATGTCTTTCTGCCTTCATTTGCTACCACTGCCTCACTAACCAAAGCAGTCCCATCATCTGAAGTGCTTGCAATATTTCCTTGAGGATTTGAGTTATTTAAACTCCGACAATCCTTCTTCAGGTGACCTTTCTTGCCACAATTGTAGCATGTATAGGTCTTCTTCTTTTTAGACTTTGGTTTACCATGATTGTGACTCCCACTTGGGCCACGTTCCATTGATCTCCCTCCTGACACCAATAAGGCCTCCACTTGTCGTGAACTGGCCTGTTTATCCTCCTTGTTATTGCGTCGATTTTCTTCTTCTAGAATAGCAGCCGCAACTTCATTATAGACTAGATACTCTGAGAGAACATTATTGGTTAAGTTAATAATGAGTTGATCATACGAATCAGGTAGACTCTGAAGTAAAAGTTCAGCACGTTCTTTTGGCTCTATATTGCAGCTTAATGAAGCGAGTTGAGAAAATAGAGTATTCAAAGAATTAATGTGCTCATTAACTGAAGTAGATTCATTCATGCGTAGCGCATAAAGTTTCCTCTTAAGGAATATCTTGTTGTGGAGTGATTTGGTCTCGTACAATTTTACGAGGTGATCCCAAATCTCTTTCGCCGTCTTCTTTTCTTCTATGCTAGACAAAATGCCATCTGCTAGTGCCAGATGAAGATTTGCGATAGCCTGGCTGAAATGTCCCGTTCTTATTGATTAAAAACGTTCCATATTAATTGATTTCGTTGCGAGGTTTTGACCTCTATATGAGACATTTTTCAAAGACTGCATTTATTTTAAAACAACCCATAACCTTTATTTCATCAATAAAGGTTTAAAAAGCTTTACGTAGATTATCAAATAATGATAATCTAAAATATCCTGTTTACACACGACCATTACATAATGGTTTACAATACAAATATGTTACAACAAAATAAGTTTCTTGAATGCAGTTTTTACACAATATCATACAAGCATGGACTCCAAATCTCGTCCTTATTTAAGTATGCGACAGCGGAAGCTCTTAATAATCACCTGAGAATAAACATGCTTAAAACGTCAACAAAAATGTTGGTGAGTTATAGGTTTAACCTATATATATCAAATCATAATAATAGACCACAAGATTTCATATTTCAATACACATCCCATACATAGAGATAAAAATAATTCATATGGTGAACACCTGGTAACCGACATTAACAAGATGCATATATAAGAATATCCCCATCATTCCGGGACACCCTTCGGATATGATATAAATTTCGAAGTACTAAAGCATCCAGTACTTTGGATGGGGTTTGTTAGGCCCAATAGATCTATCTTTAGGATTCGCGTCAATTAGGGTGTCTGTTCCCTAATTCTTAGATTACCAGACTTAATAAAAAGGGGCATATTCGATTTCGATAATTCAACCATAGAATGTAGTTTCACGTACTTGTGTCTATTTTGTAAATCATTTATAAAACCTGCATGTATTCCCATCCCAAAAATATTAGATTTTAAAAGTGGGACTATAACTCACTTTCACAGATTTTTACTTCGTCGGGAAGTAAGACTTGGCCACTGGTTGATTCACGAACCTATAACAATATATACATATATATCAAAGTATGTTCAAAATATATTTACAACACTTTTAAAATATTTTGATGTTTTAAGTTTATTAAGTCAACTGTCCTCGTTAGTAGCCTACAACTAGTTGTCCACAGTTAGATGTACAGAAATAAATCGATAAATATTATCTTGAATCAATCCACGACCCAGTGTATATGTATCTCAGTATTGATCACAACTCAAACTATATATATTTTGGAATCAACCCCAACCCTGTATAGCTAACTCCAACATTCACATATAGAGTGTCTATGGTTGTTCCGAAATATATATAGATGTGTCGACATGATAGGTCGAAACATTGTATACGTGTCTATGGTATCTCAAGATTACATAATATGCAATACAAGTTGATTAAGTTATGGTTGGAATAGATTTGTTACCAATTTTCACGTAGCTAAAATGAGAAAAATTATCCAATCTTGTTTTACCCATAACTTCTTCATTTTAAATCCGTTTTGAGTGAATCAAATTGCTATGGTTTCATATTGAACTCTATTTTATGAATCTAAACAGAAAAAGTATAGGTTTATAGTCGGAAAAATAAGTTACAATTCGTTTTTTAAAGGTAGTCATTTCAGTCGAAAGAACGACGTCTAGATGACCATTTTAAAAAACATACTTCCACTTTGAGTTTAACCATAATTTTTGGATATAGTTTCATGTTCATAATAAAAATCATTTTCTCAGAATAACAACTTTTAAATCAAAGCTTATCATAATTTTTAATTAACTAACCCAAAACAGCCCGCGGTGTTACTACGACGGCGTAAATCCGGTTTTACGGTGTTTTTCGTGTTTTCAGGTTTTAAATCATTAAGTTAGCATATCATATAGATATAAGACATGTGTTTAGTTGATTTTAAAAGTCAAGTTAGAAGGATTAACTTTTGTTTGCGAACAAGTTTAGAATTAACTAAACTATGTTCTAGTGATTACAAGTTTAAAAATTCGAATAAGATAGCTTTATATGTATGAATCAAATGATGTTATGAACATAATTACTACCTTAAGTTCCTTGGATAAACCTACTGAAAAAGAGAAAAATGGATCTAGCTTCAACGGATCCTTGGATGGCTTGAAGTTCTTGAAGCAGAATCATGACACGAAAACAAGTTCAAGTAAGATCATCACTTAAAATAAGATTGTTATAGTTATAGAAATTGAACCAAAGTTTGAATATGATTATTACCTTGTATTAGAATGATAACCTACTGTAAGAAACAAAGATTTCTTGAGGTTGGATGATCACCTTACAAGATTGGAAGTGAGCTAGCATACTTGAAAGTATTCTTGATTTTATGTAACTAGAACTTGTAGAATATATGAAGAACACTTAGAACTTGAAGATAGAACTTGAGAGAGATCAATTAGATGAAGAAAATTGAAGAATGAAAGTGTTTGTAGGTGTTTTTGGTCGTTGGTGTATGGATTAGATATAAAGGATATGTAATTTTGTTTTCATGTAAATAAGTCATGAATGATTAATCATATTTTTATAATTTTATGAGATATTTCATGCTAGTTTCCAAATGATGGTTCCCACATGTGTTAGGTGACTCAAATGGGCTGCTAAGAGCTGATCATTGGAGTGTATATACTAATAGTACATACATCTAAAAGCTGTGTATTGTACGAGTACGAATACGGGTGCATACGAGTAGAATTGTTGATGAAACTGAACGAGGATGTAATTGTAAGCATTTTTGTTAAGTAGAAGTATTTTGATAAGTGTATTGAAGTCTTTAAAAAGTGTATAAATACATATTAAAACACTACATGTATATACATTTTAACTGAGTCGTTAAGTCATCGTTAGTCGTTACATGTAAGTGTTGTTTTGAAACCTTTAGGTTAACGATCTTCTTAAATGTTGTTAACCCAATGTTTATAATATAAAATGAGATTTTAAATTATTATATTATCATGATATTATCATGTATGAATATCTCTTAATATGATATATATACATTAAATGTCTTTACAACGATAATCGTTACATATATGTCTCGTTTAAAAATCATTAAGTTAGTAGTCTTGTTTTTACATATGTAGTTCATTGTTAATATACTTAATGATATGTTTACTTATCATAGTATCATGTTAACTATATATATATATATCCATATATATGTCATCATATAGTTTTTACAAGTTTTAACGTTCGTGAATCACCGGTCAACTTGGGTGGTCAATTGTCTATATGAAACATATTTCAATTAATCAAGTCTTAACAAGTTTGATTGCTTAACATGTTGGAAACATTTAATCATGTAAATATCAATCTCAATTAATATATATAAACATGGAAAAGTTCGGGTCACTACAGTACCTACCCGTTAAATAAATTTCGTCCCGAAATTTTAAGCTGTTGAAGGTGTTGACGAATCTTCTGGAAATAGATGCGGGTATTTCTTCTTCATCTGATCTTCACGCTCCCAGGTTAACTCGGGTCCTCTACGAACATTCTATCGAACCTTAACAATTGGTATCTTGTTTTGCTTAAGTCTTTTAACCTCACGATCCATTATTTCGACGGGTTCTTCGATGAATTGAAGTTTTTCGTTGATTTGGATTTCATCTAACGAAATAGTGAGATCTTCTTTAGCAAAACATTTCTTCAAATTTGAGACGTGGAAAGTGTTATGTACAGCCGCGAGTTGTTGAGGTAACTCAAGTCGGTAAGCTACTGGTCCGACACGATCAATAATCTTGAATGGTCCAATATACCTTGGATTTAATTTCCCTCGTTTACCAAATCGAACAACGCCTTTCCAAGGTGCAACTTTAAGCATGACCATCTCTCCAATTTCAAATTCTATATCTTTTCTTTTAATGTCAGCGTAGCTTTTTTGTCGACTTTGGGCGGTTTTCAACCGTTGTTGAATTTGGATGATCTTCTCGGTAGTTTCTTGTATAATCTCCGGACCCGTAATCTGTCTATCCCCCACTTCACTCCAACAAATCAGAGACCTGCACTTTCTACCATAAAGTGCTTCAAACGGCACCATCTCAATGCTTGAATGGTAGTTGTTGTTGTAGGAAAATTCTGCTAACGGTAGATGTCGATCCCAACTGTTTTCGAAATCAATAACACATGCTCGTAGCATGTCTTCAAGCGTTTGTATCGTCCTTTCACTCTGCCCATCAGTTTGTGGATGATAGGCAGTACTCATGTCTAGACGAGTTCCTAATGCTTGATGTAATGTCTGCCAGAATCTTGAAATAAATCTGCCATCCCTATCAGAGATAATAGAGATTGGTATTCCATGTCTGGAGACGACTTCCTTCAAATACAGTCGTGCTAACTTCTCCATCTTGTCATCTTCTCTTATTGACAGGAAGTGTGCTGATTTGGTGAGACGATCAACTATTACCCAAATAGTATCAAAACCACTTGTAGTCCTTGGCAATTTAGTGATGAAATCCATGGTAATGTTTTCCCATTTCCATTCCGGGATTTCGGGTTGTTGAAGTAGACCTGATGGTTTCTGATGCTCAGCTTTGACCTTAGAACACGTCAAACATTCTCCTACATATTTAGCAACATCGGCTTTCATACCCGGCCACCAAAATTGTTTCTTGAGATCCTTGTACATCTTCCCCGTTCCAGGATGTATTGAGTATCTGGTTTTATGAGCTTCTCTAAGTACCATTTCTCTCATATCTCCAAATTTTGGTACCCAAATCCTTTCAGCCCTATACCGGGTTCCGTCTTCCCGAATATTAAGATGCTTCTCCGATCCTTTGGGTATTTCATCCTTTAAATTTCCCTCTTTTAAAACTCCTTGTTGCGCCTCCTTTATTCGAGTAGTAAGGTTATTATGAATCATTATATTCATAGATTTTACTCGAATGGGTTCTCTGTCCTTCCTGCTCAAGGCATCAGCTACCACATTTGCCTTCCCCGGGTGGTAACGAATCTCAAAGTCGTAATCATTCAATAATTCAATCCACCTACGCTGCCTCATATTCAGTTGTTTCTGATTAAATAGGTGTTGAAGACTTTTGTGGTCGGTATATATAATACTTTTGACCCCATATAAGTAGTGCCTCCAAGTCTTTAATGCAAAAACAACCGCGCCTAATTCCAAATCATGCGTCGTATAATTTTGTTCGTGAATCTTCAATTGTCTAGACGCATAAGCAATCACCTTCGTTCATTGCATTAGTACACAACCGAGACCTTGCTTTGATGCATCACAATAAATCACAAAATCATCATTCCCTTCAGGCAATGACAATATAGGTGCCGTAGTTAGCTTTTTCTTCAATAACTGAAACGCTTTCTCTTGTTCATCATTCCATTCAAATTTCTTCCCTTTATGCGTTAATGCAGTCAAGGGTTTTGCTATTCTGGAAAAGTCTTGGATGAACCTTTTGTAGTAACCAGCTAGTCCTAAAAACTGGCGTATGAACCTTTTCTATAATACCTTCTTTGTTCACTATGTGATCGAGAAATTGAACTTCTTCCAACCAAAATGCACACTTTGAAAACTTAGCGTACAATTCTTCCTTCCTCGATACTTCTAACACCTTTCTCAAATGTTCACCGTGTTCTTGGTCATTCTTTGAGTAAATAAGTATGTCATCAATGAAAACAATGACAAACTTGTCAAGGTATGGTCCACACACTCGGTTCATAAGGTCCATGAACACAGCTGGTGCATTAGTTAAACCAAACGGCATGACCATAAACTTGTAATGACCGTAACGTGTTCTGAAAGCAGTCTTTGGAATATCATCTTCTTTCACCAGCATTTGATGATACCCGGAACGTAAGTCAATCTTTGAATAAACAGACGAGCCTTGTAGTTGATCAAATAAGTCGTCGATTCTCGGTAGTGGGTAGCGGTTCTTGATGGTAAGTTTGTTCAACTCTCGGTAGTCGATACACAACCTGAATGTACCATCTTTCTTCTTGACAAACAAAACAGGAGCTCCCCACGGTGATGTGCTTGGTCGAATGAAACCACGCTCTAAAAGTTCTTGTAATTGGCTTTGCAGTTCTTTCATCTCGCTGGGTGCGAGTCTGTAAGGAGCACGAGCTATTGGTGCAGCTCCTGGTACAAGATCTATTTGAAATTCAACGGATCGATGTGGGGGTAATCCCGGTAATTCTTTCGGAAATACATCGGGAAATTCTTTTGTAATGGGAACATCATTGATGCTCTTTTCTTCAGTTTGTACTTTTTCGACGTGTGCTAGAATAGCATAGCAACCTTTTCTTATTAGTTTTTGTGCCTTCAAATTACTAATAAGATGTAGCTTCGTGTTGCCATTTTCTCCGTACACCATTAAGGGTTTTCCTTTTTCTCGTATAATGCGAATTGCATTTTTGTAACAAACGATCTCTGCTTTCACTTCTTTCAACCAGTCCATACCGATTATCACATCAAAACTCCCTAACTCTACTGGTATCAAATCAATCTTAAATGTTTCGCTAACCAGTTTAATTTCTCGATTCTGACATATATTATCTGCTGAAATTAATTTACCATTCGCTAATTCGAGTAAAAATTTACTATCCAAAGGTGTTAATGGACAACTTAATTTAGCACAAAAATCTCTACTCATATAGCTTCTATCCGCACCCGAATCAAATAAAACGTAAGAAGATTTATTGTCAATAAGAAACGTACCAGTAACAAGCTCCGGATCTTCCTGTGCCTCTGCCGCATTAATATTGAAAACTCTTCCGCGGCCTTGTCCATTTGTGTTCTCCTGGTTCGGGCAATTTCTAATAATGTGGCCCGGTTTTCCATATTTATAACAAACTACATTGGCATAACTTGCTCCGACACTACTTGCTCCGCCATTACTCGTTCCGATACCATTTGTTCCTTTCGTTCTATTAACCCCTGGTCCATAGACCTCACACTTCGCCGCGCTATGACCATTTCTTTTACACTTGTTGCAAAATTTGGTGCAGAACCCCGAGTGATACTTTTCACACCTTTGGCATAGCTGCTTCTGATTATTGTTGTTGTTGCGGTTATTATTGTTGTTGGGATGATTGTTGTAGTTGATGTTGTTGCTGTTGTTGTTGTTGTTGTTGTTGTTGTTGGGCCGTTTGTTGTAGTTGCGATTGATGTTGCGATTGTTGGGATAATTGTTGCGATTATTGTTGTAATTGCTGTTGTTGTTGTATTGGTGATTCTTATCATCGTTTTCCTCCCACTTTCTTTTGACTTGCTTCACATTGGCCTCTTCAGCAGTCTGTTCTTTAATTCTTTCTTCAATCTGGTTCACTAGTTTGTGAGCCATTCTACATGCCTGTTGTATGGAGGCGGGCTCGTGTGAACTTATATCTTCTTGGATTCTTTCCGGTAATCCTTTCACAAACGCGTCGATCTTCTCTTCCTCATCTTCGAATGCTCCCGGACACAATAGGCACAATTCTGTGAATCGTCTTTCGTACGTGGTAATATCAAATCCTTGGGTTCGTAACCCTCTAAGTTCTGTCTTGAGCTTATTGACCTCGGTTCTGGGACAGTACTTCTCGTTCATCAAGTGCTTGAATGCTGACCACGGTAGTGCGTACGCATCGTCTTGTCCCACTTGCTCTAGATAGGTATTCCACCATGTTAACGCAGAACCTGTGAAGGTATGCGTAGCGTACTTCACTTTGTCCTCTTCAGTACACTTACTTATGGCAAACACCGATTCGACCTTCTCGGTCCACCGTTTCAATCCGATCGGTCCTTCGGTTCCATCAAATTCCAAAGGTTTGCAGGCAGTGAATTCTTTGTAGGTGCATCCTACATGATTTCCTGTACTGCTAGATCCAAGATTATTGTTGGTATGTAGCGCAGCCTGTACTGCGGCTATGTTTGAAGCTAGAAAAGTACGGAATTCCTCTTCATTCATATTCACGGTGTGTCGAGTAGTCGGTGCCATTTCCTTCAAAATAGTCAAATGGAACAAGTTAATCATACAGAATATTAAGAGTAGTTAATAGTATTTCGTAGCATAATATGAACTCATTTATAAAAGCTTTTTCTTCATATTAGCATTTTATAAGTTTAAATTCGGGTAGTACCTACCCGTTAAGTTCATACTTAGTAGCTAATATACAATTCAACTACTACAATTCTATATGAAAAACTGATTATAATAATATTTCGCGTTCAAACTTTTACACAATATTTTACAAACTTACAATACTGCTTATTTTACATGTAGCATGAAATATAGCACACAATAAATTTGATACAAGATGGTTGTGAAGATAATTCTAGCTAGTACACAAGTCGTTCAGCAAAGGCAATAAAGACACGTAATTCATACGTCCAGAAACAAGTCATGCATTCTGGTTTTACTAGGATTACTTCCCATCCTTGGTCTTGTGGAATATAACCGTTATGGCCGTTGATAAGACAGCGTGTTGTAACGTCGTCAAAGGGACGAGGGTTACGTAATGTCCAACAGTCTCGTAACAATCTAAAAACCTCATTTCTTACCCCAATTACTGACTCCGTCACTTGTGGGAACGTTTTGTTTAATAGTTGTAGCCCGATGTTCTTGTTCTCACTTTGGTGAGAAGCGAACATTACTAATCCGTAAGCATAACATGCTTCTTTATGTTGCATGTTAGCCACTTTTTCTAAATCACGAAGTCCAATATTCGGATATATTGAGTCAAAATAATTTCTTAACCCATTGCGTAAAATAGCATTTGGGTTCCCCGCAATATATGCGTCAAAGTAAACACATCGTAACTTATGGATTTCCCAATGTGATATCCCCCATCTTTTGAACGAAAGCCTTTTATAAACCAAGGCATTCTTGGAACGTTCTTTGAATGTCTTACAAACTGATCTCGCCTTAAATAGTTGTGCCGAAGAATTCTGACCGACTCTAGACAAGATTTCATCAATCATGTCTCCGGGTAGGTCTCTTAAAATATTGGGTTGTCTATCCATTTTGTGTTTTTATACTGTAAAATAGACAAGAGTTAGATTCATAAAAAAAATACTTATTAATACAAGCAATTTTTACATATATCATAAAGCATAAGCACACTATATTACATATATTACACCACACGAATACAACTATCTTATTCCGACTCGCTTGTTTCTTCTTCTTCGGTTTTGGTTCGTTTTGCTAAGTTTCTAGGGATATATGATGTTCCCCTAATACGAGTCGTCGTTTTCCACATTGGTTTAGAAAAACCTGGTGGTTTAGAGGTTCCCGGGTCATTGTTACAACTTAAGGACTTCGGGGGTTGACGATACATATAAAGTTCATCGGGGTTGGAATTAGATTTCTCTATTTTTATGCCCTTTCCCTTATTATTTTCTTTTGCCTTTTTAAATTCAGTTGGGGTAATTTCTATAACATCATCGGAATTCTCGTCGGAATCCGATT
Organism: Rutidosis leptorrhynchoides; assembly: GCF_046630445.1. Classification (NCBI taxonomy): domain Eukaryota; kingdom Viridiplantae; phylum Streptophyta; class Magnoliopsida; order Asterales; family Asteraceae; genus Rutidosis; species Rutidosis leptorrhynchoides. The sequence goes on from NC_092338.1 coordinate 361,089,702, forward strand.
CATCGGAGAATTGGTAATCCTCCCAATATTTTGCTTCCTTGGCGGAAACACCATTGACCATAATTAACCTTGGTCGGTTGGTTGAGGATTTTCTTTTACTTAACCGTTTTATTATTTCCCCCGCCGGTTCTATTTCTTCATCCGGTTCCGATTCTTCTTCCGGTTCCGATTCTTCTTCCGGTTCCGACTCTTCTTCCGGTTCCTCTTCGGGAACTTGTGAATCAGTCCACGAATCATTCCAATTTACATTTGACTCTTCATTATTATTAGGTGAGTCAATGGGACTTGTTCTAGAGGTAGACATCTATCACATAATATCAAACGCGTTAAGAGATTAATATATCACATAATATTCACATGTTAAAAAATATATAGTTTCCAACAAAATTTGTTAAGCAATCATTTTTCAAGTAAACACGGTCGAAGTCCAGACTCACTAATGCATCCTAACAAACTCGATAAGACACACAAATGCAAAATTCTGGTTCTCTAAGACCAACGCTCGGATACCAACTGAAATGTCCCGTTCTTATTGATTAAAAACGTTCCATATTAATTGATTTCGTTGCGAGGTTTTGACCTCTATATGAGACGTTTTTCAAAGACTGCATTCATTTTAAAACAACCCATAACCTTTATTTCATCAATAAAGGTTTAAAAAGCTTTACGTAGATTATCAAATAATGATAATCTAAAATATCATGTTTACACACGACCATTACATAATGGTTTACAATACAAATATGTTACAACAAAATAAGTTTCTTGAATGCAGTTTTTACACAATATCATACAAGCATGGACTCCAAATCTCGTCTTTAATTAAGTATGCGACAGCGGAAGCTCTTAATAATCACCTGAGAATAAACATGCTTAAAACGTCAACAAAAATGTTGGTGAGTTATAGGTTTAACCTATATATATCAAATCATAATAATAGACCACAAGATTTCATATTTCAATACACATCCCATACATAGAGATAAAAATCATTCATATGGTGAACACCTGGTAACCGACATTAACAAGATGCATATATAAGAATATCCCCATCATTCCGGGACACCCTTCGGATATGATATAAATTTCGAAGTACTAAAGCATCCGGTACTTTGGATGGGGTTTGTTAGGCCCAATAAATCTATCTTTAGGATTCGCGTCAATTAGGGTGTCTGTTCCCTAATTCTTAGATTACCAGACTTAATAAAAAGGGGCATATTCGATTTCGATAATTCAACCATAGAATATAGTTTCACGTACTTGTGTCTATTTTGTAAATCATTTATAAAACATGCATGTATTCTCATCCCAAAAATATTAGATTTTAAAAGTGGGACTATAACTCACTTTCACAGATTTTTACTTCGTCGGGAAGTAAGACTTGGCCACTGGTTGATTCACGAACCTATAACAATATATACATATATATCAAAGTATGTTCAAAATATATTTACAACACTTTTAATATATTTTGATGTTTTAAGTTTATTAAGTCAGCTGTCCTCGTTAGTAACCTACAACTAGTTGTCCACAGTTAGATGTACAGAAATAAATCGATAAATATTATCTTGAATCAATCCACGACCCAGTGTATACGTATCTCAGTATTGATCATAACTCAAACTATATATATTTTGGAATCAACCCCAACCCTGTATAGCTAACTCCAACATTCACATATAGAGTGTCTATGGTTGTTCCGAAATATATATAGATGTGTCGACATGATAGGTCGAAACATTGTATACGTGTCTATGGTATCTCAAGATTACATAATATACAATACAAGTTGATTAAGTTATGGTTGGAATAGATTTGTTACCAATTTTCACGTAGCTAAAATGAGAAAAATTATCCAATCTTGTTTTACCCATAACTTCTTCATTTTAAATCCGTTTTGAGTGAATCAAATTGCTATGGTTTCATATTGAACTCTATTTTATGAATCTAAACAGAAAAAGTATAGGTTTATAGTCTTAAAAATAAGTTACAAGTTGTTTTTGTAAAGGTAGTCATTTCAGTCGAAAGAACGACGTCTAGATGACCATTTTAGAAAACATACTTCCACTTTGAGTTTAACCATAATTTTTGGATATAGTTTCATGTTCATAATAAAAATCATTTTCTCAGAATAACACCTTTTAAATCAAAGTTTATCATAGTTTTTAATTAACTAACCCAAAACAGCCCGCGGTGTTACTACGACGGCGTAAATTCGGTTTTACGGTGTTTTTCGTGTTTCCAGGTTTTAAATCATTAAGTTAGCATATCATATAGATATAGGACATGTGTTTAGCTGATTTTAAAAGTCAAGTTAGAAGGATTAACTTTTGTTTGCGAACAAGTTTAGAATTAACTAAACTATGTTCTAGTGATTACAAGTTTAAACCTTCGAATAAGATAGCTTTATATGTATGAATCGAATGATGTTATGAACATCATTACTACCTTAAGTTCCTTGGATAAACCTACTAGAAAAGAGAAAAATGGATCTAGCTTCAACGGATCCTTGAATGGCTCGAAGTTCTTGAAGCAGAATCATGACACGAAAACAAGTTCAAGTAAGATCATCACTTGAAATAAGATTGTTATAGTTATAAAAATTGAACCAAAGTTTGAATATGATTATTACCTTATATTAGAATGATAACCTACTGTAATAAACAAAGATTTCTTGAGGTTGGATGATCACCTTACAAGATTGGAAGTGAGCTAGCAAACTTGAAAGTATTCTTGATTTTATGTAACTAGAACTTGTAGAATATATGAAGAACACTTAGAACTTGAAGATAGAACTTGAGAGAGATCAATTAGATGAAGAAAATTGAAGAATGAAAGTGTTTGTAGGTGTTTTTGGTCATTGGTGTATGGATTAGATATAAAGGATATGTAATTTTGTTTTCATGTAAATAAGTCATGAATGATTACTCATATTTTTGTAATTTTATGAGATATTTCATGCTAGTTGCCAAATGATGGTTCCCACATGTGTTAGGTGACTCACATGGGCTGCTAAGAGCTGATCATTGGAGTGTATATACCAATATTACATACATCTAAAAGCTGTGTATTGTACGAGTACGAATACGGGTGCATACGAGTAGAATTGTTGATGAAACTGAACGAGGATGTAATTGTAAGAATTTTTGTTAAGTAGAAGTATTTTGATAAGTGTATTGAAGTCTTTCAAAAGTGTATGAATACATATTAAAACACTACATGTATATACATTTTAACTGAGTCGTTAAGTCATCGTTAGTCGTTACATGTAAATGTTGTTTTGAAACCTTTAGGTTAACGATCTTGTTGAATGTTGTTAACCCATTGTTTATTATAACAAATGAGATGTTAAATTGTTATATTATCATGATATTATCATGTATGAATATCTCTTATTATGATATATATACATTAAATGTCTTTACAACGATAATCGTTACATATATGTCTCGTTTAAAAATCATTAAGTTAGTAGTCTTGTTTTTACATTTGTAGTTCATTGTTAATATACTTAATGATATGTTTACTTATCATAGTATCATGTTAACTATATATATATATATCCATATATATGTCATCATATAGTTTTTACAAGTTTTAACGTTCGTGAATCACCGGTCAACTTGGGTGGTCAATTGTCTATATGAAACATATTTCAATTAATCAAGTCTTAACAAGTTTGATTGCTTAACATGTTGGAAACATTTAATCATGTAAATATCAATCTCAATTAATATATATAAACATGGAAAAGTTCGGGTCACTACACTGGCCGTCCATTTGCTTCCCATTTTTCATCAGTCAACTCGGATGGCCGTTGACTGATGGCCGCTAAACACTTATCCTTTCTCAGGATAGCTTTCATCTTTAATTTTCATAACGAGAAATTACTCCCGTTAAATTTTTCAATTTCAAATTTCGTAGACATTGCTATAATTACAATCTTCTTTTCGACAACACTATTTTTCGAGAAATAGTACTTGAAAACTTATATCGAGTGGAAATAATCTTACTTAGATAAGTAGATTAATACACACTAGATTTAAGAACCTTAGCTCTTGATACCACTTGTTGAGAAAAGTGACACCGAATTATAGCAAACCGCTAGTAATAATTGAAATAACGACAATAATAGGATACCGAGATTTAACGTGGAAAACCCCAAAAGGGTAAAAACCACGGGCAAGGAAAGAAACAGTTCACTAATAAGAATAATAGGAATTACACTTCTCTCTAATTAAAGGATAAATACTAATCTTTCTATCTCTTGTAATTAGGAGATTACTCACAAACTCTCTATTTAACTCTTTTAATACATGAAAGAAAGAAATGATTTTTGGGATGATAAATAAGCTTGCAAGAAGGCCTATTTATACTAAAACAAGATGGGGTTGGTGAATTGTGAATGCGTACTTGTTAGGTGAAATATGCAAGTAGTCAAAGTTTGCCTTCTCAAATTGTAGGCTCCTAACTTACATATCCAACTTCATATTCTTGTTTGACTAGTGTGCCACCTTCTAGACTATTATTATTTTAACAGTAGCTATGATCCTTTCCAATTTTTTGTAATTAGCTCCCCGAAATCTATACAGGTGATTCTTTAATTTCTTTTTTAAGTTGGTTTTTTGTTTTCGTTTTCAAATACTAATCTTCAGACCAATGAAGAAGGTGCAGTTAGGCTCGTAACTTTTGTGGTTTTCTTTAGCTTTATATTTCTAGCTAGAACATGAATGTTACTACTTGGTGACCCGAATCAAATTTTTGTTATTTTTAGGGTTATTGAATGAGTTGATTGTTTAGTTTGGAGTCTTTAGGATAAATCTGGATTGAAATTATTATTTTTAGGTAGTGGTAGGATGTTGCTATAAATGTTTTAGTTATAAACTATGGAAGTAATTCAAAAAAATTTCTATATAATTATATCTATTTATTGCATACCATTGAATGAAATGTGTGGTTTAGTGCTAAAAAGCGCAACGAACGTGCCCTTTATCTAAAGAATTCTCTTTAAGCATATGTGTCAAAAGAAAAAGAAAGTTACTGGCGAAGAAAGATCGCGGTTTTACCTCAGATTCTCACATTGGCTCCTTCTAGAGCTTCCCTCAGTTGTATTCAAGTTCTGAGGATGTTTTTTTGCTTAATAAAGTGAGTAATCTTTAAACAGTTTTTCAGATCATGTTTGACTTTTGGGTTGACTATATTGTTTAACTATATTGTTATGTTTCGATTCACTTTGTTTAGTTGATGGTTAGTTTGGTTAGTTTATATCGGTGTTTTTGGATGTTAGTTTTTTACAGGTGAGGCTCGGTTATAGATACATTTGTATGTTTCGTCGCTTTCTAGGTACGAGTCTCATCGTGTATTTTCATGTATCATTTGTTGAAGATGTGTTTTTCGAAAATGTTTCGCTTCTATAAGATTCCCTTATTTTTGTAAAAAAAAAAAAAGAAAAAGAAAAAAAAAGGGCTAAGACAACATTTGAATGTGGACACTCGACCTCATATTATGGGCTAAGAGTGTATAACTAGATCAGTTAATAAGGGATTATGATGTAAATTATAAATCCCCTATGTACAAACGTAGTGTTTTTTTTGTTTTTTGTTTTTTTGGCGAAAAAACATAAATATATAAATATTGCGGGTTTCATCGAAAAATGAAAACACGAAAGATACATGAGGGAGGATTGTGTATGAATCTCCAAAGTTGACAATAATTACAATGATAAACAATTAGGGTCGGGCCTGGCACCGTGCGAGACGTGCAACGGCACGGGACATCACAATCAAAGGGGCATCAAATTTTGATCGAGTTTCGGTATTGCAGAAAAATAAAATTTTAGGATTTTGTTGAATGTGAAAAAAATTGGGTTGCAGGAACCAGGAACCGATGGAGAAGACTAGTTACGAACTTAATTTTATCTCTCCATAGTTTACTTCTTGGACAATTTTAACAATAGCCCGTGAATATCATGTAATATACATTTAAGCCCTTTACACTTTACAACTAGCAAAATGTAGGAATAATTTAACATTCTAACATTATTATCACATTAATTAATATTAATATTAATATTAATATTAATATTAAATTAATATAATATCTTTCTTTATCTTTATAAATCTCATACCTGATTCTGCCAGGTGTCGGCACCATATTCTTCCTCACTAATCCTAATTTTCTCCTAATTCTGAATTAAAAAATCCCCTAATTACGTACAACTGACGCGTGTCCTTATTAATCACAGAATGAATTCACACAAAAAAAACCCACAAAATCATCTCATACGCCTCATCTTCAAACCCTAATACATCAAATCGTCATTACAATCACAAAATGCGATTGTGGATGAATTAGAGAATTAAGCGCCTTCAGACGGTTTAATCATGTGAATCGCAGAAGGATTAAATGATGTTAATCGAGATTTGTGATGTGAATGGCGATCAACCAGATTCGAGTGTGGATGAATCAAATGATCAATCGCCCATTAGAATAATTTCTTCTAGGGTTTCAGACATTCATCTCATTCCACTACACAAATAAAAATTACGATTCATCCTCTCAAAATCCTTTCGAAAAAATCGCGAAACTACACAATAAACGGATTGTAACGAATTGTCCGGGACACGATTTGTACTTCAGGTACGTTTATTGCTTTAATTGCTCCTAAATCTAAAAACGGGTTATTGAGCAATTTCTTGCTAATTCTATAAATTCCTTAAGTGTAATTAATTATTTACGAAAGTTTTTCATTGTATTATTGCTGAATGTATGTTCTTGCCCTACATAATTTTTTGTTTTCAATTGGATGTCGGTTATATATGTTGGGGGTTGTTTTACAGAAGTTTCTGATACACTTTATGAAGGGTTAAAAAGTTTTTTTATACAATACAAGTATGTATTTTGTGTATCATGATTTTAGATATTCATATAGGATAGTAACCAACTTTTTGTTGTCTCTATACATTTAGATGTTCGAGTAAATGAAGAATCTTGAAGTGAATTTTACTCTGGCAGACATTGATGTGTTTCCTTCATGCACTTGCAGCCACTGGACCATTAGATAAAGTGTATGCATTGCCTTTGTTTCTTACAACCTTTAAATCATTTGTTGTTGATTCTGATGTATCATTGTACTATCTATATGATAACAATTGTAAATTGTTTTCATATTGGCCACAAATGATTCAGGTTAAAAATTGTAGTGATTCTTTCTTTTTACAGCCACTGGGTTAAAGTTATTCGAATATGTTTAGGGGCGAGTAAAATTTGTGTTTGTAGTGTGTATGTAGGCTGTGACATGTTTATTGATTAGCAAATCAAGTTTTTGACTTTTTGAGCATATAAGCAAAAAAAGCAATGTATCTTGAAATCTTGAATATGATGCTGATTTTTGTGTAACTGACTACTTATAGTTAGTCTCTGAGTAATGTGATATTTATCTAATAGTTGATCGTTTCACCACGGTCGTTCTTTTGCTCATGTTCTTTATGAGTCTTTAATTTAAATTATCTAATATAGTTTGATTATTTTCAACTACTGATATTCATCATGCTATATAACTGCACAATTTAGATTCAGCAACAGTTCTTTTTCTTAGAACGACTTTTATTTCTTTAACCGTGCAACGCACGGGTTTAAAGACGGTCTCACAAGTATGTGCAATTAATCAATTATCGCAACGTTATTTCTTAAATGCAGGACCAATCTCTTGATTTTCAAGCTTTATGTGCACTATACGATGTCACTGGTAGTGATACTTACTCTTCATTTCTCATAGTTTTTACAGTAGAGAAAATAGCGTTGTTATACGATTAATCCAGAATTGATTAATTTCCAATCTTCCACGGGCTCCAATCTTCCAGAATCGATTATACAATCGCGTTGTTATACGATTTCATTGTAATTCAATCCGTCAAAAACACCGTCATCGTCACCGTCTACGGCTCAAGCGTCGTCCCTTTCTCCGCCTGTTACCTACTCCGTCACAATAACCGTAATCGAATCTGCCGTCGATTTACCAGGTAAAGTTTTGACAAGACTGTAATACTCGATTTTAGTAATTTGTATTCTGATTTGAGTTGTTATTGTTTAGAATTTTTTTTTTTGATATATTGTAACATCCCGCATTTTTCCGTTAAACTATTTTAACGCCCGTCTTTTTATTTTTATATAATGAATTCGTATCTAGATTTGTATCTTCCATTATCTAGCGTTTCTAATATTCATGTTATTTAATTATAACATCTCTCGTTTACTCTAGCGTATTTAAAATATTCGTTTGGTTAATACACGCACCCGCTTTAAACTTGAGGGACAAATTTTTCCAATTGACCAAAGGAGTGACTAGGTCAAAGGGTCAACTCCTTCCTCATCCATTCATTCACCTCCTCCACATTCAATACTTTCAACTTTTTACTCTCAAACCTTCAAACAAAGATTCATCATCCATTTTCAATCTAACAATCAAACATCAAAACAAATTACATATTTGAAATCCTTGCAACTTCCTCTTCGATTCCATACCAACTTCATCACATTTGGGTAACTTTTTAAAAACTCTAAATTCTTTGTTCTTAACTTATAAAAATGTTAATTAGTGTCTATGGCTCAAGTCTAACATGAATATATGATTTATATGCTTGTTTTTTTTTTATTTTGATGTAACTAGCTTACACTTGAAATGGGTGTGTTTGATCTTGAGATTTGGTTGCTTAAATGTTGTTAGATGTTAAAAGTGCATGTGTTAAATATGTTACTAGCATCACTAGCTTCAATTTGGTATGTAGGTTGACATGGAAAAGCTTCATAAACATAATTGTTAAAATTATGATTTTGAGTTAGGGTTTGATAGAAGTAAAATGAACTTTTGATGCATTGAATGTTTTGCAATGTTGTTTGTAAGTGTTTAGTTGTATTGTATGCGTAATTACCTACGAAACGACGTATTATATGTGTGTATTAAGTTCCCGAATCATCTTATGCATTTTGTGAACTTGAAACCTTGATAATGAACATTTAATGATCACTTGACGAGAATTCAGTTATTGTAAATGATATTTTTGTGTGATAAAAAGTGTTTAGTTGTATTCCTCGTTAAATTACCTTTCCAACGATATAAGATACGTGTTTTGAATGTTGACGGTTCATTAATTATGGTTGTTTGAAGTTGGATTCGTGTATTAAGTGTTCAAACTGCCCAGATTGCTGAACAGATACATAGAGCGGCGCTCCAATACCTTGAGCAGCGCTCCAAACCCGGCTGTCCAAAATTTCACTTTTTCGTTTAATTCTAACTATGCTACGCACCTCCGATTAACATGAAACTTGACCAACATGCTTATATATGATTAAAAACCTCAGAAAAATAGTTCAGGACCCGACCCGAACGTGTTGACTTTTTCGTTGACTTTGACTTGACCAAAGTTGACTTTTGTTCAAACTTAACAAATACTTGTTTAAACCGTTCTAATCTTCTTGTATACTTGATTCTTGCATGAAACTTGACAACTTGATTCACATGCTTTATAATCGAGTCGTAATGAGCCATAGGACTAATTGAACAACTTTGACCAATCGTGTATACCGTTATTGATACGACCTATTTGTTTAGGTCAAGACTAGCATCCGTTCTTGCATACGTTTACTTGTGAAATACTATTACACTCGTGCACTCAAGGTGAGATCATAGTCCCACCTTTTCAACAACTTTTATCCTTTAAATCGTGGGCTGAGAAACATATACATTTCATACTTATATGCATTTCATACTTTTATATTTGAACAAATACGAATACAAAGATACGTACGAGTTAGAACAAAAGTCCTGAATCCAATTATCATTAGTTCCACTTGCAGGGTGTAAATGTAAGCGAGTAATTATGTTGTGTGGCCATACGGGTTTGACAAACCCTCATTCAGACGGTTCGCTGCCGTTAGTGAATGAAATATAATTTCAATGTGTATAGTATAAGTTCTAACACTAAATTCAAAATTCAGAGGAAAGATTCAGTTAAGCCTTGATAATTGGGTGCTCGTGATACAAATGACACTTTTGGAATGTAAACGATTTGGATAATCAATTCATATGTAACCTTGTAGTTCAATGCAATATACTTACTAAACCTATGATTTCACCAACATTTTCGTTGACATATTCTCTATGTTTTTCTCAGGTCTTTGAATGCTTAGTGATACATGCTTCCGTACTCTTTTTGATACTTACTTGGATGTCGAGTATACATGCATACGTGGAGCGTCTTTTAACTTTACTTAGAAATTGTGTCGCATAGGTTTCATTTGTACTTAAAACGTTGTAACGTCACTAGTTGTTGAACTACTTTTGTAAACTTGAAACATCTTTACATTTGAAATGAATGCAACATATTTTGGTCAAATGTCATTTTAAAGACTTATGACCACGTTACGGCACCTAAGTAGACGGCGCCGTCAATGACGATTTTTTCGGGTCGCTACAGATGGTATCAGAGCGTTGGTTGTAGGGATTTAGAGTTCATTGGTGTCGACCCCGAGTCATAGGGTACATTAGTGAGTCTAGACTACAACCGGCATATAGACTTGAAGTAGGAATTACTTGACTACTTGTGCATCTATACTCGAACGTTTCTATTCATATCTAATTCTTATTTCATCTTAATCTCATGTTGTTTAATTCGATTAACACGCCACCTTGACTTTATGAAGTAATGTCGAATGCACATATGAATTAGGGTAATATAATTGCCGGGATTATATTACGATGACTCATATGGACGTTCCGACATCATGACATAAAGAATTTAAGGCGAGTCAAGGAAAATTTTCTCTTCATCATTATTCCATATCACGATTAGTATTATTGAGAATACTAATCAACGATATTCTTGTGTCTTGAAGGAACAATGCCTCCTCACCGCGGGCCACGTAATGAGACTTCCGAACAAGCTCTTCAACGTATGATAGCCACCGCCATAGGTGCGACTATGGCTAGTCTCTCCTCCAACAACAATAACAACAACCACAACAACAACAATCATGGAGCCAATAGTTCAAACGAGGGATGCTCCTACAAGAACTTTATGGGGTGCAAACCTCACACTTTCGATGGGACTGGAGGACCGGTTGCTCTCACTCGATGGTTTGAGCAAACGAAAGCTGTTTTTAGCATAAGCGGGTTGCCAGGACCAAGACAAGGTCAAATATTCCACCCACACTTTCGCCGGTATCGCTCTCACATGGTGGAATACGTATGTGCAATCGGTGGGTACCGATGAAGCCTATGCTCTCTCATGGGCTGACTTAAAAGAAAAGATGATCACCGAATACTTTCCGCGCGAAGAGACCCGCAAGCTTGAACACGAGCTAAGAACTTTAAAAGCGGTCGGTAATGACATAAAGGCCTATAATCAATGATTTTCCGAGCTAGCCTTGATGTGCCCAAACCTCGTGAGCCCCGAGTCTCTAAGGGTTGAACTTTACATGGATGGTCTCCCTAAGAGCATCAAACATGGAGTGATGTCATCCAAGCTCGCTAACCTACAAGAAGCTTTGAAGATGGCTCGCCAATTGATAGAAACGGTGGACGAGATTGAAGTGTCGGCCCCAAAGGCCCAGGATAAATCGGTGGCAACAAAAGAAAGTGGGAAGCCCCCAATCGATCAACTACGACAACAACTTCACCAAGAAGCCCTTCACCCCCGACGGCAAGAAAGGTTATGTTGGATACCTACCTTATTGTAACAAGTGCTACAAACATCATCTTGGTGAATGTGGCAAACCATATTGCTTAAAGTGTCAAAGAAGTGGCCATGTTGCCCACGATTGTAGGAATACCGCTCCCGTCGCACAAAAGGAGCCCAATGAACCAAAAACGGGTGTTTGTTTTGAATGTAGCCAACCGGGTCATTTTAGAAATGCATGTCCAACGAAGAAAGCCAACCCCAATGCACGCGACCGAGCTTTTAACATTAACACCGAGGAAGCCCGAGATGACAACTAGTCACGGGTACGTTTCTTTTCAATAACTCTTATGTTTCATGGTTATTCGATTCGGGTGTCGATAAATGTTTTGTATACAAGGCTTTGGAGCCTACTCTTTGCACTCCACCACTCCCCCTAGACACTTCTTATGCCATTCAAGTGACCAACAGAAAACTATTGCGTGCCGACAAATTCTATCGGAGGATGTACGTTAAACTTTATGGGTAAAGAATTCGAAATTGACTTGATACCTATGGAATTAGGGAGCTCAAAACCTATTCGTTGAGAAGAAAATATTTCCCTACAAATGTGCATAGGTTAACGTGAACTTAATAAATTCCGGTTAAGAACCAATATCCTCCTCCCCGTATCGATGACCTCTCGATCAATTACAAGGATCTCGTGTGTATTCCAAAAATCGACCTCCATTTCGGTTATCATCAATCGAACTCCATTCCGAACTCGTTACGATAGTTATGAATCTCTTCTAGTGTCGTTCAGTAACTAAGGCTCCGTCCGTATTAATGGATCTTATGAATCGCGTATGTAAACTTATCTAGACAAATCCATTATCGTATTCATAGATGATGTCTTAACCTATTCAATTCAAGCGAAGAAGAAAACGAACAACATCTCCGTCTCATCCTCGAACTCTTGAGAAAAGAGCAACCCTATGCCAAATCCTTCAAGTGTGAATTTTGGTTAAATGAAGTCCAAATTTCTAGACCATGTTGTTAGTGGTCAAGGTATTAAAGTAAACCTCGCAAAGATCGAAGCCATACGTAATCGAGAACCCTCACAACTCTGCCTCAAATTCGTAAAATTTTGGATCTCGTCGGTTATTACTGAAGATTCGTTCCCAACTTTTCCCCGTATTACTCGCCCTTCAACCTCGTTAACTCACTAGGGAAAAATTTAAACATCTCCATGTCGGAACCTCGAACGTGATTATTCACACCAACCTTACTAGCCAAATTCGTGTAGCATAAAATGGAACTCAAATATGGAAATATTTCTACGTGAACGCCTGAAAGGCATCCTCTCTCGACTCAAAATCAAGGAAACTAAAATTCATTACATTCGCATGAAGAATTTAAAATACTTAATTATGGACCCAATCAATCTTCTCATCACCACATACCACGTTACATAACTCTATTGTTTCACTGTCACCGTCTGATATTATTGGAACCTAAGACAACACACAATCCAAGGATACCTCTCCCTCCTTTGACTTATCGTCCTTATGCTTCTGATAGATGGCCAGCTACTACTAAACTCCAAAACATATATACGACTACGTGTACTACCTCGTTCCCACAAAGTCTCAACATTTGGCAACAAGATGCGCGATATGGCTACATCAAGATGTAAACTCATCCTATTCTGAATTCTCATTTCACTCCTATCTTTTTGCTCGTACTTCTGTAAGGAAACCTTTTAACTAAATTCTCAATGGAGATAGACTCTTCATGTATTACTAGTATTCGCCACGAGGGTGGATAGCCCTGATGAACGTTTTCAGTAGCCGATAAGAAACTTGTTCCAACAAACGTTTTCGAGCCCTAACTAACTTGTTCAAACATATCTTAAAGAATTCTATTCCAACACGGTGTACCATTGTCAATTATTTTGGATCGAAATACTCGTTTCATTTATAGTTTTACAAGGAGCCTTGGGAACACGTTTAGACATGAGTACTGCATATCATCCACCACCCGAAGGACCAAGCAAACGTACGATTCAAATCTAGGAAAGACACGTTACAAACTTGTATTATTGCATTTAGTAGTTTCCTCTTACAATGATAGCTATTATTCGAGTATTAACGCCGCACCTCTTCGAAATTTATATGGTCGCAAATGTTGTTCTTCTACTCGTTGGGCTGAAATAGGTGACAAGCAAATCACCGGATCTGAACTCATTTAAGAAATAACCGTTAAGGTCATTCAAACCCGAGAAAGGCTCAAGACGACTCGTAGTCGCCAAGGGAGCTATGCTAATGTTAGACGTAAACCTCTCAAATTCCAAGCGATGGATCGCGTAATATTGAAAAATCGCACCTTGAAAAGGTGTAATCCGTTTTGGGAACGTGGAAAGTTAACTCAGCGATATATTGATCCTTTTGCAATCTTGGAGCGTATTGAACCCGCTACATACCGTTTAGATCATCCAACTCGATTAAGTTCCAGTTTATCCTACATTCCATGTAACAAACTTAGAGACGTGTCCTGCGGAACAGGAACTTGTTATTCTTCTAGATGAGCTTGCTATTGATAACAAACTCCACTTCATAGGAGAACCGGTTGAAATTATGGATCGTAAAACCAAACCTTAAGACAACGTAAAACCCCGACTGTCCAAATTCATTGGAATGCCAAAAGAGGACCAAATGAAAAGGAAGTACATTCACTCATTCGTAGAATTGACAACACAAGGTATCGAGGAAGAGACATCGACTACTACTTCCAACTAAATTTCGGGACGAAATTTCTTTTAAGGTGTGGGTAATGTAACATCCCGCATTTTTCCATTAAACTATTTTAACGCCCGTCTTTTTATTTTTATATAATACATTCGTATCTAGATTTGTATCTTCCATTATCTAGCATTTCTAATATTCATGTTATTTAATTATAACATCTCTCGTTTACTCTAGCATATTTAAAATATTCGTTTGGTTAATACACGCACCCGCTTTAAACTTGAGGGACCAATTTTGCCAATTGACCAAAGGTGTGACTAGGTCAAAGGGTCAACTCATTCCTCATCCATTCATTCACCTCCTCCACATTTAATACTTTCAACTTTTTAATCTCAAACCTTCAAACAAAGATTCATCATCCATTTTCAATCTAACAATCAAACATAAAAACAAATTACATATTTGGAACCCTTGCAACTTCCTCTTCGATTCCATACCAACTTCATCACATTTGGGTAACTTTCTAAAAATACTAGATTCTTTGTTCTTGATGTTTTAACTTATAAAAGTGTTAATTAGTGTCTATGTCTCAAGTCTAACATGAATATATGATTTATATGCTTGTTCTTGTCATTTTGATGTAACTAGCTTAAACTTGAAATGGGTGTGTTTGATCTTGAGATTTGGTTGCTTAAATGTTGTTAGATGTTAAAAGTGCATGTGTTAAATGTGTAGCGACCCGAGAAAATCGTCATTGACGGCGCCATCTACTTAGGTCCCGTTACGTGGTCATAAGTCTTTAAAATGACGTTTGACCAAAATATGCCGCATTCATTTCAAATGTAAAAGTGTTTCAAGTTTACAAAGGTAGTTCCACGACTAGTTTCATTACAATGTTTAACGTACAAATGAAACCTATGCGACACAATTTTGAAAGTAAGCCAAAAGATGCTCCATGTATGCATATATACTCGACATCCAAGCAAGTATAAAAAAGAGTGCGGAAGCATGTATCACATAGCGTTTAAGGACCTGAGAAAACATATAGAAAACTGTCAACGAAAAACGTTGGTGAAATCATAGGTGTATTAGTAACGTTGTTTTTGAACCACAAGATTTAATATAGTGGATTATCCAAATCGTTTGTATTCCAAAAGTATGTTCGCGAGCACCCAATTATCAAGACTTAACCGTTTTGTACCCAGTTACGTAGTGTTAGAACATACACTATACTCGAAAATATATTTCATCCGCTAACGGTAGCGAACCGTCCGAATGAGGCTCGTCAAGCCCATGTGATCACATAATATAAGTTCTCGTTTACACCCTGCAAGTGTAACTAATGATAATTGAATTGAGGCTTTTTGTTCAAACTCGCACGTGGAATGTTTGTTTTCGTACTTGTGTTCAAAGTATTAAAAGTATGATACGTATATGTTTCTTATCCCATAGTTTAAAGCGTAAAAGTTGTTGAAAAGGTGGGACTATGATCTCACCTTGGTTGCACGGATAGTAAATTGTACTTCACAAGGTAACGTGTGCAAGAACGAATGCTAGTCTTGACCTAAACAAATAGGTTCGTATCAATATTGGTGAAGATGGTCGGTCAAAGTGTTCAATTAGTCCTATGGCTCGTTACGACTCTATTAATATGGAATGTGAGTCACATTGTCAAGTTTCATGCAAGGTACAAGTATAAAAACATGTTAGAACGATTGCATAAACATTTGGTTAAGTTTGATTAAAAGTCAACCTTGGGTCGGGTCAAAGTCAACGAAAAAGTCAACACGTTCGGGCCGGGTCCCGCACTATTTTTCTGAGGTTTTTAATCATATATAAGCATGTTAGAACAAGTTACATGTGAATCGGAGGTGCGTATCATAATAAACATTTTTCGTAAAAGTGTAAGCTTGATCAGAAACCAAACACGGCAAATGCCGCGCCGCGACCAAAGAGTGTCGCGCCGCAGCAATCAACGTGAACTGATGCCTGGTCAGTTTCAATTGTTTAAGTCTAAATCCAAACTTCAATTAAGCACAATTCACAAACCGTAAACACTTAGAACACGTATCTTATATCATTGAAAAGGTAATTTGATGAGGAACACAACTAAACACATTTCATCAATTAAAAGCATCATTTGAAAAAAATCGAATTTCCAAGTTGATAGTTCATTAAATGTTCACCATAAATGCCTTCAAGTTCATAAATGCACTTTGATGATTCGGGAATTAAATGCACACATATAATACGCCGTTTCATAGGTAATTACGCATACAATATAACTAAACACTTACAAACAACATTGCATAGCATTTGGTGCATCAAAAATCCATTTTACTTCTATTAAACCCTAACTCAAAATCACAACTTTTGCAATTAAGTTTATGGAGTCTTTCCAAGTCAACCTACACATCAAATTGGAGCTAGTGATGCTAGTAACACATTTAATACATGCACTTTTAACATCTAACAATATTTAAACAACTAAATCTCAAGATCAAACACACTCATTTCAAGTTCATGCTAGTTACACTAAAATAACGAGATCGAGCATATAAATCACATAATCATATTAGACTTGAGCCATAGACACTAATTAACACTTTTGTAAGTTAAAAACATCAAGAACAAAGAATCTAGTGATTTTAGAAAGTTACCCAAACTTGATGAAATCGGTATGGAATCGAAGAGGAAGTTGCAAGGATTCCAAATATGTAATTTGTTTTGATGTTTGATTGCTAGATTGAAATTAGATGATGAATCTTTGCTTGAGTGCTTGAGAGAAAAGTTGAAGTATCAAAAAGAAAGAGAGGAGGTGAATGAGTGGAAGGGATGAGGTTTGACCACTTTGACCTAGTTACCACTTTGGTCCATTGGCAAGTTTAGTCCTTCAAGTTTTAAGCATTTGCGTGAAATACCTAAACTATATATTTTAAAACGCAAGTTAATGGAAGGTGTTATAAATATATAACGGACTTTAAGAAAATGTATAACAGAAGGTAAACGGAAAAAGGCGGGATGTTACATTACCTACTCCTTAAAAGAAATTTCGTCCCGAAATTTAAGTAGGCGTAGTAGTCGTTGTTTCTTCCTCGGGATCTTGCGTTTCCGAATTCACGAATAAATGTGGATACTTCCTTTGTATTTGATCTAGTCTTTCCCAAGTAAATTCGGGTCCCCTTTTAGCATTCCAACGAACTTTGACAATCGAAATTCGGCTTTGTTTTAGCGTTTTGACAGAGTGGTCTACAATTTTGACCGGTTCTTCCACAAAATGAAGTTTGTCATCAATAGCAAGCTCCTCGAGAGGAATGACGAGTTCGGGTTTGGCAAAGCACTTCTTCAAATTTGATACATGGAAAGTAGGATGAACGAAGCTTAATTAAGGAGGAAGATCTAAACGATAAGCAACGGTTCCAACACGCTCCAAGATTTCGAAAGGACCAATATACCGCGAATTTAGCTTCCCACGTTTCCCAAAACGGATTACACCTTACCAAGGTGCGACTTTTAACAATTTGCGATCACCGACTTGAAATTCGAGATCGTTGCGTCTTTTGTCGATATAGCTCTTTTGACGACTTCGGGCCGTCCGGAGCCTATCTCGGATTTGAACGATCTTCTCGGTTGTTTCATGAATGAGTTCGAGTTCGGTGATTTGTGTG
Source organism: Rutidosis leptorrhynchoides (assembly GCF_046630445.1). NCBI lineage: Eukaryota > Viridiplantae > Streptophyta > Magnoliopsida > Asterales > Asteraceae > Rutidosis > Rutidosis leptorrhynchoides. The sequence continues at coordinate 361,107,771 of NC_092338.1, forward strand.
TCACCTACTTCGGCCCAACAAAGAGGTGAACGACATTTTCGGCCATATAATGCTTCGAATGGTGCGGCGTTAATACTCGCGTGATAACTATTGTTGTAGGAGAATTCGGCGAGAGGCAAGTGCTTTTTCCAAGCTTTTTCGAAATCGATAACGCAAGCTCGTAGCATGTCTTCTAAGGTTTGAATTGTGCGTTCGCTTTGTCCGTCGGTTTGTGGATGATATGCGGTGCTTATGTCTAAACGCGTGAAAGGACCCGTTCATATACATTATAAACGATTCACAATAGTTGATTACATCGCGAGGTATTTTGACCTCTATATGATACATTTTACAAACATTGCATTCGTTTTTAAAAGACAAACTTTCTTTACAATGAAAGTTGACGGCATGCACACCATTTCATAATACATCCAACTATAATTGACATAATAATAATCTTGATGAACTCAATGACTCGAATGCAACGTCTTTCAAAATACTCCATGAATGACTCCAAGTAATATCCTTAAAATGAGCTAATGCACAGCGGAAGATTTCTTTAATACCTGAGAATAAACATGCTTTAAAGTGTCAACCAAAAGGTTGGTGAGTTCATAGGTTTATCATAACAATCATTTCAATATATTAATAGACCACAAGATTTCCGTTTATAAATATATGTACACTCGCAAGTGTATAAGAGTATTCTATAAATTGTAGGTACCCGGTAACAAGCCTTAACGTTCATGTTTTACCCTCTGAAGTACACCAGATCAGGTGTGTTTAAAATAACCTCGAAGTACTAAAGCATCCCATAGTCAGGATGGGGTTTGTCAGGCCCAATAGATCTATCTTTAGGATTCGCGCCTACCGTACATAGACAAGTAGTTTAATGTTACCAAGCTAAGGGTATATTTCTGGTTTAAACCCACATAGAATTAGTTTTAGTACTTGTGCCTACTTCATAAAACATTTATAAAACAGCGCATGTATTCTCAGCCCAAAAATATATATTGCAAAAGCAATTAAAAAGGGAGCAAATGAAACTCACCATACTGTATTTCGTAGTAAAAATACATATAACGTCATTTAACAAGTGCAAGGTTGGCCTCGGATTCACGAACCTATATTAATTATATATATTTATATGTTGGTCAATATTTGTCTAACAATTTTTGGTCAAGTCATAGTGTACCACAATCCTAATGCTCGAGACTAATATGCAAAAGTCAACAAAAGTCAACTTGACCCAAAATGACTTCTAAAATTTATACGTGTTTATTATATAACTTAACTATAGTCGTTTTATATATTTAAATATATTTATTAGATTTTATAATAATAAAAGTCATTTATTAACAAAAATTTATATTAACATTTATATATGATAAAATATACTTTTATATATCTTAAGTAGTAAAATTTATAAAGTTCACTTAATATCTTAAAACTATAGTGGTAAGTATTATTAATGTAATTATATTACGCGTGGTGAAAAATATCTTTGTATCCCCTATTTATTTGATAAAATAATATTGATCATCATAATAATAAGTAAAAGTTGTATTATTTTTGTAATAATAATTATTATTATTCTATAAAAAAATAACAATATTTATATTTACTAAAAATGTTATTATGATAAAATGATAATACTAACATAATAGTAATAATGATATTTTATAATAACAATGATATTTCTATTAAAATAATAACGACGATAGTAATAATAATCATTTTAACAATAATACTAAAATTCAGTTGACTATAACTTCAAATCCGTTCATCGAAACCATTCGATATCTAAATGAAAAGTTCTTAATTTTTCGCTAGCTTTCCAATGACATGCATATCATATACCCTATCTCAGTAGCATATGTATCTAATTCAGGATTCAACAAACCTATCTAAGGACAATATCGAATGTACAAGCATGCATAATCCTATATACTCGAGCACTAGTCAGGGATACACTATTGATATATAAAAGTTAAGTTATGAGTGCTCACGTATCAATATTGAGATTCAGTATTGTAGAAAAGTACATAGACGTAACGGAGATGATAAATACTAGATTGACCTCACGAGCATACCCATGAACCATACCCATCACCTCCATAGCTATAACCCATAATTTCCTTAGCTTTGACTCATTCAAAAAACTATTTTGAAATCACTCGGACATCACTCCGTCGTAATATTTTATGTATACTAATAATATCTTGAAATAATACAGAGCAAATATATATATATATGTAAATCGATTGAGAGAGTTTAGAGAAATATATTTTAAAGTTTCTATGAAATAATGAAACCTATTGAATTCTATTTATAATAGATTTTTGAATTATTAAAGTATGAATTATTAAAGTGAATTATTAAAGTATGAATTATTAAAGTATGAATTATTAAAGTGAATTATTAAAGTATGAATTATTAAAGTGAATTATTAAAGTATGAATTATTAAAGTGAATTATTAAAGTATGAATTATTAAAGTGAATTATTAAAGTTAAAGTAAAGTTAAAGTAAAGTAAAAGTAAAGTAAAGGTAAAGTTAAAGTATAGTAAAAGTATAAAAACTATGTATGTATAATACGCGTATAAATATATATAATATTAATTTAAATCGTTATATATATTTAATGAAATAAAATATCGTTATATTTATTATACTGGTTAAGTAATGAGTTGTCAAAAGTGATTCTAGATATTTATAAAAGTTATATACGTTTTAATAATAAAGTTCTTTTTAAACTGAAAACGTTTTTGTACGTTTGAAAATAGATTAATAGAATATTATGGAAACCAATTCTCCACTAGCTTTTGTCTAACTTTCGTAAATGACACTTTTTATTTTTATTTATAAATAGCTTTACAAATTATTCCGAATATCGTTAAGAGGAATATATTTCTCAAATCATAGTGGACCTCTCAACAGAGACTTGTAATCATAATTCAATGTTTCTGATAATTCAATCATTTAATATATTTTTTTTTTAATTTCGTCGATAATCATATTGAAACAATTACTTTCATATAAAGCATTATACTTTTAAATACTTTGTTGACATTTTCAATTTATAACATATACACATATACATACATATTCATATATGTTCATTTAATGGTTCGTGAATCATTGGAATTTGGTCGAGGTTTAAATGAATGTATAAACATAGTTTAAAATCCTTGAGATTTAACTTAACAAGCATTGCTTATCGTGTCAGAATAATATAAAGATAAAGTTTAAATTTAGTCGGAAATTTCCGGGTCGTCACAGTACCTACCCGTTAAAGAAATTTCGTCCCCGAAATTTGATAGAGGTCGTTATGGCTAACAATGAGAATGTTATTATGACGATTATGAAGTTTTATCATGTCTAAGAAGTATGGATAAAATAATTCAATTACTCAAAGCGTATGAGGGAAGTTATCGTAAATGAAGGAAATAAGATTATAGTGATTCGTCATATCTTTTAACGTCATCACAATTGATCTCCGAATTTAAAGAAAATCTTTGTAATCTATGTTGGATTTGATGCTTCGGTGATTAAGAAGATTATGATTCTCTTCGAATTAATACGATAATCCATCTTGATTTCTCTGTCGGGTATTTCACTATAAATCCACCTCCTTCGTTTTCTTACAACTCACACCTTCTATTCTTTCTCCCTCAACTCATATTTTAAAGTATTTGTCAATATGCTTCATCCAGTACTGATTCTCGATATACTCCTCACTTTCATATCTGTCGTTCTTCTTTTTCATCTGTCTCCGGAAGAATCTATTTACTTCTACTATACTCTCGGTTTTATAGTGTTTTTAGTTCTTCCGTGTCTTTATATTGCTATATGCATCGATATATACGGTTTATAATTTTTGGGTGGTTGTTGGGTTTTATATCTTCCCTTATATTTCAAAGCCCCTGCTTTTGTCTTCTATAATCATTGACATCCACAGTTGATGCTCCCTTCTATTTGCTGCGATTTATACTCCAATTTCTATTTTGGAGTTTTGTCCTTTCGTTTCTTCTTCTTGCGATTAAGCAACGTTTGTAATGGTCCAGTATTCGCAGATATGAATTTCAGAATGAACATAGTTAATGTTCTAAGAAGGAAATGGTAATGGCACGATCTTGATTTGTTAATTTACCAGAATACCCTAAAAAGACCGAATCATCAAGAAAATATATTCTTGATATTTTTAGAGATTAAATAGAATACAAGAGTCGTGTAAGATGGAACATGATGACGGCATGGTCTGTGAATCGTCATGTCCCATTTGAAACTCAGCATGAATTACTGTAATATAATCACGTTGATCAAGTGTCATTATATTATACTAACTCATGCTTCAGCTCCCAACACTTCTTCAAGAATATTCATATTTTAAACTCGAATGTTTCAGAATTTAGAAACTAAAATAGTTTCTTTTATGATATAATACAGATAGCGCGAAGAGGTAAATGATTTCAGATAAGAATAATTATAAAAATATCTTCAGAAGTATGGATGATATTTATAATGAAAGATACGATGATATCTTAGAATGTCTAATATCAGAGGATGATGAAGGATATTGTCCGCAGGGGTTTAGAGTCAGGAGCAAGGTATTCGTTAATGACTTCAGTAAGTACTGAATCATTTAGATTCTTTGAAGGCAGGTTCAGCCTTTGTGATTTGTCCACAGCCTCCTTCATACTTTGCTCAATCCGTTTTCCAGTTTCAAATCTTCTCTTTTTCTGAGCTTTGCCAATATGCTATCCTTTATCATCCAACTTTTTACTGTTAAGGTCGTTTACAGTTTTTGCTGCTTCATCAGCATTTTTCAAAATTTCGAGAACTGGTTCGCAGTTTAGGGTGTTTTTCAGAAATTTCTCATTCAAAGAATGTAAGTCTTAGTGGTAGATGTTGTGTGTATATGTAATTGTTGATGTAGACATGCTGCGAGGTTTCAAAATACTGATTGCTGATTCTCAATAATTGGTATGGCAATTCTTGTTATAAGATACGAATGAGTATATGATCGGGTTTCGATAATTGTAATGATTTTTTTTTTTGGAAAGTCAAAGATCAGTGAAGTTGTTGGTAAGTTTATTGCTAATGTGGTGAATATAAACGATTCCCCGGTAACGTTGGCGAAAGGGCAACGTATCTATCGAGGTTATAATAAGACTGTTTTGATTGAGAAGTCGAAGTTGACTTGCTGGAGCTGTGACAAAACTGTCTATTTTGAAACGGAATTGAAAAGTTATTTTAGCTAGTAAATGCCAAAGGGTCTAACACGGATACGTGTAGAACTATGACTTGGGTTTTGAGAGTTTTTCAGGTGTATAACTGTGGGTAACATGTGGTTGGATCATCATCTCGATTGTTCCTTAGTTGAAGTGTCTTCAGGAATTTCGAAGGGTTTGAGCACATATTGTAATCGTTAATACATATGATGTTCTAACACAGTTTTGAAGTCAAAGTATAGCTTTGAAAGATATAGGAATCTAAGAGTGATGATACTGGTTATATTTCGAATTGAATTATGCGATTTCAAAATCAGAATATGTAATTGAATTTGAATGAGTATGATTATTTTGATTTATATGAAAGAATGGATATTGTTGTGAAAGTAGGGAGTATAGTTGATGATTGCTGAATCAGTTTCGAAAAATGTAATATATTAATTGTGAATTTATATATCTCTCGGGTATTACCTACCCGTTAAAAAAAACTTTCACAATTAATATTTTGTACAAAAGAAGTTTATTACAGTCTTTATGAAAATATATGTGTATATTTTCTTTAGATGTAATATAGATTTAATGAGTTAATATTAAATTAAACTCATTTGTTTTATGGTTGAAACTAGAATTGAGTAATCTCTAAAACTTTATAAATTGCATAAGTATTTCTTCAATAATATTGAAATTATGAATCATTACTTTGTTATTTGTTAGTTTTCGTGAAATTCTTGTGAACTTCGCAAGGTACGAATGATGTTATTTGAAAAGTTTCGAGTACATCGATGATGAAAGTGTAAAATCAAACATATATTCGAATAATACACTTGATTTATTATGAATTGGATTTTTATTGAATTGAGACAGAGATTGTAATTAACGATGGTTAAGTTGCGGACGAAGGACGTACATCATTGCATATTTGTAATATGAATTAACTGAGTAGTTAAGATTCACGCATATTAGCTTAGTACGGGAAGATTTATTATGGTTTAAAAATTTATACATATAAAATATACATATAAATCTTTCGATTGGAAATGAGTTAATACTTCATAACTCGTTGATACAATATATTTGTTGTTGATTCGTAATGATGTCCACAATGATTCTTGAACTGACAGAGTTTGTGATGTTACAGGTGCTGTTGATTCTGACGGCACTGACTGTGTTAATGATGCTACGGTCCTGTTGATGCTGTTGGTAAAACAATTCTAGCTTGTAAATCGTACACCATTTTCGATCAAAGTTTCTACTCTACCATCTCCGTTCACTCATCCGATTTACGGTCATAATTAAATAATCTCTAAGATTTTGGAGATTACATAACTGCCGCAGAGATATCTCTTCAATGAAGTTTATGAATTAATACTTCATCGTTTGTTGTTGTTGATATTCCTGGATATTTACAGGGCGTATGACGTTGATGTTTGAGATACAGATTGTGATGTTGCGGTGTGGGATGTGGATGTTGTTGTTGGTGGTGGTGATGGTACTGTTGGTGTTGCTGATGGTGGTACTGTTTATGCTGCTGGTGCTGGTGCTGCTGCTGGTGTTTGTAACCTTTGCACCATATTCTCCAAAGCCACTACTCGAGCGCGAAGCTCGTTGAGTTCTTCTATTACATCGGGGTGATTGTCAGTTCGGACGAGCGGATAAATAAAATCTGGAATTTGGTGTAGTATGTAATCGTGACGAGATACTCTAGAAATAAGAGAGAAAATGGTGTTTCGGATAGGTTCTCCGGTAAGTGCTTCAGGTTCTTCGCCAAGAGGGCAATGTGGTGGATGGAATGGACCACCTTCTTCTTATCTCCAATGATTAAGGAGGCTATGAACCCATCCCCAATTCATCCAGAATAGATGATGACTAATTGGTTGATCCATTCCGGTCACACTGCTTTCGGAACTTGAGTGGGATTCCATTTCGGAATCCGAGGGACTTGAACTAATGACGAATTCCATTTCGTACGATTGAATAAAGAATTTTTCGATATGAAATGATTTTCCGGCTATCGGGTGGTATTCTAATTATATAGAGCAAAAGGTTTCGTAGATTACGGAGGAATTTACGGAATATGTCAGGAAAAGTTTACAGTAACAGATACGCTAAGATATGAATTAGCAGATACGCTAAGATATGAATTTTGTCTATACACTATTCATGCAATCAATGCAATAAGATGTGTCTAGACTAAGAATGATAAGCAGGTAATTTCCAACAAGAATGATGAGCAAAAGTTTTGAAATGCAGACACGGTCGAAGTCCAGACTCACTAATGCATCCTAACGACTATCAGTTAGACATACTAATGCAGACCTGGTTCGCTAAGACCGCCGCTCTGATACCAACTGAAAGGACCCGTTCATATACATTATAAACGATTCACAATAGTTGATTACATCGCGAGGTATTTTGACCTCTATATGATACATTTTACAAACATTGCATTCGTTTTTAAAAGACAAACTTTCTTTACAATGAAAGTTGACGGCATGCACACCATTTCATAATACATCCAACTATAATTGACATAATAATAATCTTGATGAACTCAATGACTCGAATGCAACGTCTTTCAAAATACGCCATGAATGACTCCAAGTAATATCCTTAAAATGAGCTAATGCACAACGGAAGATTTCTTTAATACCTGAGAATAAACATGTTTTAAAGTGTCAACCAAAAGGTTGGTGAGTTCATAGGTTTATCATAACAATCATTTCAATATATTAATAGACCACAAGATTTCCGTTTATAAATATATGTACACTCGCAAGTGTATAAGAGTATTCTATAAATTGTAGGCACCCGGTAACAAGCCTTAACGTTCATGTTTTACCCTCTGAAGTACACCAGATCAGGTGTGTTTAAAATAACCTCGAAGTACTAAAGCATCCCATAGTCAGGATGGGGTTTGTCAGGCCCAATAGATCTATCTTTAGGATCCGCGCCTACCGTACATAGACAAGTAGTTTAATGTTACCAAGCTAAGGGTATATTTCTGGTTTAAACCCACATAGAATTAGTTTTAGTACTTGTGCCTACTTCATAAAACATTTATAAAACAGCGCATGTATTCTCAGCCCAAAAATATATATTGCAAAAGCAATTAAAAAGGGAGCAAATGAAACTCACCATACTGTATTTCGTAGTAAAAATACATATAACGTCATTTAACAAGTGCAAGGTTGGCCTCGGATTCACGAACCTATATTAATTATATATATTTATATGTTGGTCAATATTTGTCTAACAATTTTTGGTCAAGTCATAGTGTACCACAATCCTAATGCTCGAGACTAATATGCAAAAGTCAACAAAAGTCAACTTGACCCAAAATGACTTCTAAAATTTATAGTGTTTATTATATAACTTAACTATAGTCGTTTTATATATTTAAATATATTTATTAGATTTTATAATAATAAAAGTCATTTATTAATAAAAATTTATATTAACATTTATATATGATAAAATATACTTTTATATATCTTAAGTAGTAAAATTTATAAAGTTCACTTAATATCTTAAAACTATAGTGGTAAGTATTATTAATGTAATTATATTACGCGTGGTGAAAAATATCTTTGTATCCCCTATTTATTTGATAAAATAATATTGATCATCATAATAATAAGTAAAAGTTGTATTATTTTGTAATAATAATTATTATTATTCTATAAAAAAATAACAATATTTATATTTACTAAAAATGTTATTATGATAAAATGATAATACTAACATAATAGTAATAATGATATTTTATAATAACAATGATATTTCTATTAAAATAATAACGACGATAGTAATAATAATCATTTTAACAATAATACTAAAATTCAGTTGACTATAACTTCAAATCCGTTCATCGAAACCATTCGATATCTAAATGAAAAGTTCTTAATTTTTCGCTAGCTTTCCAATGACATGCATATCATATACCCTATCTCAGTAGCATATGTATCTAATTCAGGATTCAACAAACCTATCTAAGGACAATATCGAATGTACAAGCATGCATAATCCTATATACTCGAGCACTAGTCAGGGATACACTATTGATATATAAAAGTTAAGTTATGAGTGCTCACGTATCAATATTGAGATTCAATATTGTAGAAAAGTACGTAGACGTAACGGAGATGATAAATACTAGATTGACCTCACGAGCATACCCATGAACCATACCCATCACCTCCATAGCTATAACCCATAATTTCCTTAGCTTCGACTCATTCAAAAAACTATTTTGAAATCACTCGGACATCACTCCGTCGTAATATTTTATGTATACTAATAATATCATGAAATAATACAGAGCAAATATATATATATGTAAATCGATTGAGAGAGTTTAGAGAAATATATTTTCATATTTCTATGAAATAATGAAACCTATTGAATTCTATTTATAATAGATTTTTGAATTATTAAAGTATGAATTATTAAAGTGAATTATTAAAGTATGAATTATTAAAGTGAATTATTAAAGTATGAATTATTAAAGTGAATTATTAAAGTATGAATTATTAAAGTATGAATTATTAAAGTGAATTATTAAAGTATGAATTATTAAAGTGAATTATTAAAGTATGAATTATTAAAGTGAATTATTAAAGTTAAAGTAAAGTAAAAGTAAAGTAAAGGTAAAGTTAAAGTATAGTAAAAGTATAAAAACTATGTATGTATATTACGCGTATAAATATATATAATATTAATTTAAATCGTTATATATATTTAATGAAATAAAATATAAATATCGTTATATTTATTATACTGGTTAAGTAATGAGTTGTCAAAAGTGATTCTAGATATTTATAAAAGTTATATACGTTTTAATAATAAAGTTCTTTTTAAACTGAAAACGTTTTTGTACGTTTGAAAATAGATTAATAGAATATTATGGAAACCAATTCTCCACTGGCTTTTGTCTAACTTTCGTAAATGACACTTTTTATTTTTATTTATAAATAGCTTTACAAATTATTCCGAATATCGTTAAGAGGAATATATTTCTCAAATCATAGTGGACCTCTCAACAGAGACTTGTAATCATAATTCAATGTTTCTGATAATTCAATCATTTAATATATTTTTTTTAATTTCGTCGATAATCATATTGAAACAATTACGTTCATATAAAGCATTATACTTTTAAATACTTTGTTGACATTTTCAATTTATAACATATACACATATACATACATATTCATATATGTTCATTTAATGGTTCGTGAATCATTGGAATTTGGTCGAGGTTTAAATGAATGTATAAACATAGTTTAAAATCCTTGAGATTTAACTTAACAAGCATTGCTTATCGTGTCAGAATAATATAAAGATAAAGTTTAAATTTAGTCGGAAATTTTCGGGTCGTCACAACGCGTTCCCAACGCTTCTTGTAAAGTACGCCAAAATCTAGAAACAAAAAGGCCATCTCGGTCAAAAATAATCGATAAGGGTACACCGTGACGGGCGACGATCTCTTTAATGTAAAGTTGTACAAGTTTCTCCATTTTTTCGGTTTCCTTCATGGCTAGAAAGTGCGCGGATTTGGTGAGACGGTCAACAATAACCCAAATAGTATCATAACCGCTCACCGTCTTTGGTAGTTTGGTGATAAAATCCACCGTTATCCTTTCCCACTTCCATTGCGGGATTTCGGGTTGTTGAAGTAGCCCGGATGGTCTTTGATGTTCGACTTTGACTTTGGAGCAAGTTAGGCATTTTTCAACATAAGTAGCGACGTCCCTTTTAATGTTCGGCCACCAATATTGTTCTTTGAGGTCGTGGTACATCTTATTGGCACCGGGGTGAATCGAATATCTTGACTTATGGGTTTCGTCTAAAATAAGGCTTCGTAGGTCCCCATAACTAGGTACCCAAATTCTTCCTGCGAAATATCGGAGTCCGGTTTCTTTAACTTGGAATCGAGAGGTGAGGACGTTCAAGTGTTCGAGAGAGATGTTTTCATCCTTGAGAGCCTCGTCTTGGGCTACACAAATTTGACTATTGAGGTTGGTGTGAATGGTGATGTTTAAAGCTCGGAAACGAAGAGGCACCGCTCTTTCCTTTCGACTTAAGGTATCGACTACTATGTTTGCCTTCCCGAGATGGTAACGAAGCTTACAATCATAATCGTTTAAAGTTTCAATCCACCGGTGTTGTCTCATGTTTAGTTGCTTTTGGTCGAAGATGTGTTGGAGGCTTTTGTGATCGGTTAAGATAGTACTCTTGGTTCCATAAAGATAGTGTCTCCACATTTTAAGTGCAAAGACAACGGCTCCGAGTTCGAGATCATGTGTCGTATAGTTCTGTTCATGAATTTTTAGTTGTCGAGAGGCATAAGCAATGACTTTCTTTCGTTGCATCAATACACACCCAAAACCATGTTTCGAGGCATCGCAATATACAACAAAATCATCATTGCCTTCGGATTCTTGCTCGGTCGCCCAAATGAATTTCTTTCCCTTGTGAGTTAACGCGGTTAGAGGACGTGCAACCAAAGAGAAGTTTTCGATGAATCTACGATAGTACCCGGCGAGACCCAAGAATTGACGAATGTGAGTAGGAGTAGTAGGAGTTTCCCATTTGCTAATGGCTTCGATTTTTGAGGGATCGACCTTAATACCTTGATCACTTACAACATGACCAAGAAATTGAACTTCCTTCAACCAAAATTCACACTTGGAGAATTTGGCATAGAGTTGTTCTTGTCTCAAGAGTTCGAGCACGAGTCGAAGGTGTTGTTCGTGTTCTTCTTCGCTTTTAGAATAGACCAAGATGTCATCGATGAACACAATAACGAATTTATCGAGATACGGTTTGAACACGCGGTTCATAAGGTCCATGAACACCGCCGGTGCGTTAGTGAGACCAAATGGCATTACAAGAAATTCATAACTACCATAACGAGTTCGGAAAGCGGTTTTGGAGACATCTTCCCCCTTAACCCTTAATTGATGATAACCCGAGCGGAGATCGATTTTCGAATATACACGAGATCCTTGTCATTGATCAAAGAGGTCATCGATGCGTGGAAGAGGATATCGGTTCTTAACCGTCAATTTGTTTAGTTCACGATAGTCGATACACATTCATAGGGATCCATCTTTCTTCTTAACGAATAAAATCGGAGCGCCCCATGGTGAATGACTAGGTTGGATAAAACCATGGTCAAGTAGTTCTTGAATTTGACTTTGCAATTCTTGCATTTCAGATGGAGCAAGTCTATACGATGCACGTGCTACGGGTGCGGCTCCCGGAATAAGATCGATTTAGAATTCAATCGGTCGATGAGGTGGAAGACCCGGCAATTCGTCGGGAAATACATCGAAAAAGTCACTAACAATTGGCACATCATTGATATGCTTCTCATCAGACTCGACTTTCTTAACGTGGGCAAGGATCGCAAAACAACCCTTACGGAGTAGTTTTCTAACTTTAAGACACGAGACGAGGTTGAGTCCGGTGCAACTCTTATCTCCATAGACAATCAAGGGTTTACCGTTCTCGATAGGAATCCGGATTGCATTAAGATCACAAAGAACATGAGATTTCATTTTGACTAACTAATTCATACCGATTATTACATCGAAGCTCCCTAGTTCCATGGGTATCAAGTCAATTTCAAACTCATTTCCCAAAATGTTTAACGTACACCCCCGGTAATATGTGTCGGCACTCAATAGGTTCCCGTTGGCCACCTCAATGGCATAAGTAGTATCTAGGGGAGTGGTGGAGTGCTAAGAGTATGAACCAAATTCTTGGATATAAAACATTTATCGGCACCCGAATCGAATAAGCAAGAAACAAAAGATTTGTTGAGAAGAAACGTACCCGTGACTTGTTCATTGTCATCTCGGGCCTCTTAGGCGTTAATGTTGAAAGCTCGGCCGCGTGTGCTGGGGTTGGCTTTCTTCTTCGGACATGCATTTCTAAAATGACCCGTTTGGCCACATTCAAAACAAGCACCCGATTTTGGTGCATTGGGCCCCTTTTGAGCGACAGGGGCAGTACTTCTACAATCGTTGGCCACATGACCACTCCTTTGGCACCGGTGGCAAAATGATTTGTCACATTCACCATAGTGATGTTTGTGGCATTTGTTGCAAAAAGGTTTATTTCTGCCATAACTTTTCTTGGCGTCGGAGGTGAAAGGCTTTTTGATGAAGTTGTTGTTGTAGTTGCTTGATTGGGAGGCTTCCCATTTTCTTTTGTTGCTACCCGATTTATCCTCGGCTTTAGGTGCTGGTACTACGATTTCATCCACCATTTCTATCAATTTGCGGGCCATATTCAAAGCTTCTTGATGATTAGTGGGTTTGGATGACATTACCCCATGTTTGATGCTCTTTGGAAGACCATCCATGTAAAGTTCAACCCTTGAAGACTCGGGGTTCACAAGGTTTGGTCACATCAAGGCTAATTCGGAAAATCGTTGATTATAAGCCTTGAGATCTTTTCTGACCGCTTTTAAAGTTCTTAGCTCTTGTTCGAGATTTCGGGTTTCTTCACGAGGGAAATATTCGATGATCATCTTTTCCCTTAAATCGGCCCAAGAGAGGGCGTGGGCTTCATCGGTACCCACCGATTGTACATAGGTGTTCCACCTAGTGAGAGCGACACCGGCGAAAGTGTGAGTGGAGTACTTGACCTTGTCTTGGTCCCGACAACCGCTTATGCTAAAGACGGCTTCCGTTTGCTCAAACCATCGGGTGAGCACAACCGGTCCCCCGGTTCCATCGAAGGTGTGAGGTTTGCACCCCATGAAAGCTTTATAGGAGCATCCCTCATTTGAGTTACCGGCTCTATTGTTGTTGTTGTTGTGGTTGTTGTTATTGTTGTTGTTTTTTTTGGATGAGTGACCGGCTATGGCCACATCTACGGCGGTGGCTATCATTCATTGTAGAGCTTGTTCGGGTGTTTCATGGCGTGGTACACGACGAGGAGGCATTGTTCCTTCAAAACACAAGAATATCGTTGAGTAGTATTCTCAATAATACTAACCGTGATATGGAATGAGGATAAAGAGAAAAATTTTCCTTGATTCGCCTTAAATTCTTTATGTCATAATGTCGGAATGTTCATATGAGTCACCGTAATATAATCCCGGAAATTATATTACCCTAATTCATATGTGCATTCGACATTATTTCACGAAGTCAAGGTGGCGTGTCAATCAAATTAAACAACGTGAGATTAAGATGAAATATAAGTTAGATATGAATAGAAGAGTTCGAGTATAAATGCACAAGTAGTCAAGTAATTCCTACTTCAATTCTATATGCCGGTTGTAGTCTAGACTCACTAATGTACCCTACGACTCGGGGTTGACACCAATGAACTCTAAATCCCTACAACTAACGCTCTGATACCATCTGTAGCAACCCGACAAAATCGTCATTGACGGCGCCGTCTACTTAGGTCCCGTTACGTGGTCATAAGTCTTTAAAATGACGTTTGACCAAAATATGTCGCATTCATTTCAAATGTAAAAGTGTTTCAAGTTTACAAAGGTAGTTCCACGACTAGTTACATTACAATGTTTAACGTACAAATGAAACCTATGCAACACAATTTTGAAAGTAAGCCAAAAGATGCTCCATGTATGCATATATACTCGACATCCAAGCAAGTATCAAAAAGAGTGCGGAAGCATGTATCACATAGCGTTTAAGGACCTGAGAAAACATATAGAAAACTCTCAACAAAAAACGTTGGTGAAATCATAGGTGTATTAGTAACGTTATTTTTGAACCACAAGATTTAATATAGTTGATTATCCAAATCGTTTGTATTCCAAAAGTATATTCGCGAGCACCCAATTATCAAGACTTAACTGTTTTGTATCCTGTTACGTAGTGTTAGAACATACACTATACTCGAAAATAGATTTCATCCGCTAACGGTAGCGAACCGTCCGAATGAGGCTCGTCAAGCCCATGTGATCACATAATATAAGTTCTCATTTACACCCTGCAAGTGTAACTAATGATAATTGAATTGAGGCTTTTTGTTCAAACTCGCACGTGGAATATTTATTTTCGTACTTGTGTTCAAAGTATTAAAAGTATGATACATATATGTTTCTCATCCCATAGTTTAAAGCGTAAAAGTTGTTGAAAAGGTGGGACTATGATCTCACCTTGGTTGCACGAATAGTAAATTGTACTTCACAAGGTAACGTGTGCAAGAACGAATGCTAGTCTTGACCTAAACAAATAGGTTCGTATCAATATTGGTGAAGACGGTCTGTCAAAGTGTTCAATTAGTCCTATGGCTCGTTACGACTCGATTAATATAGCATGTGAGTCACATTGTCAAGTTTCATGCAAGGTACAAGTATAAAAACATGTTAGAACGATTGCACAAATATTTGGTTAAGTTTGATTAAAAGTCAACCTTGGGTCGGGTCAAAGTCAACGAAAAAGTCAACACGTTCGGGTCGGGGCCCGGACTATTTTTCTGAGGTTTTTAATCATATATAAGCATGTTAGAATAAGTTACATGTGAATCGGAGGTGCGTAGCATAACAAACATTTTTCGTAAAAGTGTAAGCTTGATCAGAAACAAAACACGGCAAATGCCGCACCGCGACCAAAGAGTGCCGCGCCGCGGCAATCAACGTGAACTGATGCCTGATCAGTTTCAATTGTTCAAGTCTAAATCCAAACTTCAATTAAGCACAATTCACAAACCGTAAACACTTAGAACACGTATCTTATATCATTGAAAAGGTAATTTGACGAGGAACACAACTAAACACATTTCATCAATCAAAAGCATCATTTGCAAAAATCGAATTTCCAAGTTGATAGTTCATTAAATGTTCACCATAAATGCCTTCAAGTGCATAGATGCACTTTGATGATTCGGGAATTAAATGCACACATATAATACGCCGTTTCGTAGGTAATTACGCATACAATAAAACTAAACACTTACAAACAACATTGCATAGCATTTGGTGCATCAAAAATCTATTTTACTTCCATCAAACCCTAACTCAAAATCACAACATTTGCAATTAAGTTTATGGAGTCTTTCCAAGTCAACCTACACATCAAATTGGAGCTAGTGATGCTAGTAACACATTTAATACATGCACTTTTAACATCTAACCACATTTAAACAACTAAATCTCAAGATCAAACACACTCATTTCAAGTTCATGCTAGTTACACTAAAATAACGAGATCGAGCATATAAATCACATAATCATGTTAGACTTGAGCCATAGACACTAATTAACACTTTTGTAAGTTAAAAACATCAAGAACAAAGAATCTAGTGATTTTAGAAAGTTACCCAAACTTGATGAAATCTGTATGGAATCGAAGAGGAAGTTGCAAGGATTCCAAATATATAATTTGTTTTGATGTTTGATTGCTAGATTGAAATTAGATGATGAATCTTTGCTTGAGTGCTTGTGAGAAAAGTTGAAGCATCAAAAAGAAAGAGAGGAGGTGAATGAGTGGAAGGGATGAGGTTTAACCACTTTGACCTAGTCACAACTTTGGTCCATTGGCAAGTTTAGTCCTTCAAGTTTTAAGCGTTTGCGTGAAATACCTAAACGAGATATTTTAAAACGCATGTTAACGGAAAGTGTTATAAATATATAACGGACTTTAAGAAAATGTATAAGGGAAGGTAAACGGAAAAAGGCGGGATGTTACAAAATGTGTTACTAGCATCACTAGCTTCAATTTGGTATGTAGGTTGACATGGAAAAGCTTCATAAACATAATTGTTAAAATTATGATTTTGAGTTAGGGTTTGATAGAAGTAAAATGAACTTTTGATGCATTGAATGTTTTGCAATGTTGTTTGTAAGTGTTTAGTTGTATTGTATGCGTAATTACCTACGAAACGGCGTATTATATGTGTGTATTAAGTTCCCGAATCATCTTATGCATTTTGTGAACTTGAAACCTTGATAATGAACCTTTAATGATCACTTGACGAGAATTCAGTTATTGTAAATGATATTTTTGTGTGATAAAAAGTGTTTAGTTGTATTCCTCATTAAATTACCTTTCCAACGATATAAGATACGTGTTTTGAGTGTTTACGGTTCATTAATTATGGTTGTTTGAAGTTGGATTCGTGTATTAAGTGTTCAAACTGCCCAGATTGCTGAACAGATACATAGAGCGGCGCTCCAATACCTTGAGCGGCGCTCCAAACCCGGCTGTCCAAAATTTCACTTTTTCGTTTAATTCTAACTATGCTACGCACCTCCGATTAACATGAAACTTGACCAACATGCTTATATATGATTAAAAACCTCAGAAAAATAGTTCAGGACCCGACCCGAACGTGTTGACTTTTTCGTTGACTTTGACTTGACCAAAGTTGACTTTTGTTCAAACTTAACCAATACTTGTTTAAACTGTTCTAATCTTCTTGTATACTTGATTCTTGCATGAAACTTGACAACTTGATTCACGTGCTTTATAATCGAGTCGTAATGAGCCATAGGACTAATTGAACAACTTTGACCAATCGTGTTTACCGTTATTGATACGACCTATTTATTTAGGTCAAGACTAGCATCCGTTCTTGCATACGTTTACTTGTGAAGTACTATTACACTCGTGCACTCAAGGTGAGATCATAGTCCCACCTTTTCAACAACTTTTATCCTTTAAATCGTGGGCTGAGAAACATATACATTTCATACTTATATGCATTTCATACCTTTATACTTTGAACAAATACGAATACAAAGATACGTACGAGTTAGAACAAAAGTCCTCAATCTAATTATCATTAGTTCCACTTGCAGGGTGTAAGTGTAAGCGAGTAATTATGTTGTGTGGCCATACGGGTTTGACAAACCCTCATTCAGACGGTTCGCTACCGTTAGTGAATGAAATATAATTTCAACGTGTATAGTGTAAGTTCTAACACTAAATTCAAAATTCAGAGGAAAGATTCAGTTAAGCCTTGATAATTGGGTGCTCGTGATACAAATGACACTTTTGGAATGTAAACGATTTGGATAATCAATTCATATGTAACCTTGTGGTTCAATGCAATATACTTACTAAACCTATGATTTCACCAACGTTTTCGTTGACAGGTTCTCTATGTTTTTCTCAGGTCTTTGAATGCTTAGTGATACATGCTTCCGCACTATTTTTGATACTTGCTTGGATGTCGAGTATACATGCATACGTGGAGCGTCTTTTGACTTTACTTAGAAATTATGTCGCATAGGTTTCATTTGTACTTAAAACGTTGTAACGTCACTAGTTGTTGAACTACTTTTGTAAACTTGAAACATCTTTACATTTGAAATGAATGCGACATATTTTGGTCAAACGTCATTTTAAAGACTTATGACCACGTTACGGGACCTAAGTAGACGGCGCCGTCAATGACGATTTTGTCGGGTCGCTACATAGATGACTAGACTGTAAATTTGGGATTTGTTTACTTTTCTCAATTATTAGTGCTTTTTGGTTTAAACTTGATGTTTTTATAATTGTTTTATTTGTTTCAATTTTAAGAAGGTGGTTAGTAATTCTTTTATGATTGTTTTCTTTGTACAACTTAAGTTCGATATATATAAAGTCAGTTTGCATCTCAAGATTCGTTTTTCGTTTAAGTTAGGGATGTTTGTACTATATGAAACTAATTTCAATGGAAGAAAATTATTTGTAACGTTTGGTAAGTTCTCTCCATTTATGGTTATTTACTTCTTCTAATATATTTTTGGCATTAAGGGTGATTACTAGGGTAGATCGTATACACCTGCTTCAAATGGGTGAACAAAGGAGTTTCAAATGGGTGAATAAAGGTATGTTTTATCTCTTAGGTTATGTGTTTTTCAAATTTCGCTCATAACTTGTTTGAGGATATGTCATATAGAATGAAATTGATAGTGTTACTAATTAATATCTTTTTTAATCTTTGAAAAATGTAGGATACATCGTTAGGCTTTGGATTGAAGTTGACTAACTAGAGAATAATCTTTTGCATTCTTTAAGAAAAGCATACTTAACTAATTACTTTGTTATTAGATACTTGCAACAATAACATATGGTGTTACAACAAGTAATCGGTTTAGACTGCTGCAAGTAAATTTGTTTTCTATGGAACAAGCAGGTATAACCTTTTAAGTGTCTATACAGAGTGCTTAAGTTTGCAAATCAGTAATTCTATTTACATTCAGCTATCAAATTAAAACCTGATGTTTCTTCTATATAAAACCATTACAAAATTATAGAAATTTATTTATTTTAATTGTACGTTGTACGGAGTATTCAGTTATCAAATTAAGTATTCAGTTATCAAATTAAGTGTATGTTGTATACATGTTGTAAATGAATTTTGAGAGTGAAGTTGTGCTTATGCTCACTATTAGTTGGTATTAGCTGTCATTTGTTTGATTTTTAAAATTTCTTGGAATGTTTGGAAAATTATTTTATTATGTTTTGAACATTTAATGGATATTATTGTTTATGTATTTAAAATCACTAATATACATTTCTATAGTTGATACTAATAATTTTTCAGGTTCAGGAGGTTTGGTCAAAGGGAGTAATTTTTTTGTTGTTGTTGTTGTGCAAATGGACTTTTGAGACTTCCTTTTGTTAACTTGTCAATTTTAGTTTTATGTGCCTTTGTTTTACTTAATTTGAATTCAAATTTAAGAGTATAATTGGTCAAAATGAGATTAGTAACCTTTAAAATAAGGTCAATCGTTTTGTATTTTATGTTCGGGATGGCAGATTTTTCGCCAGCCATTTTGAAATTATCGTCTATTATAATACTTTATGCACATCTTAATTCTACCAATTCGTTAGGTCCTCGAGTCTCGATATTTTCAAATATATAGTTTTTTCTTATCCTTAATTTGTTTATCCATTTTATATATTTTTTTTGAAAAAATGTAACAATAATAGAATTTAGAATTGTTGTTTATGATGGTACAATGATATTCGATGCAACAAGTTTGTGGAGGTAAGTAGAAAGTTCATAATTGTTTTAACCTACGCCATGCTTTAGAAAATAATTAGCTTATATGAGAAATTTTATGTAGGATATTCCGAGTATATGGGAAGGTTAAGGTGAATTGAGTATGTAGAGAGTCTGTCTTTAACAACCGTGTGACAACCGTGTAGTGAATCGATGACTGTAATCAATATCGATAAAAGGCCTTTTGCATTGAAAGGAGAAAGTCCTCCTAGCCACCATTGCTTTGTAAAGAGGCTGTCTTTAACAACTGAGTGGTATGCGATCAAGTATGTAACAATTGCAGTCAATGTTAACTTTGTTGTATAGTTTTTTGTGGCATATGTTGATATGCATTGCCTAATGCCGCCCAACTTTAATATGAGAATGTAAGAAAATTATTTTATCTCTAGAAAATTATGTTGTATAATTTTATGAGAATGTAGTAGTCGAGAATGAAACTTCATAATAACGACTTAAGAAATTTGATTTTGCATTAACAATTGTTTTCATTCTTAGCGTTTAATAAATTTGGTTTCAATATAAATACTATTAATAATGAAGGGTTTCGTCATTATAACTATAATATTAATAATCGGTACCAATAATATCGTTACTTGATATATCATTTTAAGATTCAAGATTGTTTGCGAAAGAGTACCCGTGCAACGCACGGGCTCTTAAATCTAGTATTAGTATATACTCCGTATTTGATATTCCTACGATTTAACTTATTACTTACTAATTTTCTAATTAATCAATTCAATTAACTTTAGAACGATTTCACGCCCTTAATTTAATAGTACAAATATTTTCATCATGTTTAATTTTAATGGCATAAACTAAGAAAAGTTGGAATACACTTTTAGGAAATTATAAAATATGCTTATGTTTATTATGCTTATGCATATATGCAATAACCAATCACATATTTATTTTTATGGAAATGTTTTTTTTCCTAGAGTTTTAAATATTGCAGAGCATGCCGAGGTTGTAGCTAATATAGATTATGATCAAATTATTGAAGTTTTTGCATTAAAATAGGTAGTCATCATTTTAGTTGCTTCGTATGTTAGTAACTTAATTCATTGTTTATCTCAACAAATTGTATTGGACTCCGTATTTATTCAATATTAATGGGTGTAGGGATGAGTCAACTATTTTGACTATTTCTAATCCTTAAAAACATTGTGTTGTGTTGAGTGGGGGGATATTTTCAACCACCTCGCACTGAGTATCCAAATTCTCAGAACCGGCCCTGTAAACAATTGAATTGAAACGTTAAACTTCTGAGTATCTGATCAAGATCCACATTGAAGGAAGGTAATTGTGTAGTTGAGGATAATGACAATGACATAAATTGCATTTGCATGGAAACTCTTCGTCAAGTAGAGCTTTGTTGCGTTAAGTCCAAAGTTCGGTATGGTTTTTACTCGCTCTTATCATGTCAAGTTTACAACTCCATTCCAGGAGGCGTCATTTCTATTATAAACCACAATCATCCCAGCTTTCGAAGTTGAATAGATCCCATTTTTCTTTTCAAAAATCAGTGTTTTAGTTTATGCTTTGCAGGTAAGTTTAGCCCTTATGGCCCATTAATTTATTGCATTAATGATAAAAGGAGATATAAAGATAAAATATACTCGTCTTATTTAAGTGTATTTTTACCTCATCTCTCATGCGGTGTTTTTAATTTTCATTTTTTTTCTTGACAATAGGTAAATTGTATTTATCTATAAGAAAATATACATATAAACTTTCCTAATCAGTGATCATTGTGTTTAGGGATGGCAATGGATCTAAAAAAATCCGAGATCCGCGGATACCCGCGCCCGTGATGGGTGGATAAAATCCAAAATCTTTACCCGCTGGTGGGCGATGGATGTAATTTTGTACCCGCAGACGGGTCGCGGGTGGGTGATGGATGTAATAGATCCGTTGCGGGTAAATCCGATCCGAAAATCGTAATACCCGTTTGAATAATCCGCGGATATACCCGTTCTAAATGAGTGAAAATAACTCTAGTAATTCGTCAACGTACTTTATGATTAGTTTTAACAACTAAATTTTAATTGTTAATTTTAAACATTCTAACTTCGCATATATTAGTAAGAAAAGTATAACTAACATTATATGTTTTCTCATTTTATTATATCATAAACATGAATATATTATTGGATAATGTTTTTATGTCACTTTGAATTACGCAATTATATTTATTTTTGAATATTTTAATTTACATATACTTCATGAATAAGATCCGCGGGTAAACCCGTGACCCGCGAATATCCGTGAATACGGGTGATGGATCTAAAAATAAATCCGTTAACCAAGATCCGCGGATTAATGGATCGTAAAAAAATCCGCGGGTGCGGGTGATGGATGCAGTGAATCCGCGCCCACGACCCGCGGGTGCCATTCCTAATTGTGTTTTACTAACTATTATAAATTAAATATGTAAAGATATGGAAATGTATGTAATATATTTTTTTCGGTGCGAGTTTGGTTAAGTTATAGTTCTTGTTTTAAGCTCGGTTATCTTTGATTGTACGCTTTCTGGAGCTTCAATTTTTAATAAAGTCTTTTGTTTAATCCAAGTTCTTGTTTTTTCCACTGAATAAAAGAAATGTAATAGATGAGAATTAATTAGTTAAAAAGTAAATTTTGAAACTCCAACCATGATTCGAACGCGAACCACACGTGTTTCATATAGTAAGCCATCAATTTGGGCTAACTTATTACTTTCTGAAAACATTATTATATACTCTTTGATATCGAAAAAAAAAAGAATTTATTTCATTAAACGTTTGATTCAAAAAAATTTGTTTAGTTCTCCCTCGCTCATGAAAGGGCACTGTTCCATTTTAATTGTCCACCTTATTATTTTAATTTATTTGACAATCATTGTATCTTACTAGAAATAATAAAAAATAATCAGTAAAAACCATTAAACTTCTTATTTTTCCCTTATTTATTACTATTAATAATTTGATTAATAATAACTTTTAATCTGACTTATTTTAAATATAAGGGCAACACTGACAGTTTATCATAAAGCTAACGAAGCAGTGCTTCAGTGGTACCAGTCACCTATGAACTCTGGGCCCACGAGAATATGCTCTTTACCAAAAATGGGGTGCATGTTCGAATCCCTCCGGGGGCGATATTCAGCTTGCAAGTTCTCGTTGGGTATTGGGGGGAGGTGTTTTACACGGTATACTTAGCCCTTACTGTGTGGGCGGTATAGGTGCCAAAGGCACACGGGGTCAGGGTTTCTCCGCCAGATTAAACCTTTTACCAACATTTGTGTTGTGAGACAATTATTTTGGAACGGACGGAGTATTAAATGAAACTATAAATGAAAAAGACATGTAAAACAACATTCTTTAAGACACTAGACAACTCACCGACTTTCCACTGCTATTTAAAATAAAGCATCCGTGTTTTATCTATTTATACTTGGATATAAATATTTAACGCTATATAGTCAACCTTAAAACAAATTGTACTATAGTAAATCTAAATCTAAAGAATAAAATTTTAGAACATAAATGTAAATCTAAATAAATATTTGGATAGAATGATTTAGTCAACTCATTTGACACATTTTCTTTTGAAGACGTTTGTTTTATCTTATCATTTAAGATAAAACGCGACTGCATTTGATCCATTCACTTACCAGATGAGTTGAAATTATTATGATCATCTCTAATCTCTATTGCCGGGGTAAAAGATTAAAAAAAAATTGCATTTTCCAATTGCAAAATTTCTAAATGTTTCATGTTCATTAAGCAAAATTAGAGTAGCACAACCTAAAAGATTATACTACAAATCAAATAATTCTACATATCCAATTTTTTCAATATATAGATTCTTAAAACCTATAAACTCAATTTTGAGTACAAAATGCAGAACTATACATACTCATATTCCGTATCCTCTTGTTCATTATATATAAGTCAATTAAGATGTTTATTCCCATCCTCAACTTAGCGTAAACCAAAACGTGGTCTTAAAATGCTTCATAAAAGATCAGTTGTAACTGTTGAAATTGAAGGGAGATCCGACTGGTGCAGCAAGACCAAGAAAACGCATAATTTTGAATCTACGAACTTTCCTTGATGCATATAGCGGGCAGGTCACCTCCTAAAAAACGGTTTAAAACAAGGGTCAGTTTGACAGTTTGACAGATACTGTAACCGGATAAGGGTTTCACTGTTCAGCAAGTTTGACATAGATATTGAAAAACATTGAAAAAAAAACAAAAGGTATAAGGTAGGACCCAGTTAACTCACGTCGAAATGAACTTTCCGTTTTCTTTCACGCTGGCTTCTTGCTCTAACTGTCGAACCAGTTCCCGCAAGGCTTGAACTCGGTGAGTTGTCCCTTTCTCTATCTCCATCTTCATACTTCCTATTTCACACGTAAAAAATAATGCAGCCTTTGAGATATTGTGATTGCAAAAAGACGATATTGTGATTGCAAAAAGACCAAACAGATGTGCATATGGATGGTACACAATATGATATAAATAATTGTGTTAAACCTGTTACTGCAACGTTGAAGATGTGCATTTTCCTTGAAGGACTTGAGATTTGTGACTGGAATTTTTTTGTCGTTCGTCAGCGTTTTTTGTCTTCTCGTTTTAGGTTCGGTGGATCTAGTAGAAGAAAGGTCAACCGTACCATTTATGGTGTCATTTGACGAGCACCCAACAGTGATGCTTGATTTGATTTCTGTGCTGTTGTGCAGATCCAGTTCTACTGTTACATAAAAGATGACAAGATACGTAAACAAAAACATAAATCAGAAACTAAAACAGAATTTCTAGAATGTTCATTTGTCAATACACAACCGATATGGCCAAGACACCACCGCGACCAGGGGCGATTCTACCCACACAGGTGTGGGGTTCTTTGACCCCACTACTTTGTAATTTTTTTTTTTTTTTTTTTTACAATTTACTCTCTGAATTGTATAGGACAACTACATGACCTCATATAATTTAAGACATTTATGGTTTTTTGGGGGGTAAAGAACCACTAAAGTACCTTTCAAATAAAATTAGGTTTGAATTTTTTTTTGGGACCCCATTGAATTTCCATTCCGAATTCGCCACTGATAGCAACAGTAACCAAAACAAGCATTAAAAAGACACATATCTTAGCTAAAAAGCGTAGCTATATAACATCACTAAAAAGGTCTAAATAGCAGCAATGATTTGATGATCCAACATCACTTCAAATTTTAGACCTTTCTTTTGGTGTCTTTAACTGGTATAAATTATCTTACGTTATAATCATATCAATCATAAAACCTCTTATCAAATCAAGATTCGCTATACAGAACTACAGATCAACATACGTGGTTCATCACAAGAACCAAATCTCCTCTAAAAAAGAGGGTAGCTTGCATCATAAATATCTAAATTGCAGCAAAATATTCACAAATTTATGTGATGATCCAAAATCACTTCAAATTTAGACCCTCTTTGGTGTCTTTAACTGGTAAAATTATCTAAAGTTATCACATCAATCATAGAAAACTCTTATCAATTCAAGATTAGCTATATAAATCAACCTACATTAGTTATCACAAGCATCAAATATCCTCTAAATAGGCGAGTGTTCGAGCAACTAGCAAAACCTTACTCCCTAGTGACCAACAGTTCAATCTTGCAGACTTAGCCTTGTAGAGAATATTGGGAACATTGTGTACCAATAATCGCATAATCAAAGGAACCTTTGGGTGGGCTTTTTCATTCATAATATTCAAGACAAAGATTAATCACTTACAAAATTGCACACTAAATGTAATATAGTTTCAATAGAATCATATCAGCAAGATCCAATTGCATATTGTACATTGTACATTGTACATAAATATCAAAAGACAAACCTATAAACAAGATTAGCAATGGGGAAAAAAGCCCTAATCCTACCATCCTAATAAACATGTAAAAAGTACTCAATCTTTTACAAAATTCACATTAACCAATCAAAACAAATATTACAAGTCACAAATTTTCATCAAGTTCTAATTTTTATGAAAATTTATAAAGATATAAACAATACCCTTGAAGGAACGGATTGGAAGATTGAATTCAGTGCGTGGTTTAGATGCAGATGCAGTTCTAGGAAGCTGAAAATAGTTGGGAATATGATCAATTTGTTGGGTTTTTTTCTTTCTGTAATACACTTTCAACTCCATTGCCATAAACAGCACCAAAGTTGTCGTTTGATATAAAGAGAGAAACAATGGACGAATGAATGAATAGAATGAAACCCTATTGATATTTATATTCTGATTATTCAGGAAAGAACATGTATGTATATATATGTATATTGTACGGATTGAGAAGGCGAAAATTGGGTTTTTTTGTGTACTGATTTGTTGAATGGGTCACAAGGGATCAATCCCCGACCCTTTTTTCCACTACAATTCTATGCGACAGTTTCCTTTTTCGGGTACAAACTCTGAATTCCGAATTGGCAATGTTCTTCATGGAGCCCAACTTATTGTACGAATAGCAACTTCTATTTAGTACGGAGTAGTTTAAATTTAAATTAGTAAATTTAAAGAGTTTTCTAACAAAAGTAATTACTAGTAGATAAAACTGGAATGTAAACAGAAAGTGACTTTTATGATATTTCCTTAAACTGTGTATTTTTAATCCGTGAACTATTAATATAGGACGGATGAAGTACTTTCAAGTATGTTACAACGACATGTGGTTAGAAAATTTGCACCAAAATAATACAATAATACAATACTTCAGATTTTATTATATTTATAAATTATAGTAGCGGTGGTGGTGACGATGATTTTTTCCGGATAAATTAGTAATGTTATCATGAATTCGAATATTAAGAAGTAGAATACAATGGTAAACTAACAAATGAGCTCGCTAACTAGCTTAAAATACATTTGAATAGGACAAAACAAAACTAAAGCTATAACACGTGAAAATCAAAATAATCAACTACTTTAAACCATTCCCGACTAAACCCCCAGAAAGAACACCTAAGACCCCCAAACATGCAAGAATCAGAAGCAAACAAAGGAGACGACGAGAGAACACCGTCCACCAACGCAACATAACCTCTGGCAAAATTTTAGCGAGCTGCCGGAACAAACATCCTTCAAAGAGAACACGATACGACAAATCTCCAAACAAGAGAACGTTGCAAATGATCAAGCCAAAGTAAGGCGAACTAAAAACAATATGGCAGACCACTACATTAAACAACTCTTAGGTGAAAAATAAATTCGGGCGACCAATAAACTCAAACGCCTACAAGTCATGAGCCTATTTCAAAAAACGTCGCGGTCATCACCAAAACAAGAACTAGAGGGCCAAAAACACTCCAACCTTGAACTCAATCAAAACCGACAACACAAATTATGAAACTCTGGAAATATAAAACAAAATTTGACAAGAACCACCCACAGAAGCACATCAAACCCCCCAATAAATGACGAAGATAGAGCATCACGTGACTATAACTTCAGTGAACAAAAAGCTCAAAGATGTCAAAACCAGGGACGCACAGAAACGGCAAGTGGAAGAGACAAGTAGATGGTGGTTGCCAATACGAAAACAAAAAAACAGATGGACGAAGCGGATCCTGACCAAACAACAACCTTAGTCGTGTGAATGATGACAGTCATTGTCGACCCAAAAAATGAACATTTAGCCGGACAAAATGAGATGGAGAGCAAAGGCCAAACCACCGACGAGATGTCGGTGGTTAGAGTGGGAAAACATCTGTGTGCTACAAACCAGCCAGAAGTAGAGGGTTACTGAAACAACCCAACCCGTACTCCGTACGATAAATTTTTTTTTTTTTTATATATATACACATTTATGCGCCAATTAAATATGTAGACCAAATCACAAGTTCCATTAAAACGTACAACCATTTCCAATGTTTACAAAAGGCACAAAGGCCATTAATTAAGTTAATACAAGTTTGACCGAATACAATGATAGTTTATAAACCAAACGACCCAACGAGCATGGTTTGGGACTAAACTACCCAAAAGGTGGTCAACTTCCAAAAGCTCCTACAAGCACATCGTCAAGGACATCTAGTGTCCAACAATCCCCTTCCCTTTATCCTCACCTGCAACTAAAAAGATAAATAACGCGAGGGGTAAGCTAACGCTTAGTGAATGCAATAATTATACATGATCATATATAATCTACTTACTTGCATACAATTACACAATACCACATACAAGCTAGCAATTCAACAACATGCAATCGATCATGCATAAACTACTACCCACGTTCCACATTAAGCTAGCAACACTAATAGCATATAGTTCACAATATAATATGCTAAGCACAATTCGCACAACCATGGTTAACCAAGTTTACAAGAGAACGGTACATGTAAGTCCGTTGGAGTTCATAACATCCACTAGTGTTACTTATACACCGCGTAATCACTAGTCCCCCGGGTGATGTCTTAAACACCGCGACTAACTCACCCTTACAACAATGTGGCGTCTTAAACACCGCGACGAATCCACACTTCGTTCAATACAATGAGTGGTGTCTTGAACACCGCGACACTTCCACTCTCATGACCTTGTGGTGTCTTAAACACCGCGACAATACCACAAGTCAATCACACAATGAGTAGTGTCTTAAACACCGCGACAATACTACTCGTTACCTAGAATGTGGTGTCTTGAACACCGCGACACTTCCACATTCACACCACACAAATAAATACATTATATACGTTCACGCATAATTATTCCACTCACCTTGACGCAAGGATGATGAATAATCGCTTCCAAACTTCAAAGCCAAGTACCTAATACATTAAGTACCAATTCAATACATAAACTAGTGGAATTAACCACATTACATTTACTTGGGCATTTAATGACTCAATTTCGCATTAAATGACCCAACCACACCACAACCGCCCTCTTAATGGCCAAGACTCGACTTTAATTACCAACATTAGTGCATTGAAGTCTACTAGCCTCAATTGACATCCACCTAGGGTAATTTACACCCATTTTACCCAAACTAGGTCAACTAGTACATTCTTGACCCAAATGACATCTCTTTCAATTCTAACAAGTGTTTAATGCTTACAATATCATTAACACTTTCAAACTCCCAATTACAAGACCAAAACCCTAGGTTATGGCCATTAGGGTTTCATTACAACAACCTAACCCAAATTCACCCATTTTACTCCCAAATGGGTCATACAAGCTTCTATTAACCAAAACCCTAGCCATAATCAATTAAAACTCGAAACTTAGAGTTAGAACTTACCGAGACTATCACCACGTAGCTAGAGTCACAAGGAACAACTTTAACACTTGCTCCAAAGATCAACCCTCAATCCTTCCTCTCCCAATCTCACCTAGAATCCAAATGGGTGTTAGAGTTTTGGGAGAGAAATTGAAAGAAAATGAAAAAGGAAAATGAATAAATGAACTAGTGGACCAGATTTAATGCACCCATCTGATCTATACGTCCATTTACTATTTTGCCCCTCAAAATCCTTTAATTTAAATAAAATCCGGGACCTGACCTGCAGGTCTGCCGCGGCGCGGCACCACTCGTCGCGGCGCGACAATGCACTAGGAAAATCATCCTGTTTAAGTTGCTTTCTGATCTGAAGTTGCTTTGTGGGCCGCGGCGCGGACCCACTTGTCGCGGCGCGACATTGGGCTGCAACAGGCCCCTTCGACTAGTTAACACAATTCCGAGGTTTCCACAACTATACAACCCAAACGCTCACTCTAATACACGCCTAAACTCCAACCTTAAGTCTCGCACGACCCTTTAAGCGTGTACGGAAAAGCGGGGTGTTACAACTCTCCCCCACTTAGATCGGAGCGCGTCCTCGCGATCCAAGCCGCATGACAAGCCGGAAGATAAGCCAAAACAAACTCTTCGGATTCCCATGTAAACTCGGAACCCTTTCGATGTCGCCATTGCACTTTGAAGGTTCTAACTTCCTTGTTCCGCAACATCTTAACCTTTTCATCAAGGATTGCAACCGGTTCTTCCGCATACTCTAACTTGTTATTCAAAGTAATCTCATCCAATGGCACCCAAGTCGAGTCATCCACAAGTCACTTGCGAAGATGGGAAACATGGAACGTATTATGAATTCCCGCAAGTTCTTCGGGTAACTCTAATCGATAAGCAACCTCCCCAACACGTGCCAATACCTTGAAAGGACCAATAAACCGAGGAGCTAACTTTCCTCGCTTCCTAAACCGAATCACACCCTTCCATGGAGAAACCTTAAGCATCACCATATCACCTTCTTGAAACTCAATCGTTCTTCTACCTTTATCGGCATAAGACTTTTGTCTATCTTGCGCCGCTTTAAGTCGAGCCCGAATCATTTCAATTTTACTATTCGTCTCCAAAACCAAATCGGAACTTCCGATTTCTCGTTGACCCACTTCTCCCCAACAAATGGGAGTTCGACACCTTCGGCCATAAAGCATCTCGTAAGGTGGCATCCCGATACTAGTATGAAAACTATTATTGTATGAGAATTCCACCAAAGGTAAATGCTCATCCCAACTACCACCAAAATCAATGATGCACGCCCGTAGCATATCTTCCAAAGTTTGATTCGTACGCTCGGTTTGACCGTCCGTTTGAGGATGATACGCCGTGCTCAACTTTAATTGTGTACCCATATCTTCATGAAACTTTTCCCAAAATCGAGATGTAAAACGGATATCTCGATCCAAAATAATAGATATAGGAACGCCATGCCGCGAGACCACTTCCTTGATAAACAACTTAGCCAAGGCCTCCGACGATATTGCTTCTTTAATGGGAAGAAACAAGGCACTTTTCGTCAACCTATCAACAATCACCCAAATCGTATCGTATTGGGTTCGCGCCGTCTTCGGTAACTTGGTAATAAAGTCCATGGTAATGTGCTCCCATTTCCATTTCGGGACTTCCAATGGTTGTAACTTACCGTAAGGCTTTTGGTGCTCGGCTTTGACTTGCAAGCACGTGACGCATTGTTCAACATACTTAACCACATCACGTTTCATGCCGGGCCACCAATAATCTTTCTTCAAATCATAGTACATTTTCGTTGCACCCGGATGAATGGAATATTTGGACTTATGTGCTTCATCAAGTAGCACTCGCCGGTAATCACCCGTCTTAGGCACCCACACCCTTCCTTGAAAGGACAACAAACCCCGCGGACCCATAGTAATAAACTCCGATTGGCCCACAATTCGTTCCGTGTGCTTATCGTGAACATAAGCCTCTATTTGGTCTTCACCCATCTTTTCAAGAAAGTCGTTAGTGATAATCAAACGTAACGATGTTATACGTATCGCCGGATGTTGAGTCTTTCGACTTAACGCATCCGCGACCACATTCGCCTTACCCGGATGGTAAAGTATCTCACAATCATAATCTTTCACCACATCCATCCATCTACGTTGACGATAATTCAAATCCCTTTGAGTAAAAAGGTGTTTCAAATTCTTATGATCCGAATATATCGTACACTTGACACCATACAAGTAGTGGCGCCAAATTTTCAATGCATGCACAACCGCCGCCATTTCAAGATCATGAGTCGGGTACCTCGTTTCGTGATCCTTTAATTGCCGAGAGGCATAAGCAATGACTTTACCCCTTTGCATAAGAACGCACCCGAGCCCATTTAAGGAAGCATCACAATAAACCACCATGTCTTCGACGCCTTCCGGTAACACTAACACCGGAGCTTGACACAACTTCTCTTTCAATAATTGAAAAGCAATTTCTTGCTCGTTTTCCCAATTGAATTTAGCACTCTTCCTCGTCAACTTTGTTAATGGAGAAGCAATCTTAGAAAAGTCTTGGATAAACCGACGATAATAACCGGCCAATCCGAGAAAACTTCGGATCTCCGTGGGCGTAGTCGGTCGTCCCCAACTCTTCACCGTCTCAATTTTCCCCGGATCCACTTGGATACCGCTTTCGTTCACAATGTGACCAAGGAATTGAACCTCCCTTAGCCAAAATTCACATTTAGAGAACTTTGCATACAACTTCTCTTTTCTTAGCGTCTTCAAAACTTCACGTAAGTGACGTTCATGTTCGTGCATACCTTTCGAGTAGACTAGTATGTCGTCAATGAATACAATAACCGACTTGTCCAACATAGGTTGGCACACCCGGTTCATAAGATCCATGAATGCCGCCGGTGCATTCGTAAGACCGAAGGGCATAACTACAAATTCATAATGCCCGTAACGCGTTCGGAAAGCCGTTTTCTCAATATCTTCCTCACGGACCCGCATTTGGTGATAGCCGGACCGTAGGTCGATCTTAGAGAAATACGTTGCGCCTTGAAGTTGATCAAACAAATCGTCGATCCTAGGTAGTGGATAACGATTCTTGATCGTCACTTTATTCAACTCACGGTAATCAATGCACATACGCATACTACCGTCTTTCTTCTTCACAAATAAGACCGGAGCGCCCCATGGCGAAGCACTCGGTCGGATAAAACCCTTCTCGAGCAATTCTTGAATTTGATTCAATAACTCTTGCATTTCCGTTGGTGCTAAACGATAAGGAGTTTTAGCAATGGGGGTAGCCCCCGGAACCAACTCGATGCGAAATTCGACTTGTCTTTCCGCCGGGACACCCGGTAACTCATCCGGAAAGACATCTTCAAACTCATTAACTACCGGAATTTCACGAATAGGTGGTGGCTCATTACGAGTGTCGACAACATGAGCAAGGAAAGCCATACCACCGGTAATAACGTGACGTCGTGCCCGAGCAAAAGTGCATATCGGCACCGATCTCCTTCGTTTGTCACCATGAATAATCATCTCTCCCCCACTTGGGGTCTTTACACGAATAAACTTGTCGTGGCATGCAATATCGGCTCTATAACGATCGAGCCAATCCATACCAACGACTACATCAAAATCACCCAAAGTCATCGGAATAAGATCAATTTCGAAACTTTCGGCGCCAAACACAACATTGCAATTTTTACACACATCAACCACTAGCGCCGTCTTGCCATCCGCTATTTCAACTTCTACCGGACGACTCAACTTTACTAGCGGTTTATTTAACTTAGGCACAAATCTTGGAGATACGAAAGACAAATTAGCACCACTATCAAAAAGTATCCGAGCCGGATTAGAATTAACCATGAAAGTACCTGAAACGACTTCATTGGATTGTTTAGCTTCTTCATTAGACATCAAGTAGTTACGACCCCTAGCCGTACCCGCTGCCTTCTCTATCCGCTTAGCATTATCATTACGCAACTCGGGACACTCGGTCTTCTTGTGTCCTTCCTTCCCACAATTGTAACAAGTGAACTTTGTAGTAGAAGATGGTTTGGTGCAATATCGGGCCATATGCCCCCTTCGCCCACAATTATGACAAGAATAGGGGAAGTCCCCCGAAGCACCTTTCTTCACGCTCCCCACACTCTCGGAGCCCTTCTTAAACTTCTTGCTAGAAAAATTCGATTGGCTAGTAGCTTCAAACTTCTTCTTACCCAAGGTAAGGCTACTTTTCCTCATCACAAGTGCCTCGAACCCTTTCGCCATATTAAACAACTCATCGAAGCTCTTCACCACGTTTACGCTAATCTTTTCTTGATAACTATCATTCAAGGTTCGATAGAAATCTTCTTTCAACATTTTATCATTCCCGACATACTCCGGGCAAAATTGCGTCTTGGACAAGAACACGGATTTGAGAGTGTTCAAGTCCATCGACCCTTGCCTCAAGGTACGTAGCTCGTCCTTAAGTCTTGTAAGATCGGCCGAAGTTCGGTACTCATCGAAGAACTCCGCTCTAAATTCCTCCCAAGTGAAGTCCATACATTGTTCTTCACCATAGAGTTGGATCTTAGCATCCCACCACAATTTCGCGTCACCCCTTAACATGCTACAACCATACCTAGTCTTCTTGTCGGGTGGACACTCACAAGTACGGAAGGCCCCCTCCATATCGGAGATGAATCGGGCACTCTTGAGTGGGTCCCGATCGCCCTCAAAAGTAGGAGGTTGAGCATCCCTAAAGTTCTTGAAGAAAAAGTCACGCCTTCCCCCATTTTCTTCTTGAAGAGCATTCTTAATTTGCTCCTTAACCAAAGCGACGACTTGTTCGTCAATCGTCTCGATAAACATCTTCTTAACATCTTCGCGAAACTCCGCCTTTTGGCGTTGAAAGATGGCCTCAACCTTGGCCGTGAACTCGGGGTCCTCGCTCGTGCCCCCAATATCGGTGTCGTGTCCGTTTCTCATCTTCATTCTATAAAACGGAAAAGATTAAACAACGAAACTAAAGACATGACACATATATACCTATACACCATACCACTCCATCTCGCTCGACAATCGTCGTACATCGCTTGTTTGACACGATTTGCACCCGTAGTAAGGGTAGCTAATCATTACTACGCGAGCACGTCGCGTTAACTCGCTAGTACAACGTTCATTTCGCTCGATGCTTGCTACACAACATGAACAAATAACACATGATTAGTTCACATGAACCTATGTACTAACCAAGTCCCGGTCCGACCCAAAGTCCTACAAGTCCGCACAATGCACACACAAAAGTCTAAGTCTAGGCGCCTATCTCAAGTCACCTAAATCCCTTAGACCATGCTCTGATACCACTTGAAACAACCCAACCCGTACTCCGTACGATAAATTTTTTTTTTTTTATATATATACACATTTATGCGCCAATTAAATATGTAGACCAAATCACAAGTTCCATTAAAACGTACAACCATTTCCAATGTTTACAAAAGGCACAAAGGCCATTAATTAAGTTAATACAAGTTTGACCGAATACAATGATAGTTTATAAACCAAACGACCCAACGAGCATGGTTTGGGACTAAACTACCCAAAAGGTGGTCAACTTCCAAAAGCTCCTACAAGCACATCGTCAAGGACATCTAGTGTCCAACAATCCCCTTCCCTTTATCCTCACCTGCAACTAAAAAGATAAACAACGCGAGGGGTAAGCTAACGCTTAGTGAATGCAATAATTATACATGATCATATATAATCTACTTACTTGCATACAATTACACAATACCACATACAAGCTAGCAATTCAACAACATGCAATCGATCATGCATAAACTACTACCCACGTTCCACATTAAGCTAGCAACACTAATAGCATATAGTTCACAATATAATATGCTAAGCACAATTCGCACAACCATGGTTAACCAAGTTTACAAGAGAACGGTACATGTAAGTCCGTTGGAGTTCATAACATCCACTAGTGTTACTTATACACCGCGTAATCACTAGTCCCCCGGGTGATGTCTTAAACACCGCGACTAACTCACCCTTACAACAATGTGGCGTCTTAAACACCGCGACGAATCCACACTTCGTTCAATACAATGAGTGGTGTCTTGAACACCGCGACACTTCCACTCTCATGACCTTGTGGTGTCTTAAACACCGCGACAATACCACAAGTCAATCACACAATGAGTAGTGTCTTAAACACCGCGACAATACTACTCGTTACCTAGAATGTGGTGTCTTGAACACCGCGACACTTCCACATTCACACCACACAAATAAATACATTATATACGTTCACGCATAATTATTCCACTCACCTTGACGCAAGGATGATGAATAATCGCTTCCAAACTTCAAAGCCAAGTACCTAATACATTAAGTACCAATTCAATACATAAACTAGTGGAATTAACCACATTACATTTACTTGGGCATTTAATGACTCAATTTCGCATTAAATGACCCAACCACACCACAACCGCCCTCTTAATGGCCAAGACTCGACTTTAATTACCAACATTAGTGCATTGAAGTCTACTAGCCTCAATTGACATCCACCTAGGGTAATTTACACCCATTTTACCCAAACTAGGTCAACTAGTACATTCTTGACCCAAATGACATCTCTTTCAATTCTAACAAGTGTTTAATGCTTACAATATCATTAACACTTTCAAACTCCCAATTACAAGACCAAAACCCTAGGTTATGGCCATTAGGGTTTCATTACAACAACCTAACCCAAATTCACCCATTTTACTCCCAAATGGGTCATACAAGCTTCTATTAACCAAAACCCTAGCCATAATCAATTAAAACTCGAAACTTAGAGTTAGAACTTACCGAGACTATCACCACGTAGCTAGAGTCACAAGGAACAACTTTAACACTTGCTCCAAAGATCAACCCTCAATCCTTCCTCTCCCAATCTCACCTAGAATCCAAATGGGTGTTAGAGTTTTGGGAGAGAAATTGAAAGAAAATGAAAAAGGAAAATGAATAAATGAACTAGTGGACCAGATTTAATGCACTCATCTGATCTATACGTCCATTTACTATTTTGCCCCTCAAAATCCTTTAATTTAAATAAAATTCGGGACCTGACCTGCAGGTCTGCCGCGGCGCGGCACCACTCGTCGCGGCGCGACAATGCACTAGGAAAATCATCCTGTTTAAGTTGCTTTCTGATCTGAAGTTGCTTTGTGGGCCGCGGCGCGGACCCACTTGTCGCGGCGCGACATTGGGCTGCAACAGGCCCCTTCGACTAGTTAACACAATTCCGAGGTTTCCACAACTATACAACCCAAACGCTCACTCTAATACACGCCTAAACTCCAACCTTAAGTCTCGCACGACCCTTTAAGCGTGTACGGAAAAGCGGGGTGTTACAGTTACAATGGAAAAAATGGTAGTGGCGGCACTAGTTATGGTTACAAGGGAGCATATAAGGTTTTTGTGAAAGATTGTACGGAGAGGTTTTTTGGTGGTGGTGATGATGATGATGATAATATAAACATAAATAATAATAATAATAATATAATAATAATAATAATAATAATAATAATAATAATAATAATATTAATAATAATAATAATAATCTATATTCTAAATCTATATGTATATTATGTATTATATATAATAAGAATACTATAATTATAAATATGTAATCAACATTGATCTAGACCATTCAACAATTTATAATTTATTATATTAAAATTTCTCCATTATATCTAAATTTAAATCAATTATCATTTACTATTTATAGATTGAAAAGCTGAAAATCGCTAAAATTCTCTCAAATATTTAATTAAATATTAAAATAATAATTTATATTAATAAATTTGTTTCTAAAAGGAATAAAATAAAATTTTTTTCTAAAAGGAATAAAATGTAAAAAATGACACCAACATTTCTCCATATTTTTAGCTGACAAATATAGGACTTAGGAGGCATGTTTCCCCAAAAATGACAAGATGTTGAAGAAGTTAAAAAATCATACGGAGTAATTCTTTTAACTTCCATCTAAGATTATACTAACTATTAATTTTAAAATCTAACAAAAACTCGTATTAATGATATGCCAGATTACCGATTTCTCCAAATTACATAACAATAATTAGGATACATTGAGATTGCTACACTTGACTTTACGAAACATTACTTCACTTTGAAAAGAAGATTTTCACCAACAGTTTTTGTAGTTGGAATACGGAGAAAAATTTCATATAATAGCCAAGAAATTAAAGACTCCCATCAAGAACTACAAATTTTCTAGCAACATAATTGGAAACACGGTATTCTATAATCCAATTCAACTAGAACATACTATCTCTAACATTTATAGTCTAACTGATTTGTCGAATCGAGTAATGTTGTTATCATAAAGTTTAACTGAATCTAAACTTCGAATCATTTGTGCCACATAATGATGATAAGTATCGTCCCTGATTGTTAGGAGCTACCATTTTTACGAATCATTGAGATAGACAAATGATCACGGCTGCAGAATCAAGACCATACATGTCCGTTATCCGTTTTCTGCTTCTTCTTCTTCTTCTTCTTTCTCCTGTCAGCTTTCGTGTCTGCCCTTGCTTCGACACGTTTTGACAGCTGTAATCGTATTTCTTGCAACTTAGTCTTAGCATCTCGGAAGGGTACATCAGATTTTGAAGCCATCATTTGCTGCAATAAGTGAATTAGATAAAAGAAATGTTTTCAACAATAAATTGTTAAAAATGTATATTACCACATATTAAAGGGAAAAAAACAAACCTTGAGGTGATCCATGGCTGCCAGATTAAATCCAATAGTATCCTTGCATTCCTGAAAAGAAAAAAAAAAAAAACAAATATATCATTCACATGTAAAAATACTTAAAAACCATACCAGTATCGATTCAATAGAAAGATACAAAATTGTATGAATAGGATTAGAATATGTCTATTCGAATGTCATGTTTTCGGTACCTTAACTCTAGCATGAAGTATGTCTTTGAGAAGAGACAAAAGAGGTCTAGTAGTTGCGGTGGCGACTAGCTGATTATGATGCAACTGCAATAACACCGTAACAATCCTGCATACTACCTCAACCTACACATAAATTGAGTTACCAAAAAGGTAAACATTAATACATGTTGACAATTAAGAAATCATGTATTGTAATAATATAATAAAAATAAATGTTATGAAATAACTTCTTTAGTTAAGTTATAACAGGCTTCTGAAATGATTCAAAGGAGAAATAAATTGTCTAACCTTGTCAGGATTCGAAGACCAATCTTTTACATATGATAAAAGCTTCAAAGCATCAGAAAACGGTAGAGCCTGAAAACAAGATATTATTATTCACGGGACTTGTATATGATTTATTATCATTTTCATTATAAAATAATGAAATTCTTCACTTACTAGTAACGCCTGCTCGAGGTCATTAGTATGAACCTTTGAGACAGCTTGAAGAATATAATCAGATGGAGACAGCCCTCGCATAAAAACATTGGTGCGAAACTCTGCATCCTTTCCATTTCTCTTTTTCTCCTATAAAGTTGACATACAAATGATTTTGTGAACACACACACACACATGGACGTGTACATATATTTTCAGTTTTATGTAAAATAAAAATAATAAAATATATATATGGACCTCATGCTCAGCGATTCGTTTCAGTTCATCTTCTGCAAGATCTAATGCTTCAATAATTGAATCGGTTGCTGATAATGTTTCTTGTGTTTGCTTTCCAGCAACAGTTACAGCTCCCTCCATTGGAAGTTCTTGTTGAGGCAAATATCTGTTGTCATGTTCAGCCTCAAACATTTCTTCCATTCTCTTCTCATTTTCTTCCTGATAAAAAATTATAAAATTAACTTTACGAAACTTCGAATCTGAATCTGATTTTGACAGTAAATGTAGTATAGAGATATAAAGCAGTTAAGGACATGCAGGTTGGAAAACGGGTCCAAACAAGTCCCGATTGGGTTGACTAGCACACTTTTTTGTCTATCTTTTATAAATTTGTAATTTGTATGACCAATTTGATTATATATCTTATATGGCCAAATAACCAAATTTGATATATAACACTAAAACACAACCCGAATTGACACTTTCACCAGTAAACCATCCCAAGGTAGCCCAAGTGGTTGGGGCCCTGAGATCCTTGCAAGAGGTCTCAGGTTCAATTCTTGGGGTGGCCAGGGAAGGGTTGGAAACAGCCAGGGAGTATTCCTGATGGGCTGCGTACACTAGAGTATGGAGTCGGATTACTCGCCCTTCCCAGGTAACCCGAACAGGGAAAACCTGACAACTTTTTTTTTTTTAACCAGTAAACAGGTCACAATTGCCACCTCAGATAAGGAGGAATAGACCTAACTGTTAACAGTTTATTTACCTCAAGAAAAAAAGGCTCTTCAGTACGGTCCCAACGTCGTATTGATCGATCATGAGAACCAGTAACGAGAAAATCAGCACGTTTGCTTATAGAGAGACACCAAATTTCAGCATGATGGCCTTCAAGGGTTAAAAGTAGCTGAAATTTATCAGCATCCCAATATTTTACCAGTCGATCTTTCCCAACACTGAACACGTAATGTGTGTTTAAAACAAACTTCACCTCTGTTACACTGTCATGATAAAATAACTGACTCAGTAAATTAATTTGTAGGATGATGAAAATAAGTTATTAATCAATAACAAAAACGTACCAATCGGCATGAGCAAATAACGACTTGTGACGATCACCAAAGTCCATACCCCAGATACCTAAATTTTTGTCCGCAGAACCGGTAACAATAAGATCCCCGTCAGATGATATATCCATACACAACACTGGTAACTTGTGGCCGTACAATGGAACATGAAATTTTAGAGTATCAGTGTAATAGACCTGAAATTTTTTAATCATATAATTAGCAACTAGAAAAATTCTATTTCTGTTAATAATGATAATAATGACTATATGGTAGAACATACGAAAGAAAAACGAATCTGACCTTAACAGTAAAATCCAACAAAGCAACTGCAATATGCTTCCCATCAGGGCTTACAGTAACCACTGTAACATCATCATTCATCGTTAACGTCCTCACGTTGGTTACAGTTAAATTTACTGAATCCTGTATCCAAAAAAAAGGCATAAAGATAAATAAAAAAAACTACATAAAGTAAAAAAAAAAGAAAAAATAGAATGAAGATGAAATACAACGCACCTGATTAGGAGCTTGTGTTGTTTCATACTCCCAAAACTTAACATCATGATCCAAACTCCCTGTAACAAAACCATCACCATCGGGAGTGGGAACAATCGATTGAACAGAGCCGGTATGAGCTTGCACAACTTCAACACAAGTACCACTTCTCACATCAATAATTTCAAGGGTCCCACTTTTGGTACCGATAACAGCATACTTATTACCAGGAACAAACAAACTACACAGCCCAAATCCCGAATCAATAGTACGAATACATGAACCAGTACTCGGGTTCCAAATCTTTACACAATTATGACTGGTTGACATTAAAAGAGTGTTGTCTGAACTAATTGTAACACTTCTTATATCCGAACGATGCCCTTGAAGCTCAATTGCACTCGTTTTTGTCGTTGAATTACTATCTACTGAATACACCTCTAACAAATTGTTGTTCAATGATAACGCTAAAGTAGCTAACGACTTTTTGGAACTAACGGGAGAGAACGAAAAAGAGCAAATTTTCTTGTTAGCTCGTATAGTTTGCAAAAGCTTGAATACATCAGCAACTGTAACCATGGTTAGGTTTCCATCATCTTTGAGTTCATAATCCGTCTTTTCGATTGATTTTTTCTCCTTTTTCCGATTGATTCTTCTTTTTGCTTTGCGTTTCGATTCAGCCTCATCTAATACACGATAGATCTCGACCGTTTTCCCTGCAACTTGACAAGCTAAAAGATTACCAGATTTATTGAATCTCACAGTTGCAACACGGTCTTTGCTCTGTCTTTGAATTTCACCAAATAGTTTCAACGTTTGCCATTTGTTTTCAACAGATGAGTCATTAGTGTCTGTTTGACCGTTTTCTGATATCGATTGACCGGTTACATCTTCATGGTTTATAGTATAAAATCGAAGCTCTGCATCTGCTGACCCAGTGACCAAATACCTTTCATCAGGATCGACATCTACAGACCAAACTTCACTGTAATGCCCCCCTATTATTTGTGTACAATGTTGTGTATCAAGATCCCAAACCCTTAAAAACTTATCCTTTGAGGCGCTAACGAGTTTTTTACCAGAATCCAAAAAGACAAGATCAGTAACCTACATTCCAAACAAACAAACGGTACACTTTAACTTACAGACGAGAGAAAATGTCACATTGATCAGCTGATCGGAAAACATACCTGATCACGGTGACCACGAAGACGAAAAAGTCCAACTTCGCCTATAACGTCCCATAAAACAATGTCGTTATCTTTGCTACCAGATGCAAGTAGTGAACCGGTCTTGTTGAACCGAAGGATACATGTAGCCCCTTTGTGCCCATTCAAGGTGGTCTCACAGGTTCCTTTTTCACAATCCCAAATTCTTATACTTCCATCAGCGTGACCACTTGCTATCTGCAACAAAAGTATAGATATTGTTGCAAATGAACTGCAAAGAAAACTCATTTGATCCTATTGTACCGGACGAACTTTGAGATATCATATTATATATATAGTAATAAATAATAATGTTTACTCTATGCATTTATGATCTAACTTACTATTGTATGCATAGACTTGGCAAAACAACTAGGAATATATATTATCACAAATATATGTTTCTTAAAACTTAGATACTACAGTTTGTTACATACAAAACTACAAAAGTAGGACGTGTATTGTGGACGAGTCGAGTCGAACATGAGCTTGACTAGGCTATAGCTTGGCTAGTTTGAAATTCAAAGTGCTCGAACGAGCTAGCTTTTAAGCTCGAACCTTGGCTCGTTTGATATTATACAAGCTTGAGCTCGGCTCCAGTTCAACTCGTTAATATAAATTATTATTATTATATATAGTCAGAGGCGGAACATAGAGTAACCCAAGGTGGATATCCGTCCACCCTGGATTTTACGGAACAAAAATTTTAACACTAAAAAAAAAAAAATTACTAAAAAATAAGGTTTTTTTTTAGTGTTCATCCATGCTGAATATGAAAGATTTAAAAAAATTTTACACCCGCCCCACCTGTATCCGAGTTCAAGTTCCGCCGCTGTATATAGT
This sequence comes from Rutidosis leptorrhynchoides, assembly GCF_046630445.1. Taxonomy (NCBI): domain Eukaryota; kingdom Viridiplantae; phylum Streptophyta; class Magnoliopsida; order Asterales; family Asteraceae; genus Rutidosis; species Rutidosis leptorrhynchoides. The sequence continues at coordinate 361,150,513 of NC_092338.1, forward strand.
TATATAGTTGTTGGAGGTTTTATTAAATTCTTTCGTGTAGGGTAAAATAATCGATAGCCGGATAAATCACTGAATTGTGGTATCACTTTCCGAAAGTAATTATTCGACCCTTATAGCCTGGGTTACACGAATATTACTTTGGGATAAGACAGAGATTAAATTCTTGTTTTGGCAGAAACAAGAATTCCTTTTTCAGAAGAATATTTTGGTGTTCGTAACTTGTGTATATTTCTCATGCATATTAGTTAATATATTTATATACACCCTTAATCATGAAAGAGTCTTTTATTAAAATCAATTGGCCGATTGATTAATAAAAGTATCTTCTATAATATTCAAAAGTGGCTACAGGAAGAATATTTCTTCCATCATTAAAGTAAAAGTTATTACTTTTACAATAAACAAATATTATCATTTCTATCATTAAAGTAAAAGTTGTTACTTTTACAATAAACAAATATTATATTTTACAACTATCAAAGCATGAGTGATCACTTTATAATAAACAAGTATTATTCCTTCAACCACTAAAGTAAAAGTGGGTGCAAGAATAATTCTTCCGTAATCACTCAAATTGTGTTAAGTGTTTTCTTACTGCTGTCTCTTAAGAACCAGCACTGCAAAAGGACCAGCAGCGCAAAAATCAGCAAACAGGACCAGCAGCGCAAAAGTCAGCATACAGGACCAGCAGCGCAGAGGAACCAGCAAACAGGACCAGCTGCGCAGAACAACCAGCACAGGGACCAGCTGCGCAGAACAACCAGCACAGGGACCAGCTGCGCAGAACAACCAGCACAGGGACCAGCTGCGCAAAACAACCAGCACAGGGACCAGCTGCGCAGAACAACCAGCACAGGGACCAGCAATGCAGAACAACCAGCACAAGGACCAGCAATGCAGAACAACCAGTACAAGGACCAGCAATGCAGAACAACCAGCACAAATCACTTAGCCAAATTTCAGCTTACTAAGAAAACTTAGTACTGAAAACACTTAGTCAAATTTCAGGTAGACCAAGTCATGATAGTAAATAATGGAAAACCACTTTTGGGTTCGGGTAATCTATCACTTAATGGGTGTACACTCCGTACCTCCAAACCCATTTACAAGTGTAGATTAAAACCCAAAATTACACTAAATTTACAACAATCCTCCCCAATTTAGTGCAATTCGTTTCATGAGAATTAAACAAATTAAAACAAAACTCATGCATAAATGAAAATATCTTGAAGATTGAATTTTCACCTTAGTACATTACACATTCCAAATATTCGAGAATCGGGGTGTTCTAAGAATTGAACCCTTCAACCCATTTGAATAACTGAAAATAACATACACATAAGTTTTCAAATACTCTAAAGCTATCCTGACACTTTACAAGCCATGTGTCCATATCCATTCATGAATGTATCTAAAGCAAAAGTCCAAGCTTTGTTGAAGCGGCAAAACTTCACATTCACATAGGTAGTTCATTTCAGTCATGCACCTGCTATTGCACTTTTTCAAATAAACCATTAAGAAGCTAAACTTCATCCTCACCTTCAACAGGTCCGAGTACATACCTTACCTTGGGATGATACAAAATTTTGTACTCCAAATTTCTAAGTATAAGCCTTCCACATTGAATTCAACTTCTAATTTTCATCAGAAGGGAATTGGGTATCTTATAATTAGAAATTTATGTGGACTTTAAACCCATCCCCACAGCAGACTTGTTCACCAAGTCTCTTGCCAATCCCTTTGTCAAGTGATCAGCTAAATTCTGTTGTGACCTCACGAACACTATAGAAATCACCCCATTCATGATGAGTTCACGAATCATGCTATGTCTGACACCTAAGTGTCTAGACTTTCCATTGTACATCTGGCTATAAGCCTTTGCCAATGTCGCAGCACTATCACAATGGATAGACATGGGTGCTATAGGTTTAGGCCATAATGGTATCTCATGGATCAAGTTTCTAAGCCATTCTGCTTCTTCACCAGCAGCAGCTAAAGCAACAAACTCAGATTCCATCGTTGAGTTGGTAATACATGTCTGCTTCTTAGAAGCCCATGAAATAGCACCTCCCCCAAGCAAGAACACCCAACCACTCGTTGAAGAATGATCTTCAATATTGGTTATCCAACTCGCATCAGAATATCCTTCTATTACCGAAGGAAACCCATTATAAGATAAACTATAGTCCATAGTTTTCTTCAAGTACTTCAGTACCCGCCTAATTGCTTGCCAGTGATGAGTACTAGGATTACTAGTATATCTACTCAGTTTTCCCACAGCAAAATCAATATCCAGCCTTGTACAAGTCATGGCGTACATCAAACAGCCAATCACCTGAGAATACTCAAGTTGTGATACAGCTTCACCTTGATTAGGCATAAGCTTCTCACTTGGATCAACAGGGGTACTCACAGGATTACATTCAAAGCAATTGAACTTTTTCAACACCTTCTCAATATAATGAGATTGACAAATCGAAATTCCTTTGCTTTCACGTTTGATCCTAATGCCAAGGATAACGTCAGCCTCCCCCATATCTTTCATGGAGAATTTTGATGACAAAAATTCTTTTGTTAAATCAACCTGACTTTGGTCAGTCTCAAAGATTAACATGTCATCAACATATAGACAAATTATAACTCCTTTACCAGAATCATCAAATTTACTATATACACATTTATCTGCTTGGTTTAATTTAAAACCACTAGATAAAATCACTTCATCAAACTTTTGATGCCATTGCTTAGGTGCTTGTTTCAAACCATATAAGGATTTCACAAGTTTGCACACCTTGCCTTCATTTCCTGGCATGACAAAGCCCTGAGGTTGGTTCATATAAACCTCCTCATCCAATTCACCATTCAAGAATGCTGTCTTCACATCCATCTGGTGAATAACTAGATTGTGAATCGTAGCCAAAGCAATCAGCAGTCTAATGGTAGTGATACGTGCCACGGGAGCATAAGTATCAAAATAGTCAATTCCAGACTTTTGTCTAAAGCCTTGAATGACTAACCTTGCCTTGAACTTTTCAATAGTTCCATCCACCTTCATCTTCTTTTTGAAAATCCATTTGCAACCCAAAGGTTTGCAACCAGGAGGTAGATCAGCTAACACCCAAGTGTTATTGCCCATGATAGAATCTATCTCATCATTAATTGCCTCTTTCCAGAATGCAACATCCTGAGACCTCATTGCTTCATCATATGTTTTAGGATCATCATCAACATTGAAACAATACGAATATTGGGTAGAAACATCATCCCTAGAACCTTCAACTAAGTATAGTTGAAAATCTGGTCCAAATGATTTAGGTTTCCTTTTTCTTTTGCTTTTCCGAAGCTCAAGTGACTGATCAACAGCCTTTTCAGAGACTTCATCATTACAATCCTTATTGATTCCATTGTTACTTGGAATCATATCCTTTGGTCTAGGTATAGATGAAAATCGATTTTCATCAAAGATTGCATCCCTTGAATCAATCACAGAATTGATTGAGACAAACTCATTAGGCTCTATTACATATAACCTATATGCCTTGGAATGTTCAACATATCCAACAAATATGCAATCTATACCTCTTTCACCTAAACTTTTCTTCTTGGGATCAGGTAGTCTTACAACCGCCCTACAGCCCCATACCCGAAGATAATTCAAGTTAGGTTTCCTTTTATTCCAAAGTTCATAAGGTGTAATCTTGTTTCTTTTGTTAGGAACTCTATTAAGCAAATAACAAGCTGTTAACATAGCTTCCCCCCAAAATCCTTCACTTAAACCCGAATAGGATAACATGGAATTAACCATTTCCTTAAGGACCCTATTCTTCCTTTCAGATATACCATTTTGTTGTGGAGTATAAGGAGCTGTGGTCTCATGGATAATACCAACGGATTGAAAATACGATTGGTCAATGTATTCACCTCCCCTATCTGTTCTAAGTCTTTTAATCAAAGCCTTTTGTTGTAATTCTACTTCAGTTTTAAATATTTTAAATTTATCTAATGCTTCATCCTTAGTATGTAACAAATAAACATAGCAAAATCTAGAAGCATCGTCAATAAAAGTCACAAAATATTTCTTGTTCCCTAAAGTAGGAGTAGCATGCAAATCACATAAATCACTATGTATTAATTCCAAAATTTCAGTATCACGATGTACATTTTGAAATGTTTTCTTAGTGATCTTTGTTAACATACACGTTTTACACTTTTCATTGTTCATGTCAAAAGCCGGTATTAATCCATCTTTAGACATATCTTGCATTCTTTTAAAGTGTATATGTCCTAGTCTAGCATGCCAAAGTGTAGAATTATTTATGCTAGAAGTAGATATAAAAGCAAAATTAACATTCAAGTGATTAATGTTAAGTCTAAACATTCTATTGCATAAATAACCAAAACCAACAAACATACCATGTTTTGACAAAACAAACTTATCAGATTCAATCACTTGTTTATAACCACAACAATTTAACACACTACCGGAAACCAAATTTTTTCTTATTTGTGGTACATGCAAAACATCAAACAAACAAATAGTTTTTCCAGAACTAAAACACAAATCCACACTTCCACGTCCATGAACAGAGGCTGTTGACTCATTTCCCATATGAAGAATTGATCCATCAGTCACGGACTCGTAAGTCTTGAACCAAAATCTATCCTTGCATACATGGGTGGTGGCTCCCGAGTCAACCCACCACGCGACATCATCATCCTGCACAAAATAAGCCTCAGATATATATGAAACATAATAATTCTCATTTGAATTATTAAATATATTCTGACCTTTCGAGTTGTGGTTGTTTAAACCATTTCCCGAACCGCTTGTGCTAGATCCTTTGGCATTATTATTACCAAAAATAACCTTGCAATCCTTTTTCATGTGTCCAGTTTTACCACACTTCCAACAAGTCAATTTAGACTTCTTGTTCGGATTAGCCTTGTTATAACCTTGATGTTTACGTTTGCCCTTTTTGTCATTATTACTAGTGAACTTTTTATGTTCCACCATATTGACAACAGACGTACCAGCAACTTCGTTGCTCTTTGGCTTGTCATTATCCTGCAACCTGAGGGATTCCTCAATACGCAGATGACTACCCAACTCAACAAGAGTTAACTCCTCCTTCTTATGTTTCAAAGAATGTTTAAATTCTTTCCAAGATGGAGGTAGTTTATCAATTATGCTTGAGACTTGAATAGACTCATCCATGTTCATCTTATGTTGTGTGAATTGACCAAGTATACGAATGAGCTCATTGTATTGTTCCAAGACCGGTCTAGAATCGACCATCTTGTAATTATTAAAATTACTCACAAGGAACTTTTTACTAGAAGCATCCTCAGACATATACTTGGTTTCTAAACAGTCCCATAGTTCTTTAGAAGATTCAACATTTAGGTAAATATCAAAAAGGGAATCAGCCATACCATTGAGGATTAAACCTCTAGCGATGTAGTCATCGTTCTCCCACTTGCACCTTTTCCGAATTTGTTCAATAGTGGCATCATCACCATGATCTTCGGGAATTGGTGTGCTGAGTACGTACACCACACTCATGCTGCTCAGAAAGAAGTGCATCTTCTTTTGCCATCTCCTAAAATCAATTCCCTCAAACTTATCAAGTTTGGAGAAATTCGTCGTCATGTGTTTCATCGTAGCCGCCATCGATTATAACAAATAATTACTTTCGATTGTTGGAGGTTTTATTAAATTCTTTCGTGTAGGGTAAAATAATCGATAGCCGGATAAATCACTGAATCGTGGTATCACTTTTCGAAAGTAATTATTCGACCCTTATAGCCTGGGTTACACGAATATCACTTTGGGATAAGACAGAGATTAAATTCTTGTTTTGGCAGAAACAAGAATTCCTTTTTCAGAAGAATATTTTGGTGTTCGTAACTTGTGTATATTTCTCATGCATATTGGTTAATATATTTATATACACCCTTAATCATGAAAGAGTCTTTTATTAAAATCAATTGGCCGATTGATTAATAAAAGTATCTTCTATAATATTCAAAAGTGGCTACAGGAAGAATATTTCTTCCATCATTAAAGTAAAAGTTATTACTTTTACAATAAACAAATATTATCATTTCTATCATTAAAGTAAAAGTTGTTACTTTTACAATAAACAAATATTATATTTTACAACTATCAAAGCATGAGTGATCACTTTATAATAAACAAGTATTATTCCTTCAACCACTAAAGTAAAAGTGGGTGCAAGAATAATTCTTCCGTAATCACTCAAATTGTGTTAAGTGTTTTCTTACTGCTGTCTCTTAAGAACCAGCACTGCAAAAGGACCAGCAGCGCAAAAATCAGCAAACAGGACCAGCAGCGCAAAAGTCAGCATACAGGACCAGCAGCGCAAAAGTCAGCATACAGGACCAGCAGCGCAGAGGAACCAGCAAACAGGACCAGCTGCGCAGAACAACCAGCACAGGGACCAGCTGCGCAGAACAACCAGCACAGGGACCAGCTGCGCAGAACAACCAGCACAGGGACCAGCAATGCAGAACAACCAGCACAAGGACCAGCAATGCAGAACAACCAGTACAAGGACCAGCAATGCAGAACAACCAGCACAAATCACTTAGCCAAATTTCAGCTTACTAAGAAAACTTAGTACTGAAAACACTTAGTCAAATTTCAGGTAGACCAAGTCATGATAGTAAATAATGGAAAACCACTTTTGGGTTCGGGTAATCTATCACTTAATGGGTGTACACTCCGTACCTCCAAACCCATTTACAAGTGTAGATTAAAACCCAAAATTACACTAAATTTACAACAATAGTATACTATAAAATTATAATTACTGTACGTTTAAGTTTGTAAGCTTGTTCAAGCTCGATATAAGAAGATATAAGAAGCTCGAGCTCAAGGTCGAGCTAGTTTACTAAATGATATTGGAGATGCTTTGTTTATTTTATTCTTCACAGTTTGAACATAAAGTTCACACTAAGCTAATGTAATCATTAATGAAACAGAAGAATTAATCACCAGAGACGATGAAGAAGGAATGGCGGAAATTGAAGTAACGGCGATAGACGGACCGTGAGATTGAGTTGACGGCGTGAGCGTTTTTACGCAAACACCTTGACGGACTTGCCAAACTCCGATCTTCTCGAGTGCCGGAGCTAATAAATGTTTACCGGTGGTATCGTACGTAATGTTAGACTCCGGCGATGAAATAACACCAAACGCCGTCGCTGGTTCATACCGGAGATAGGACTTCACCATTGAGGATTAATTTGGAGTGTTTTCGAGTTCGATCGATTGTTTATGTATAGGGTTTAGAGGTATTAATAATAATAATATGCATGAGTTCATGTGCATGATTAGGGATTTACAAAGTGTCTTGTAATTTAGGGGCCGTGAGACCGTGAGAGTTAATCTATTTTTTTTTCATGCGAATTTTTTTTAGCAATTTTAATTACAAATTAAAATATTTATAATTTAATTTTAGAATATAAAAATAGAATATATGTTAAATATCACTCTATTCTGTCTCATATTAATGGTTATGTTTTGATTTTAGAAATCTTTTCTTCTCGAACTTTAACTTTAAATTTTTTGTGTATCTTATATGATACTTGATAAACGTTATACCGGTAGAAATATATTCAAAAAATTAATCAATTAATAGTATAAATTTTTTTATCAAATAATATTTAATACAAACAAAAATATTTAAAATCGAAGTTGGAAAAAAAAGGTCCTCAACGATAAAACCGGAATATTAATATGAAACATATGGAGTATTATTTTGAATTTACAAAATAGAGTTAAATACGCCTAACTTTTAAGCTATATGCTTTTCTTAAAAAACTCAACGCTCTTATACTACTCTTATCGGGAGCGTGGTTGGAGCTCCTTTATAGCTCTGTTCGCCGTTACTAGCAAGTGCGGTTGGAGCTTTCTTGCCAAGACTGTAGTGCTTCGGTTGTGTGGCATTGTATACCACAGAGTTTATTGCTTTTGTTGTTTGTACTCTACTGATTAAATGTTATACAAATTGTATTAATTAATTAATTTAGACGAGTCCATTTGATGGTGAAAAGGTATCTTATGAATACTATTGTCAAGTGTAAAATGATGAGTTATTGATGGAAATGAAATAATGAAGTGATGGTGTCACATAGCCGTTTTGTGACCAAGGTTGTGGGACTTAGCCGTATTAGTCCATGTTTTGTACTAAGGCACATAGCCGTGTTTGTGCATTTAGTGGCGAGTAATAGCCGTGTTTTACTCCCACGTTGTTATTTGAGTTACCCGTACACATAGCCGTGTTGGTGTACGAAAGCGTGAGTAATAGCCGTGTTCTACTCACATTGAGCAAGTGATGCCATAGCCGTTTTTGGAACACTTGAGGGGTGATGCCATAGCCGTTTTTGGAACACCTCGGGGGGTTAGCATGCCATAGCCGTTTTTGGAAGCTAACGAATGTTATGAACATCGATGACTTGTTTCGCGAAGTCGTTCCCTAGCGAAGAGATTGGTTAACCATGATTTATTGTTGTTCATACTAGCATTTGATTATTGTTATGAGTATTTATGCTATGATTATTGCTAGTGATACGTTTGGTGATACTAGCTTGCTTATCGAGATTTGTTATGTGTTATTTGATATCGTGGATGCGTGTGGGTAAGTTGTATATGCATATATCATAGATAAAAAGTAGTCTTAATGACCTAAACAATATAGTCATTGACCATTGTAACTCATGATTAAAAAGTCGGTAGTGACTAGTTTGATTTTTTGTGAACTTTTTATATCACAACTTTTCTGCTCCAATGTGCATAAAACTGTAGTAAAAAAAATTAATGCTCAAGGCATATATGACGCGACATTTGGTATTTAAAGAGTGCTTATGAGCGCACAAGATTAAGAAAACCAAGAACATTTCATCAATTTATGCAACTAATGCATAATATTACAAAATTTATATTTTACATATCATAAATTATAAATTGAATCACAACCGTTCTACATTTGCACTACAACATGAAGAGAGCAACTGTCGACCCTGGTTGTTACGACTTACGAGACACCCTTTTTGCAAATCATTGTGATAAGCAAATCATGGTTTGTGAAAATCAAGACCACACATGTCCATCATCCTTCTTTTGCTTCTTCTTCTTCCTCCTGTCACCTTTCGTATCTGCCCTTGCATCAGCACGTTTAGACTGTTGTGATCGTATTTCTAACAACTTGGTCTTAGCATCTCGGAAGGGTGCATCAGATTTTGAAGCCATCAATTGCTGCCATAAGTGAATTACATGAAGTTTTTGAAAGGAAAAAAATAGATAAAGTGCTCAAAAATACATATACTGCATTATCAAGAGAAAAAGGCAAACCTTGAGGTGATCCATGGCTGCCAGATTAAATCCAAGAGTATCCTTGCATTCCTGAAAAAAAAAAAAAAAAATCTTTCGTATATCGAGATACATAAAACATTACCAATATTAATGATGTTCGCTCAAATGTCATGTTTAACTGTACCTTGACTCTAGCATGAAGTATGTCTCTAAGAAGTGCCAAAAGAGGTCTACAAGTTGTGGTGGCGACTAGCTGATTATGATGCAACTGCAATAACACAGTTGCAATCCTGCAAACCACCTCAACCTACATATGAATTGAAGTTATCAAAAAGGGTAACTATGAGATATGCTTACAATAAATCAATGTATATTGTTAACTAACTTCTTCTTTACTTATAAAAGACTTCTGAAGTGATTCCTTTTGGCAACAATTAAAAAAAATGAAGAAGAAAGACGGTCTGACCTTATCAGGATTTGAGGACCAATCTTTTAAATATGACAAAAGCTTCAAAGCATCTGAAAATGGTAGAGACTGCAAAAAAGAGATTTTCATTCAAGCGAATTGTACATAATAGGGACATTTAAGTTCAAAGATATTAAAATTCTCCACTTACTAGTAATGTCTGCTCGAGGTCATTTGTATGAACTTTTGAGACTGCACGAAGAATATACTCAGATGGAGACAGCCCTAACATAATAATATTGGACCGAAACTCTGCACTCTTTCCACTTCTCTTTTCCTCCTAAAATTGCATTGCATTGAGTTATAACTAATAATATTCTGACAACACGCACGCACGCACATGTATGCAAATATGCTAATAATATTAAAAGAGGGAAAGGATGAAATACAGACCTCGTGCTCAGCCATTCGTTTTAGCTCTTCAGCTGCAATGTCTAGTGCTTCGATAATCGAATCAGTGGCTGATAGAGTTTCTTGAGTCTTTTTTCCAGCAATAGCTGCAGCTCCCTCCTCAGGGATTTCTTGTTGAGGCAAATATCTGTTTTCTAATGAGTTGTCAATGTCAGCCTCAAATATTTCTTCTAGTCTCTTCTCTTTTTCTTCCTGCAAAATGTTAAATCTAGCATTACGTAGCTGCAAATCTGAACTTAACTTCGAGTATAAATGTAGTAAAAAAGTAAACATGGGAGAATCGGGTTGCGTGACAGAAAAATGTAAACATTGGGTTGACTCGTGAACACTTAAGTACTCATTTATTTTGAGTTTTTTTTTATAAAAAAGATGTAGAATATGATAACAAAAGCAATAATTAATCATAATACTAATCTGCTAGTAAAACAGTGTAGGAGATTATGTGCAAACATATATTTTATTGGCAACTTTCAAACCATTAGACCCATTTTAATTGTCACCCATTTAGGCTATTTGTTGACTTGGCCAAAATGGCCCATTCAATATATTACACAGCCCACATTGGCCATTTTAGTATAGAACATAGCCCAAATTGACCCAATTACAAGTGAAATTATAGCCTAAAACACAGCCCAGATTGACCCAATTACAAGTAAACAAATGATAACTGCCACCTCTGAAATATAAGGGGAAAAAATAATCCAACTACAACGCTTTATGTACTGTACCTCAAGAAAAAACGGCTCTTCAGTACGATCCCAACGCCGTATTGATCGATCATGGGACCCGGTAACAAGAAAATCACCACGATGGCTAATAGAGAGACACCAAATTTCAGCATGGTGGCCTTGAAGGGTTAAAAGTAGTTCAAATTTATCAGCATCCCAGTATTTGACCATGCGATCTTTCCCCACACTGAACATATAATGAGTGTTGCGTACAAATTTCACTGCCGTTACACTACCAAGAAAGATAAAACGCATTAAAATTGAATAGTAGATTAATTTGTAAAAAGGTTAAATCTTAAATGGCAAAAAGGTACCTATCAGCATGAGCGAATATGGACTTGTGACAGTCACCAAAGTCCATGCCCCAGATTTTTAAATTTTTGTCAGCAGAACCGGTAACAATAAGATCCCCGTCGGATGAAATATCCATACACAATACTGGAAGTTTGTGACCGTACAATGTAAGAAAAAATTTAAGAGTATCCAAGTAGAAGACCTGAAAAAATATACAACTTACTATCAGCAACAAATACAAAAATAGTCTGAAGTCTGATCTACCAACGCTGAAAACATAGCAAGATCAAGATACAATAAACATATCAAATAGCGCCCTTGATTTCATCTTCGAAATGCTTCTACGAAACTAAGATTGAATTTTAACTATATCTCCAAAGTTATATATTGATATATCAAAATGAATATAATCAATAGCTATTTGTGTATCTCTGATGTACACCATGCTAACCAATTCAACATGCATTCGTCATTGAGTTTGAAAATTTTCAGAGTCTACATATTAATTTCGTCCGCGAAATATAACTATTTAACTAAACGTAACATTGATATCAAATTGACTTCAGCTAAAAGCTTTGGCCTATGTCTGGTGGACACCATGCACACCGTTCAACACGCATTCATCATTAAGTTAAAAAATTTCGGGATTTAGGTTTACAAATTTATTTCTGCAACAAAGTTCCTATAGCAGCTACACAATGCATGAATGGAATGTAATTAAGTTAACTTCAATAACTACAGAAAAACACATCTGATAAACCCCCAAAATTACAACAGAAAAGAGATATTAATTATAACCTGAAATAACATATAACTTGCTATCAGCAACTAATACAAAAATACTCTGAAGTCTGTTCTACCAAAGCTGAGAATATAGCAAGATCCAGATATAATAAACATATCAAATAACGCCCTTGAATTCAGCTTCTAAATGCTTTTACGAAGCTAAGATTTGACTTTAAATTATATCTCCAAAGTTATATTAATATATCAACTGACTTTAATTAAAAGCTATTTTTGTATATCTGAAGTACACCATGCTAACCATTAAACAAGCATTCATCATTGAGCTTGAAAATTTTGGAATTTAAAGTTTACAACTTAATTTCTTCCGTGAAATTTAATTACTCGTATTTTACTAAATCTCAGCTAAAAGCTTTTGCCTAGGTCTAATGTACACCACACACACCATTCAGCATGCATTCACCCGAGTTACAAAATTTCAGGACTTAAGTTTACAAATTTATTTCTGCCACGAAATTTCTATAGCTACACAATGTATGAATAGAATGTAATCAAGTTAACTTCAATAAATACAGAAATACAAATCTGACAAAAAACAACCTAATTTACAGAAACAGAAAAATAAATAAATAAAAAACAACTATATGGTAAAACAGTGGTAACAAGAGAGTTAAAGAAATGAATCTGACCTTAACAGTGAAATCCAACAAAGCAACAGCAATATGCTTCCCATCAGGGCTTACAGCAACCACTACCACATCATCATTCATAGGTAAGGTCCTCACGTTGGTCACTGTTAGATTTACCGAATCCTGGACACCCCAAAAAGGCACATATAAAAAAATAAAACGATTATATAAAGTCCATCCAAACGTTACATGTTGAAGAAAAAAAAGTAGGATGCACATGAAGAAAAATTATAAATTTTTTTAACACACCTGACCAGGAACTTTTGTTGTTTCATACTCCCAAATCTTAACATCATGATCTGCACTCCCTGTGACAAAACCATCACCATCTGGAGTAGAAACAATAGATTGAACAGAGCCGGTATGAGCTTGCACAGCTTCAACACAAGTACCACTTCTCACATCAATAATTTCAAGGGTCCCACTTTTGGTACCAATAACAGCATACTTATTACCAGGAACAAACAAACTACACAACCCATATCCTGAATCAATAGTACGAAGACATGAACCAGTGCTCGGGTTCCAAATCTTAACAGAATTATGACTTGTTGACAATAAAAGAGTGCTGTCTGAACTAAGTGTAACACTTCTTACATCAGAACGATGCCCTTGAAGCTCAATGGCACTCGTTTTTGTAGTTGAATTACAATCTATTGAATACACTTCAAGTAAATTATTGTTCAATGATAATGCTAAAGTAGCCAACGAGTTTTTGGAATTAACAGGAGAAAATGAGACAGAGCAAATCTTCTTGTTAGCCCGTACAGTCTGCAAAAGCTTAAATACATCAGGAACTGTAACCATGGTTAGGTTTCCATCATCTTTAACCTCATTTTCAGAAGTGTCCATCTTTTTAGAAGATTTTTTCTCTTTTTTCCTACTAGTTCTTCTTTTTGCTTTGCGTATCGATTCAGCTTCATCTAACACACGATAAATCTCGACCGTCTTCCCTGCAACTTGACAAGCCAAAAGATTACCAGATTTATTGAATCTCAAAGTTGCAACACGGTCTTTGTTCCGTCTTTGAATTTCACCAAAAAGTTTCAACGTTTCCCATTTGTTTTCAACAGAAGATACTTCATTCTCGGTTTTACCATTTTCTGATACGCGTTGACCATCTACAACTTCATGCTTTATGTTGTAAAATCGAAGCTCTGCATCTGCTGACCCACTAACCAAAAACCTCTCATCAGGATCAACATCTATAGACCAAACCTCACTATGATGTCCCCCTATTATTTGTGTACAATGTTGTGTGTCTAGATCCCAAACCCTTAAAAACTTGTCCTTGGACGCACTAACAAGTTTTTTACCAGAATCTAGAAACACAAGATCAGTAACCTACATTCCAAATAAAATCCAAGAATAATATTTACATTATAACTTACAGATGTAAATAATATCATAAAGATCAGCTCGTAATACATACCTGATCACGATGACCACGAAGCCGAAAAAGTCCAACCTCGCCAATAACATCCCATATAACAATGTCGTTATCCTTGCTACCAGATGCAAGTAGTGATCCAGTCTTGTTGAACCGAAGGATACATGTAGCCCCTTTGTGCCCGTTCAAGGTGGTCTCACAAGTTCCTCTCTCGCAATCCCAAATTCTTATACTTCCATCAGCATGACCACTAGCTATCTGCCAGAAACATTCAAATAAACAAATATTAGTGCATACAAAAACCTCTCAATTGAAATTAATTAATACTTAAAGTTATACTCTATGTTTGGTTTCAATCCTAAAATCCATGCATTGTTTCTTTCTCACTGACTCACCACATATAGAAAATAAGCTTGTATCATGTTTAGCAAATAAGTCAACGTAATCAGACATGTTGTTCAATTAAGTACGAACGAAAATATGACCAGCAAAACACGAACAGGGGCGAAACTAGGTGGGGACGGGGGCACCCGCCCCAAGTGGATTTCAAATTTTCAGTGCAAAATTTTTGAATTTTTTTTATTTGCCCCTGGTGTATTTTTTTCCCCCAAAAGTCACCATATTTTGCCCCAAAAGCCTCAGATTTTGACCAAAAACCTCCATATTTTGCCAAAAAAAACTCCATATTCTGCCCAAAAGACTCCATATTTTGCCAAAAAAATTGCTACGCTTCTAAAAAAAATTTCACCACCGGTGAAAAAAAAATTCTGGTTCCAAGTAGGTATATGAACCAACAATATACAACCGACTAAGCAATTTATTCAATTTTCTCCCAAATAATTCTAACATTTAAAGCTACAATATACATTTTCATACATTAAAATTACTACAATACGGAAATCATAAACACAAGTACAGAAGAAATGATCACCAGGGACGATGATGACGGAACGGCGGCAATTGAAGTAACGGCGATAGACGGACCGCGAGATTGAGTTACCGGCGTGAGAGTTTGAGAGCAAACGCCTTGACGGACATGCCAAACGCCGATCTTCTCAAGTGCCGGAGCTAGTAAATATTTACCGGTGGTATCGTATGTTATATTAGATTCCACCGATGAAATCACACCAAACGCCGCTGCCGGCTCGTACCGGAGATAGGACTTCACCATTTACAATTGTTTTGGATTGTTTTCAGTTCAACTACTGGCTACTGTTGATTTGTGTGATTGTTTAGGTATAGTGTTTTTAACTGCTAGGGTTTAACGAGATTAGGGTTTTTTCCGAATTTGTTTGACTTATTTTGACTTTTTGTTTTCGGGTAATATGGGCTTGTTTGAACCCGAGGTAAAAAATTTGCATTAGGACACTAACTTGCAAACTGGGTTCGGCCCAGTATGATTATCCGTTGTCAAACAATTTTCCTTCAATTTCAATTGCGTAAAATAAATAATGAATTACTAACTAGTTTATAACTTTAATTCTTTAGATATATATATTTTTAAATTGTATATAAATAAATAAAAGTAAATATAAGGTTTAAATTGAACGATGTTATTTAGTTATGTACTTGAATATGATAAAAATTATATGTAAAATAAAGTATGGAATAATTTGAATTTTAACTTAATAGATAAAACGCTTAGGGATTGGGACGAGATTGTCAAATAATACTACATAATGTCGTAGCTCTGTTAAATTAGTCTTTTTATGACGACTTTAATTATTGTGATTTATATTAGATGTGTTAAGCGGCGGACATGATGTTTTAGATTAGGGAGCCCAATTACGTATAAAAGAAAATAGGGAGGCCTGGCCTAATTAAGTAAAAAAAAAAATTTAGCCCATGAAAAATTATAAATATTACACTAGAAGCCCAGCAAGTTGAGGAGGCCAATGCCCTTTTGGGCCTCCACTACCTTCCACATCTGAATGTGTATGTGTATAGGAATGACACCCAGGTGACACGAAACAATACACCCATAGCAATTTTTCTTTACACGACGGAGCCTGTGTACCCGTTAATTGTTTTATTTTTTTCCCTCCAATACCCGTAATCTGCACATACCAATGACCCGTAAATTATAAAAACTTATACAGCAATAAAAACTAATAAATATGTGTGAATAGTTCAAAACTATAACTACAGTAAATAATATGTGCTAATATAAGTATGCGAGATAACAGTTATACTTGAGTGTTTCTCAAAGGGTTATCACGAATTGACGAGACGGACTTTACCCGCAACTGATATGATAAACATGATGTTAAAAGATAGTGTTTATATCTTAGTAATGAAATTATGTCTAGAGTGTTCAAGAAACATTGTAGAAAACAAATGGTTAGAAAATGGTATGTAAGAAGCATGTTAGTTCTCAAAAACCTCAAAGTGTCAAAATTGGTTTCGGGTCAATAAGTTGTCTAGTATGAAGATTTGTATGAAAGAAAGTATGTTATGTCATACCTCCTACGTTGAAACGAAGAAATGATATTAGCAGAAAGTTTAGTGAGTATGTATGTATGTATGTATGTATGTATGTATGTATGTATGTATGTATGTATGTATGCTTATGTTTATAGGTTTCTACAACAAATGCTTATTCTTGTGTCGTCGCGATGGAATCTCTGTGCAAGGTGAGTGCATACATAGGTAAATAAGGGTTGTTTGCCTTTATTTGCATTGGTGCATATAAAGGCATATGACTTTCGGGGATGAATCTCCAATGTGTTAGTAGTGCTAGGAAAAGCTAACGATGGATTAGGTGGTTAATCAACCTTATGCGGTTACCACAATTATTTTGTGCATGTGTGGTTATTCAGCCTTGTGTGGGTACCACAACTTGTGATTAATCTACAGATCCGTAGATTATTTGGTAGGCTATGCGGTTGTGAGTGATATTATATATATTTTATATATATGCATTGCTAATGGTAGATATTACTTAATTGCTTATTTATGTACTCACTAATCTTAATGCTTACTTGTCATAGTGTTGACCTTTTTATAGGTTTGAAGGTTGCGGATGTGCTAGAAAGGTAAGAAAGTAGCTCGGGATTAGCTTGAAGATGCTTTAGGGTAAGTGGATGTTTCCATTGTTCCATCCTCGATAAGACACTGACCACTTAAATGTAAAACTTCATTTTTAGTCATGTTGTGTCATTATGATATATTTGCATGTGTTTTGTAGTGATCGATACTATTTTGTTGTTAAACGAGTCAAATGTCAATTTGAGTCAAGAATTTCTATAACGTTTTACCCACTGGATAAGGTATGTAACCGTAAGGTAATTCTTAAACAAAATGAGGCCTGAAAGGGTTTACCCACTGGGTAAGTGGTGCACCCGCATGGTAAATCTTTGGACAGAATGAAGTCTTATAAGGTATACCCGCTGGGTAAGTTGTGCACCCGTCACGTAAAAAATATTCGAGTTAAGGGCGTTTCACGTTTTGAAGAAAATGAGCGGTTCATGATAGTATCCCTGAAGCCTAACTGCTGGGTAAGTTTGTTTCTTTTTCATCTGGTTAAATATTGTTTTGGTGGTGATGATCCATTGATATATTTCCTCCATTGCTCGGTTCATTCTTTCCATTTATGGCTCTGTATGCTCTTAGATTCATATCTCCGAATTGGATTTTGCTTAATCTTTCAGCAAACTTGTCAAGTTCATCAACTCCTTCATATCCAACAAAACCAATTTTTTTCCCACTAGATAAGTTTTTAATGGCCAGGTAGATGTATGTTATACTTCCATGTCTCTTGAATAACCTCCATAAGTTTGCCCCCACCCAGGCTATTGAGAAGTTGAAGAACAAAAAATATGTAATCTGTTTGCCGTTTACCCTGGAGGATGAATACCGGTAGTCGTAGCTAGTGTACCCTTCATACGTTGCCACTGTGCTCCTTGAGTTGTCGTAACTACTCTCTCTCTCTCTCTCTCTCTCTCTCTCTCTCTCTCTCTCTCTCTCTCTCTCTCTCTCTTTTTAATGATATCGTTCTTAAGATTCTTGAAATCTTAAAACCCAACCGAGATATGCACCGATACACACCAAACTTAAACCAAACAATCTAATGTTTAAAAGGACATACCACCTAGGCAAGTGACAAATGCCACAAACTACAACTCTACTTAAAACTCAAAGATCATAATACATCCAACCAATGAACGATCTTATAAAAATAACAAACCAACAAAACTCACCCCTACGTTACTAATCAAAAGCAAGAATAAACCACTTGAAGAACTTCCCTCCACCAACAAAATCTATCATGCCAACTCACTTAATAAACTACCCCACTTGCATACAAAGTTACACATAACATACTGCAATTGACAGAAGCAATTAACCTCGGTCTATATAATTAAGCAAAAAAATTGTACTCATCCGCCAATTGACCGATGAAAAAAGACCTCACATGTTCCAATTGCCAAACAGCTTATCTATTTGTTATGAGGAATTTTTGTCACTTTCCAATTGCCTTTTACAAAACTATCAAATACACCTCTTTCTTTTTGTTTTGTAACATTTTTTGAATTTAAAAGTTTACCTACTTAAAGTTTGTCTCCTTACATATCCGTTTCCACAACTCGTTTTGAAGGCTATTGAGGCCTGTATCAAATAAACTACTGGATTCATTTGCCCAATGACAATGTGAACATGTCAAAAGGCTAACACATGAAAAGTTACTTAATACTTTCAATTTTTTTAACTAATTAACTTATATCTTTATTTTTTTTATAAATTATTATAAGGTATAAATTTATATAAAAAAATTGTGAGTTGAAGCCTTATTTGAAACAACATATACGTGTAGTAATATTTTGTGCATATTTAAATTATTATTAAATTCAATTTTCAAAATATATCATGATGTCTGTGACGTCACAGGCAGATTGTCCACTTTTTGGCCAAAAAGTGCAATCTGCCTCTGACGTGGCAGTGTCACCCTCTGACACCAAAATAACCCTGACGCCCCTCCAGTGTCAAATAGGTCCCACCAGTTTTATTTTTTCTTTTTTATTTATTTTATTATGCATACAAATTATATTACATATAATTAAAAAACATATAAAAATTAACCATTACATAAAAAATTAACCATTACATAAAATTTAACCATTACATAAATTATTGAGTTTGATGTGTTAAAAATGATAGGTTTTGATGGGTTTATATAGAAAAGAATATAAATAATTCAAATAAAAAAACCAAAACAAAACAAAACAAAAATCATTTTAATGAAAGTGTTAAAATGAGAGAAAAAATTGAGTTTGATGTGTTAAAAATGATAGGTTTTGATGGTTATATATAAAAGAAAATAAATAATTTAAATAAATAAAAAAACAAAAACAAAAAAAAAAATATTTGAATGAAAGTGTTAAAATGAGAGAAAATATTGAGTTTGATGGGTTAAAAATGATGGATTTTGATGTGTTTATATAGAAAAGAATATAAATAATTTAAATAAAAAAAACAAAAACAAAATTAAAATCATTAAAATACGTGGACCAATCAGAAACCCTGACGCCTTTTTTTTCCGTGAAAAAGTTGACTGACGCCCCTCCCGCGTCAGCTGTAACGCCCCACTAGGGGCGTCAGGGGGCGTCACCCACTGCCAGCGCGTCTGACGGGACCCCTCTGACGCCGTGTTAAAAATGGTCTAAGCTTTAGAAAAAAGGGGAAAAGGAGACAACGGAAATGGGTGACCCACGTAGACATAATGTCGAAAATGCAGCCCCGTTTTCAGTACTCTCACTTCATCACTCTCCTTTCCGTCTGAACTTGTGGGGTTCCCCCATCATCTATCTATATAATCTAATAAACCTCTAAAATGATGACATCATCATTAAATTAAATTACCCTTTACTTTTCATAATAATGATGTCATAATTATATATTAATTTAACTAAAAAATAATACAAAATCTTTTATAAAAGGAAATATTAATCTCTCATAAATTGTAATTTTATTTTTCTAAAAAAATTTAAAAGGCATTTATTATTATTAATTATTATTTTTAAAAATATAAATATAATTATTCAACTTTGAGCGAGCTTTATGTTTGTAAAATCAACGAAAAGTTTCTTAGTCAAAATCTGTAGTTCCACAGGGCAATAAACTAAATGACATTAACATTTACATTCACTTAATACCTAAAACATATCATTAAACTATTTCGTTTAAACAAACTCGTTTTTTCACGGGTCATTTCACTAGTATATATCATTACCCATGCTTCATGATCAACTTTTTGATACATCTAATTTGTAAATTAGGAACAAGGGTTAAAGCCAAAAATAAGCTACAAACTTATACAAATGTACCGATGTCGCCCACAAACTCATTTTCGTCCTACTGTCGCCTACAAACTTATAAAAAATGTGCTAATATAAATAAAATAATTTTTTTAACCGTCAACCAAAATGGTTGATTACGTGGCTTCTAAGTAGTCATGACACGTCGGTAATACATCGAAACAGAACTGAAAGTATATGGGCGACATCGGGACACAAGTGAAAGTATATGGGCGACATCGGGACACAACTGAAAGTATATGAGCGACATCGAGACATATAAAATGAATAAAAAAAAGTTAAATAATTAACTTTACCGGTTCAGCAAGTAACCGGTAACGAAATGTTAACATCAGCACATTTTTTATAAGTTTGTAGGCGACAGTAGGACGGAAATGAGTTTATGGGCGACATCGGTACATTTGTGTAAGTTTGTAGCCTATTTTTGGCTTTAAACCTACCAAGAAATACTCAATTATTTGTCAATAGTTTTATACAGACAAAACTACATGGTTTTGAGTATTTTGAAAGAGTAATGCATATTTTGAATTATGATCATGAATGATAGGATGTAAATTGGTAATTAACATTCCAATACCATGACAAAAGGGTTTTTTTTTAAAGGCACATATATGATTTTTATTACTAACAGAAAGCTCCTATGGAAGCATACAACAAGTTCTCAACATATACAAGATGCAAGATGCCAAGGTGGCAACGAGCAAAACATACGATCAAATAATACAACTAAAACGCAAACAACTAAATATTACACAAATTAGACGGATTATGAAGCCAACTATGCCAAACGAGGCCTCTTTCTTTGTATCTTCTGCAACCCACTCAAAACTTTTAACTTGAACTTCACAAACCGCAACCGGCACATTCCATACTTTATTTTTGAAAACTTTTTCATTACGTAATTTCCACAAAATGTAAATACAAGACCATGTCACCGCTAGACAACAACACATAAATTACAAACCGTGCATATCAATCCGGAAATTTTCAACCAAATTTAAATTTAATCTTAATATAATTCCGATATGATAAGTAAAGTCTGTAATGTTGAGTCTCGAAAATTCTAAACTGTTTCATATATTCATTTGACCTTCGACTACTCCCGACGATTCACGAACAGTTGTTTATGATTAGATGTGAATAGATATATATAAAATAACATAAACAAAGTATTAAATGATATATTCTGAGTTTAATTAGTTCAATATATAATTAATATATTAATAATTTTAAAATGTAACATTATATATGGTAGTTTGAATATATATAAATATAAATATAAATGTATATTATAAATTGAAATAATAAAAATATAATTTAATTATTTGGATTTAAAAAGTAAAATAATAATTAGAATAAATAAGCTATTATTAAATATATATATAAATATATATGTATATGTATATATATATATATATATATATATATATATATATATATATATATATATATATATATATATATGATTTTTCTTTTTTACATAGTGTGATATATATATTTATATATTAAATATTCAATAAATGTTATTATATAATATAATGTAAAGTTTATGAATTATATGTGGTTACAAATTAAAAACATAAATGTTATACTAATATTATTATCACTATTTTCATTATTATTAATAATTGTATTATTAATATTATTAATAATATTATTAAAAATATTGTTGTTACCACTATTATTAAACTTATTAAAATTTTTATTTTTGTTAATATCATTTTTTTTATTTATTATATCATTGTTATTAATATTAGAAGTATTAATATTACTATTAATATTATAAATTTATTATTATTATTTATGTAATTATTAATAGTATTAATATAATATCAAAATTATGATTATAGATATACAAATAATCAGA
The DNA here is from genome assembly GCF_046630445.1 of Rutidosis leptorrhynchoides. Taxonomy (NCBI): domain Eukaryota; kingdom Viridiplantae; phylum Streptophyta; class Magnoliopsida; order Asterales; family Asteraceae; genus Rutidosis; species Rutidosis leptorrhynchoides. Next base: position 361,172,753 of record NC_092338.1, read on the forward strand.
TATACTTTATACAGATATATATAGATTACATATATACAGATAAATAAATATATAAATACATTATATACATATGGATTTACAGCACAAAACGTATTCTGTTTCAATCGTTATCAGGCTGTAATAATTTTTGCTTTATATTCCCAATCTAGTACAAATAACGACTTTGATGACAGATAAAATCAAATTCAGTTATCAATTCATATCTCGTTCATTTGTTTTTATTATTATTTTTTCTTCCTGAGCGAATAAAGTCTTGTACTTCCTGTCTGCGAATTATTAAACGTCGACTTCACAAAACAAATAGAATCAAATTTAACTGTTTAATCATGTACTCAATCACATTATATACTTTACCTACTGCTAATCGTAAATGGGGGAAGAAAATAAAGAAAACTAAAACGAAACCTCTGTTCTTGAGTATTTTAGGCCAAATTTCGAAATCGAATTTTATTTAAAAATCTATAAATACAGAGTTGTTTGAGATATCTTACTCAATCTATCCGAAAAGTTTCAATCTTCAATTCATTAAATTGAGATCGAATTTTGAGGTCAAAGTTTTAAAATCAAAAAGTCAAAATTTGTTCTTCAGCCAAATTCAATTTTTCTGTTTAGATATAAATTAAATTGATGGTTCCTTTAGTTTCTAGGAGGGATTTGAGATATATTTCATGTTGTGCTCGTGGTCTAAAACACCCTAGATTTCAAAATTGGGTGTTGAGTCATCGTGTTCTTCAGAAAAACTGGTACAGTAAATCTTTTTGTATTTTTTTTTGTCTTAATTAATTTCAAACACAGACAAATGATTTCTGGTCTAGTTAATATTTTAAAAACAATACGTTAATTGTTATTAGATTTGGTTGATGGTTCTGGTCGAAATAAATTAGTGAAGAAGAAGATGAATATGGGACAGGAATATTACGGGTTATATATTAATAGGTTTAATGCAATTTCGGATAATGGGCAACAGCCCAGCTGGTTTGATGTGTTGTCGGGTGTGCGAGAGGTTGAGGGTTCGAGTCCGGGCAATGGCAATCTATTCTTTTTGATATGTGAGGTAGTAATTTTGTTATCTTATTATTATTATTATTATTATTATTATTATTATTATTATTATTATTATTATTATTATTATTATTATTATTATTATTATTATTATTATTATTATTATTATTATTATTATTTATTGTTATTGTTATTGTTATTATTGTTATTTATATTATTATTATTATTGTTATTATTATTGGTATGAAAACTATTAATATCATTAATATCATTATTATTATTATTATTATAAGTATTATTATTATTAATAACATTATTATTATCATTATTAGCCAAAGTATTATTATGATAGATATTATAGTTATTATTATTATTATTACCATTACTATTTTTTTTTAAAGTATTAAAATTTTCACTCGTATTAAAATTATCATTTTATTTATAAGATTATCTTTATTATTAAAACTATTATTATTATTAACATTAATGGAATCAATAATAATAACATTATTATTAGTATTACCATTATTATTATTTTTATCATTACTAATAATATTTTAGTATTATTATAAGTACTATTGTAACGAACAAATGACATATATATATATATATATATATATATATATATATATATATATATATAAAACTTTATTTAATACATATAACATAACAAAATATATTTTTGATATAAAAGGTATATATGAAATAGAAATATATTATTAATATAAAAATAACATAATTAATAAGTTATATATATAAACTTATTCGATTACGAGTATGTGTATTAATATATATACACAAATGATATAGGTTCGTGAATCCGAGGCCAACCTTGCATTGTTCAGTATCGTCGTATGCATATTTTTACTACAAAATAACGTATTGTGAGTTTCATTTGCTCCCTTTTTAAATGCTTTTGCAATATATATATTTTTGAGACTGAGAATACATGTGCTTTTATAAATTCTTTACGAAATAGACACAAGTAATCGAAACTACATTCTATGGTTGAATCGTTATACCGGATATCGCCCTTTATTGAACTTGGTAGTCTAAGAATTGGTGTTTATTATAATTGCCACCAATTGACGCGAATCCTAAAGATAGATCTATGGGCTTTGACACGCCCAGTCAGAGAATTTGAACTGCTTTAGTACTTTGATATTTATATATGGGGATATTCTAGATGCATTTTGTTAATGTCGGTTACCAGGTGTTCAATCCATACGAATGAATTTTTAAACACTTGCGAGTGTATGATTATTGAATAAATGAAATCTTGTGGTCTATTAAAATTATGGAAATGATCGATTATGATAAATTAATGAACTCACCAACCTTTTGGTAGTCACTTTAAAGCATGTTTATTCTCAGGTATTAAAGAAATCTTCCGCTGTGCATTTGCTCATATTAGAGATATTACTTGGAGTCATTCATGACATACTTCAAAAGACGTTGCATTCGAGTCGTCGAGTTCATCAAGATTATTACTAAGTCAATTATAGTTGGATATATTATGAAATGATATGCATGCCGTCAACTGTCGATGTAATGAAAGTTTGTCTTTTAAAAACGAATGCAATGTTTGAAAAATGTATCATATAGAGGTCAAATACCTCGTGATGTAACCAAATGTAATGTATTCGTCCAGATGGATTAGGACGGGTCATGAAAGTTGGTATCAGAGCGGTGGTCTTAGCGAACCAGGTCTTGCATTAGTGTGTCTAACTGATAGTTGTTTAGATGCATTAGTGAGTCTGGACTTCGACCGTGTCTGCATGTTAAAAGTTTTGCTTATCATTTCGTGTCAAAATTCATCTACTTATCATCCTTAGGAAATTACCTGCTTATCATTCCTAGTCTAGACACATCTTACTGCATTAATTGCATGAATAGTGTATAGACAAATCCATATCTTAGCGTATCTATTACTGTAGACTTTATCTGACACGTTTCCTTAATTTCCTCCGTAATCTATGGGATCTTCTGTACTATATTAGATATTCTATATAATTAGAATATTATCCGATAATCGAATATCATTTCATATCGAAAATCCTCTAACTGATCATAAGAGATGGATACTACACCTAGCTTGGATTCCATTAGTTCCGGAAGCAATTTCGAGATGCGTATTAAAGTAGACTCCGAAGTGAATGAACCCGAAGTGTCTCTACCGTTTAGCTATTTTTCTTTCTGGAGGAGATGGGGGTGGGTCCAAGACTTACTCACTCGATGGAGAAATGAAGAAGGCGAGCCCTACCGCGAACCAAACTTACCTCCTAACATCGGAGTAAAAAATGTACTCACCGGTGAACCTATGCGCAACACTGTATTCACCCTTCTTACTAAAGTTTTCCACCTCGAAGGTCGCATTATTGCAATCTCAGAAAATATTCAACCTATACTTCCGAATACCAATCGAAGGGGAATATTAGAAGAAGTTAGGGAACTTCGAATTGATAATCAAGATCTATCGAATCAGATAAGTGGATGGATAGAAATGATAGAGGGTATGATAGAAACCCTGACAAGAATGGTGCGTGATTTACAAGCTATACTTACTACACCAACATCATCACCAACCTCAGCACCAACAACACTTGTAGCACCGACAGCAACAGTACCACCATCAGCAGCACCAGCAGCATAACCAGTACCAACAACAACAACATCATCACACGTCTCAACCTCGCAATCTATACCTCAATCATAATCATCGTTCTACGAATCGTTCTACATAAACTATCTTCATCCTTCATGGCGATTATGTAACCTCTAATGTTTTAGAGATTATGTACTCTAGTTCTAGCTGTAAATCTAATGAGTTTAATATCACATTGACTCATTAAATCCATGATTACGTCTGAAGAAAAAAATATATATATATATATATATATATATATATATATATATATATATATGTTTTCATAAAGATTGTAATTAAAATTTTTATTGTACAAACTGTTAATGGTGAAAATATTTTAACGGGTAGGTAATACCAGAGGAATATTTAGATTTCGCATTAATAAGTTACACTGTACATTCTTCGAATCTGATTCAACAGTCATTTACTATCCTACTTACAACCACAGCTATACGAATCCATTCACCACAGAATAACCATTTTCATTCAATTTCATATTTGGATTTTGACCTATCAGAATCCAACAAGTGGTATAATGAAGAAAACATTGGACAAAAATAAAATTTGTTAGAAATAAACAAATTAACTATGAGAAATTCTGTTAAGAATCCACGCTAACAAAATCCTAGCTAACTGTTCCTAGCTAACTGTTAATTCCTTATTACATTTAATTATCGCAATTTTATTTATCGTCATTTAATTTCTGTTATTTATTTTACGCACTTTATTTATCGTCATTTAAATACTGTTATTTACGCATTTTAAATATCGGGACACGTATACAATGTTTTGACATATCATATCGACGCATCTATATATATTATTTGGAATAACCATAGACACTCTATATGCAGTAATGATCGAGTTAGCTATACAGGGTTGAGGTTGATTCTATAATAATATATATACTTTGAGTTGTGATCGAGTCTGAGACATGTATATAACGGGTCACGATACGTATTAATTAATTCGAATATTATATATTAAGCTACATATGAATTATTGGACTGTTAACTGTGGACTATCAACTGTGGACTACCAACATTGGACAATTAAAATGAATTAAAATATTGATTATAACATATGAAACTAAACATCTCTTCAAGTTTGTCACTTGATTTCATCTTAAACCTCATTTGTATCTTGACAATTACAATCTGCGTTCAAACTTTTCATGATTCTTGAAAACACCTCGATCGAAAGGATGAACCAACCGCACTTCAGCTACGGAAGAAAAGATTGATGCATATAGTTATGCACATGAAAACACTCGGAACTTGAGAAAACGATTAACACGTAATCTGTGCTAGCTCCTTTAGCATTGTTATTACCGAAAATAACTTTGCAATCCCTTTTCAAAAATAGCCAATTTTGTCACAGCTCCAGCAAATCAACTTCGACTTTCATTCGGATTAGCCTTATTATAACCTTGATATATAAGTTCGCCCTTTGTCATCGTTACCGGGGAACCGTTTATATTCCACCACATTAGCAGTAAACTTACCAGCAACTTCACTACTCATTGACTTAAGTTTCTCCGAAGAATCATTATATTTGTTCATCAAAACCTTATCATATACTCATCCACATCCTATAACGAGAATTATCATATGAGTCATCAGCAATCAGTATTTTGAATCTCGTACCGCTTCTACATCAACCAATATATGTATACATATAACATTTATCTCTTAGAATTATGATCTTCCATCCTAGAATTCTGAAAAGCACTCTAGTCTATGGATCAGTTACTGAAAAACGGATTGAGAAAATCATGAAGGAGACTCTGAACAAATCACAAGGATTAAACTTGTACATAAAGAAACCAGATGATTCTGTTTCTGATGAAATCTTTAGCGAATACCTTGTTCCGTAATTGTTCTAAATCATTGTGAATGAATTCCTTCATCACATTTTGATTGTAGAATACTAAGATATCATTGTATCTTTTATTATAAATATCCTCAATATTTATGAGGATATCTTCATAAATATCCTTGTTCGATATTATCTATATCTCCGTGCTATCTGTGTTGAATCATAAAAGAAACTGTTTTAGTTTCAAAAACTCTGAAAATTTGAAATTGAAATATGAATGTTTTTGAAGTGGTTTTGGGAACTTATGCATGAGTTAGTATAATATAATGACACTTGATCAACTTGATTATATTACAGTAATTCATGCTGAGTTTCTAAATGGGACGTGATGATTCACAAACCATAACATCATCATGTGCCATGTTACACGACTCTTACTTTCTATCTAATCTCTAAACATGTCAAGAACATATATTCTTGATAGTTCTATCCTTAATGATTCTGGTAAATTGACAAATCAAATCATGCTATTACGTTCATTCTTGTCTAGAACATTAAGTTCATTCGAAACTCCATATTTACGAATTCTGGACTGTTACTCGCTTTAATAGAGGTCGAGAAGATAATAAAAAGGTAAAGAGCTCCGAAATATAAGAGAAAATATAAAGCTCAATAACAACACGGAAATTACAAACCGTGTATATCAATGTTTATCGCAACATAAAGACACGGGAGAATTAAAAACACTATAACCCCAAGGGCGAAGTAGAAGAAAACAGATTCCTCCGGTGGAAGTTGGAAAAGGAGAATGATTGTTGTGATAGTAAGGATAAGGACAAGGATTAAAACTGGATTAAGCATTTTCACAATCTTTTGGATGTGTGAACTAAGAAAGAAAGTATAGGAATGGAGAGAATAATGGAACGGATGAGTTTAATTTATAATGGGAATATCAGACAGAGTAATCAAGGAAGATCACTGTATTTAATTTTAGAGATCTTAATTTCCTTACTCGCCGAAGAATCAAATCTTATAGATTTCCTAGATTTTTCTCCAAATCCCTAAAACTCTGGAAATCAATACTATCTACGTCAAAAGATATGACGAATCTACATTTACTCATTTTCACTCTTTCATGACAGCTTCACTCGTACTCTTCACATATACGAATTGTTTTATCCAAACTACTCACTGAGGATAAAACTTAAATCCTCAACTCGTATGAGTCATGAAAACATACTTATTACCAGCCATGACCATTCCAATCAAATTTCGGGACGAAATTTCTTTAACGGGTAGGTACTGTGACGACCCGAAAATTTTCAACCAAATTTAAACTTAATCTTTATATAATTCCGATACGATAAGCAAAGTCTGTAATGTTGAGTCTCGAAAATTCTGAACTGTTTCATATATTCATTTGACCTTCGACTACTCCCGACGATTCACGGACAGTTGTTTATGATTAGATGTGAATAGATATATATAGAATAACATAAACAAAGTATTAAATGATATATTCTGAGTTTAATTAGTTCAATATATAATTAATATATTAAGAATTTTAAAATGTAACATTATATATGGTAGTTTGAATATATATAAATATAAATGTATATTATAAATTGAAATAATAAAAATATAATTTAATTATTTGGATTTAAAAATTAAAATAATAATTAGAATAAATAAGCTATTATTAAATATATATATAAATATATATGTGTGTGTATATATATATATATATATATATATATATATATATATATATATATATATATATATATATATATGATTTTTCTTTTTTACATAGTGTGATATATATATTTATATATTAAATATTCAATAAATGTTATTATATAATATAACGTAAAGTTTATGAATTATATGTGGTTACAAATTAAAAACATAAATGTTATACTAATATTATTATCGCTATTTTCATTATTATTAATAATTGTATTATTAATATTATTAATAATATTGTTGTTACCACTATTATTAAACTTATTAAAATTTTTAACTTTGTTAATATCATTTTTATTTTTATTTATTAATTATATCATTGTTATTAATATTAGAAGTATTAATATTACTATTAATATTATAAATTTATTATTATTATTTATGTAATTATTAATAGTATTAATATAATATCAAAATTATGATTATAGATATACAAATAATCAGATATACATTATACAGATATATATAAATTACATATATACAGATAAATAAATATATAAATACATTATATACATATGGATTTACAGCACAAAACGTATTCTGTTTCAATCGTTATCAGGCTGTAATAATTTTTGCTTTATATTCCCAATCTAGTACAAATCATGACTTTGATGACAGATAAAATCAAATTCAGTTATCAATTCATATCTCGTTCATTTGTTTTTATTATTTTTTTTCTTCCTGAGCGAATAAAGTCTTGTACTTCTTGTCTGCAGATTATTAAACGTCGACTTCACAAAACAAATAGAATCAAATTTAACTATTTAATCATGTACTTAATCACATTATATACTTTACCTACTGCTATTCGTAAATGGGGGAAGAAATTAAAGAAAACTAAAACGAAACCTCTGTTCTTGAGTATTTTATGACAAATTTCGAAATCGAATTTTATTTAAAAATCTATAAATACAGAGTTGTTTGAAATATCTTACTCAATCTATCTGGAAAGTTTCAATCTTCAATTCATTAAATTGAGATCGAATTTTGAGGTCAAAGTTTTAAAATCAAAAAGTCAAAATTTGTTCTTCAGCCAAATTCGATTTTTCTGTTTAGATATAAATTAAATTGATGGTTCCTTTAGTTTCTAGGAGGGATTTGAGATATATTTCATGTTGTGCTCGTGGTCTAAAACACCCTAGATTTCAAAATTGGGTGTTGAGTCATCGTGTTCTTCAGAAAAACTGGTACAACAAATCTTTTTGTATTTTTTTGGTCTTAATTAATTTCAAACATAGATAAATGATTTCTGGTCCAGTTAGTATTTTAAAAACAATACGTTAATTGTTATTAGATTTGGTTGATGGTTCTGGTCGAAATAAATTAGTGAAGAAGAAGATGAATATGAGACAGGAATATTACGGGTTATATATTAATAGGTTTAATACAATTTCGGATAATGGGCAACAGCCTAACTGGTTTGATGTGTTGTCGGGTGTGCGAGAGGTTGAGGGTTCGAGTCCGTGCAATGGCAATCTATTCTTTTTGAAGCCTATTTTATGTGAGGTAGTAATTTTGTTATCTTATTATTATTATTATTATTATTATTATTATTATTATTATTATTATTATTATTATTATTATTATTATTATTATTATTTTTGATTTGTTATTGTTATTGTTATTATTGTTATTTATATTATTATTATTATTGTTATTATTATTGGTATGAAAACTATTAATACCATTATTATTATTATTATTATTATAAGTATTATTATTATTAATAACATTATTATTATCATTATTAGTAAAAGTATTATTATGATAGATATTATAGTTATTATTATTATTATTACCATTACTATTTTTTTTAAAAGTATTAAAATTTTCACTCGTGTTAAAATTATCATTTTATTTATAAGATTATCTTTATTATTAAAACTATTATTATTATTAACATTAATGGAATCAATAATAATAACATTATTATTACTATTACCATTATTATTATTTTTATCATTACTAATAATATTTTAGTATTATTATAAGTACTATTGTAACGAACAAATGACATATATATATATATATATATGTATATATATAGATATATGTATATATATATATGTATATATATATATGTATATATATATATAAATAAATATATATATATATATATATATATATATATATATATATATATATAACTTTATTTAATACTTATAACATAACAAAATATTTTTTTATATAAAAGGTATATATGAAATATAAATATATTAGTAATATAAAAATAACATAATTAATAAGTTATATATATAAACTTATTCGATTACGAGTATGTGTATTAATATATATACACAAATGATATAGGTTCGTGAATCCGAGGCCAACCTTGCATTGTTCAGTATCGTCATATGCATATTTTTACTACAAAATATCGTATTGTGAGTTTCATTTGCTCCCTTTTTAAATGCTTTTGAAATATATATATTTTTGGGACTGAGAATACATGCGCTTTTATAAATGCTTTACGAAATAGACACAAGTAATAGAAACTACATTCTATGGTTGAATCGTTATACCGAATATCGCCCTTGTTGAACTTGGTAGTCTAAGAATTGGTGTTTATTATAATTGCCACCAATTGACGTGAATCCTAAAGATAGATCTATGGGCTTTGACACGCCCTAGTCAGAGAATTTGAACTGCTTTAGTACTTTGATATTTATATATGGGGATATTCTAGATGCATTTTGTTAATGTCGGTTACCAGGTGTTCAATCCATATGAATGAATTTTTAAACACTTGCGAGTGTATGATTATTGAATAAATGAAATCTTGTGGTCTATTAAAATTATGGAAATGATCGATTATGATAAATTAATGAATCACCAACCTTTTGGTTGACACTTTAAAGCATGTTTATTCTCAGGTATTAAAGAAATCTTCCGCTGTGCATTTACTCATATTAGAGATATTACTTGTAGTCATTCATGACATACTTCAAAAGACGTTGCATTCGAGTCGTTGAGTTCATCAAGATTATTACTAAGTCAATTATAGTTGGATATATTATGAAATGGTATGCATGCCGTCAACTGTCGATGTAATGAAAGTTTGTCGTTTAAAAACGAATGCAATGTTTGAAAAATGTATCATATAGAGGTCAAATACCTCGCGATGTAACCAAATGTAATGTATTCGTCTAGATGGATTAGGACAGGTCATGAAAACCGCTTGCCATAAACGAATACCCAAATCCGAATTAAAAACTCCCGAGTTGTTTAGGAAGGCAAAATTCAAATTTGGGGGCCGCGGGACATTCCACCAATCACAAATTTTGTGCCAAACATCGCGAACTTTCTCACAAGATAAAAGAGCATGATTAATATCTTCAATACCATTATCGCAAATTGGACATCGAACCGAATGAAGATCAACACCCCTTTTGTCTAACTCGACCAACACCGGAATTCTTCCTTTTAAGACCCTCCAAATAAAGACTTCCACCTTTTTGGGAACCAAATAATTACGCATAGTACCCAAGGAGGCGGATGAATTTATGTGCAGAATCTTCTCGTCAATTAATGTCAAAAGGAGCTTTGTCACAAATACCTCTTTACCACAAGTTTCCAGCACCAAGAATCACGCTGTCCCGAGATAACAGAAGCTGATTTCAGTAGCTGCTGCAGCTGTTCGAGATCCCCTTGCGCCCGACCCGACTGAACCTTAGCCCATGACCCATTTAAAATGAGTTCCGACCCATTATGAACAACCCTTGAGCCGACCAAAGACTCCAGATCAGTTTCCAAATGAGAGAGACGATTGAATCTATTTTTTAATTTCATATCCCCAACCCAAAGATCATTCCAAAATGAGGTTGACATTCTGTCCCCAATCTTTCGGATGAAAGAATTAGAGAAAGGAACACCAAGCTCATCAATCGAGAACCCTGCTTTAATGATGTTAGTCCACATCGAAATATAAGGAAACGCGTTGTTAACATTATTTTGAATTAAACCCCCCGGAGCCCCAAAAATACTAGAGATGACTTTGACCCACAAGGAGTCGGTTTCGGTTTTGAACCTCCACCACCACTTGCCAATCAAAGCCAAATTTTTACTTTTTAAAGAGCCCAAATTTAACCCTCCTTTCTCGTAAGGAAGAAGGGTTTCATCCCATTTAACCCGTGAAATTTTTGAATTAGAACCCGACCCGCCCCAGAAAAAAGAACGTCTTACACTCTCAAGTTTTTTTACCACACATGGCGGGGCACGGAAGAGCGAGAAGTAGTACAACGGGAGACTATTCAACACCGATTTCACAAGGGTCAAACGTCCACCATAAGACACCGTACGTGCCTTCCAATCCGAGAGCCTTTTCATGAATTTATCAATAACCGGATTCCAACTTTCTAACTTATTCATTTTACCACCCACCGGAAGACCAAGATAGGTGAATGGGAATACACCGGGGTTACAACCAAACATATTAGCTAAAGAATCGATTTCGGCCTTCTCAACCCCAATACCGTACAAGTTGCTTTTATGATAATTAACTTTCAACCCTGACGTGAGTTCGAAACATTTAAGTAGTTTAAATAGGTTACGCAAATTCAAAATACTCCATTCCCCAAAAAAGATTGTGTCATCTGCATATTGGAGGTGTGAGATGGGAATTTTGTCGGAACCAATTTCAACATCGAGAAACTTTTTATTACACACCGCCTTTTTTGTTAGGACATTTGTAACGACCCGACTTTTTCGACTTGCTTTTGTGCTTTGTGCTTTCACGAAACTGCGTATTTGTGCGTACTGAGCTATATTATACTCTGGAATCTTACTACATATGGATTACTTTCGTTTATATGTTAAAACGTGCCTTTAAGTACGTAAGGTACTTAACTTGATCCCCGGAAGCCTTTATGACCGTTGGTGTCACTTAACTTTTAGAACGAACTGCGTACTGTGTACACGTTTAACTTTGGTCATAATCGGAATATTATGACTACGAAATACTAATTGTTATTATAATAACAATTACTTGGGTTTTTGGATGCTTAATTACGCTTAGTAATTTACTAGAGCACACTAGTTAGTCTTGTTGGACTTTCTTTCTTGTTTGACTTTAGCCCACCCTACACTATCTAGTGGACTATTTAATTAGCCCAATTATTATTAGTTAGTGACCCATATTAATGTAAGACAAATGCCCATTTATTAGAGGGAACATACTAGCATTTTTGTTAACCATTATCCTTATTGTTGCATGGGATCCTAACATAAGCACCAACTTTAGACAACCATTAACCAAAAAACAAAAAGGTGTCCCCCTTGTCCCCCCACCAAACCCACGGCCTCCCCACCTCACCACCACCTCACCTCCTATAAATACCAAGCTTATCCCATTCATTTCACACTTGATTTCATTTACAATTTGAAGCGACCCGTCCTAATCCATAAGGACGAATACAATAACATATGATTACATTGCGAGATATTTGACCTCTATATGATACATTTTACAAATATTGCATTCGTTTTGAAAAGACAAACTTTCATTTCATCGTAAGTTGACAAACATGCATACCATTTCATAATATCCAAACTATAAATGACTTAATCTGTTATTTATTTAATAATAATCTTTATTGAACTCAATGACTTGAATGCAACGTCTTTCGAAATATGCCATGAATGACTCCAAGTAATATCTTTAAAATGAGCAAATGCATAGCGGAAGATTTCTTTAATACCTGAGAATAAACATGCTTTCAAGTGTCAACCAAAAGGTTGGTGAGTTCATTAGTTTATCATAATAATCATTTCCATAATTTTAATAGACCACAAGATTTAATTTTCATAGTTAACTGCAGGAACACTCATCTGCAAAAAAAATTATAATACAGGAACACTCATCTGTATAAAATTCATTCATATGGTGAACACCTGGTAACCGACATTAACAAATGCATATAGAATATCCCCAAATATACAGGTACACTCATCTGTATATAAAATCAAAGTACTAAAGCATCCATAACCTGGATGGGGTTTGTTAGGCCCATAGATCTATCTTCAGGATTCACGTCAATTAGGAGGTCTGTTCCCTAATTCTTAGGCTACCAAGCTAAAAGGGTGATATTCAATTTCGATAATCCAACCATAGAATGTATTTTCGATTACTTGTGTCTATTTCGTAAAACATTTATAAAAGCAGCGCATGTATTCTCTGTCCCAAAAATATATATTGCAAAACCATTTAAAAAGGGAGTAATGAAACTCACTATACTGTATTTTGTAGTAAAAATACATATGACGACATTGAACAATGCAAGGTTGGCCTTGGATTCACGAACCTATATTAAGTATATATATTTATATAATGGTCAATATCTATCGAACAATTTAGGTTAAGTCATAGTGTATCACAATCCTAATGCTCGAGATTATCATGCAAAAGTCAACAAAGTCAACTTGACCCAAAATGACTTCCAGAATCTATACATGTTTATATATAACATAAATATAGTCGTTTTATATATTTAAATATATTTATTAGATTTTATTAAAGTAAATAATACAAGTCATTTATCAATAAATAAAAATTTATATTAAAATTTATATATGATAAAAATATTTTTTTATATATAACTCAAGTAATAAAATTTATTAAGTTCACTTAATATCATAAAAATATAGTGGTGGGTATTATTAATATAATTATATTACGTGTGGTAAAAATATCTTTGTATTACATATTTATTCGATAAAATAATATTGATAATAATAATAATGAGTAAAAGTTGTATTATTTTGTAATAATAATAATAATAATAATTATTATTCTACTAATAATAACAATAACAATATTTATATTTACTAATGATGATATTAATTATAATAAAATGATTATTCTAATCATGATAATTTTAATAATAACGATACTTTTTATTATTAACTGTAATAATAATAATATTTTATAATAATAATAATAATAATTCTATTCAAAATGATAATTTTTAATAATAATAATACTAAAATGATAATAATAATGATATTTAATAATAACAATGATATTTCTATTAAAATCATAATTTTAATAAAAATGATAGTTTTAATATTAATGATACTTTTAATAATAATAATAACGATAAAAATAATAAAATGATAGTTTTGATAAAAATATTAATTATTTTAATAATAATAATAATAATAATAATAATAATAATAATAATAATAATATTGATTATTAGATAATAATAATAACGATAATAACGAAGATAACGATAACGACGATAGTAATAATAATAATTATTTTAATAATAATAATACTAAAATTAATAATAATTCAGTTGACCATATCTTTTAATCCGTTCATCGAAACCATAAGCTTTCTAAATGAAAAGTTATTAATTTTTCGCCAGCTTTCCAACGACATGCATATCATATACCTTATCCTAGTAGCATATGTATTAAATTCATAATTTATCATAAACTATTTAACGACGAAACTAAATATACAAGCATGCATGATCATATCTATTCGAGCACTAGTCAGGGATACACTATTAATACAAAAAGATAAAGTATGAATGCTCATGTATCAATATTGAGATTCAATATTGCAGGAAAGTACGTAGACACAACGAAAATGATAATCACTAGATTGACCTCACGAACATACCCCCGAACAATACCCATAACCTCCATAATTATAACCCATAATTTCTTTAGCTCTATCCCGTTTGAAAACTTATTTTGAAATTGCCTGAACATAACTCTGTCGTAGTATTTTATGTATACTAATAATATCTTGAAATAATACTGAGTATATATATATATATATATATAAATATATATATGTATATATATATGTATATATATACGTAAATCGATTGAGAGAGTTTAGAGAAATATAATTTCAAGTTTCTATAAAATAATGAAACCTATTGAATTCTATTTATAATAGATTTTTAAATTATTAAAGTGAATTATTAAAGTATGAATTATTAAAGTAAATTATTAAAGTATGAATTATTAAAGTGAATTATTAAAGTATGAATTATTAAAGTGAATTATTAAAGTTAAAGTAAAGTAAAAGTAAAGTAAAGGTAAAGTTAAAGTATAGTAAAAGTATAAAACTATGTACGTATAATATGTGTATAAATATATATAATATTAATTTAAATCGTTATATATATTTAATAAAATAAAATATAAATATCGTTATCTTTATCATACTGGTTAAGTAATGAGTTGTCAAAAGTGGTTCTAGATATTTATAAAACTTATATACGTTTTAATAATAAAGTTCTTTTCAACTGAAAATGTTTTTGTACGTTTGAAACTAAATCAAATAAATATGATAATTTTGTTTTCCAAAACTAAATATATTTAAGAATCATTTTGTTAAAAGGATAAAATAATGGAAATCGTTATATCATAAAATGTTTTAGAAAAGTAGAATTATATATATTCATAATAGGTTCCAAGTTTTTAAATTACAGTCTGTTGGTGAAGCATGAGATAAAGTCTAAAGGTCAAATAAACGTATGAAATCATCTTAATGAAAAATTTCGAGTTACTTAACTTGTCGATATCCAACATTTAAGTTATTTACACTCCACACCTTCTTACTTTCATATTAAATAAAATGAAAGTTAACATAGTTATCTTATCAAGGTCACGAGGAAAATATTATAAAACATGAATTGGAAATTAAACAGGAATTTCCACTAATCCTTGTCTAGTTCCCGTTAATTAACACATTTGTTCTTACTTATAAATCACTTTACCATTTTCCGAATGTTATCAAAAAGAATAGATTTCTTAAATCACAATAGACCTCATAACATAGACCAGTAATAATAATGAATCTTGATAACTCAATCATTTGATATTACCTTTTAATTCCGTCGATAAATATATTAAACATATATTGAAACAAATACGTTTATGTGAAGTATTATACATCTAATACTTTGTTAACGTTTTCACTTAATATAACTATATTATATATACATATCTATATGCACATAAATGTTCGTGAATCGTCGAGCACAGTCAAAGGGTAATTGATTACAAGAATAAAGTTCAAAGTTTTTAAGATTTCAACATTACAGACTTTGCTTATCGTGTTGAAAACATTATTTCATTTAAAGATGAAGTTTAAATTTGGTTGGAAATTTTCGGGTCGTCACACAATTTACACACACTTACTCTCTAAATCTCTCTCTAGTCTTTCTCACTCTAAAAAGTGTAAGTTTTAAATTTTATTTCTCTTCTTCTTCCCTTCTCATTCACGACATCATCATCATCGGATCTAGCTCTTTAGCTTTTAGATATTGTTATATCTTGTAGATTCAAACATGGATTTGAATCCTTCAAGACATGGAAGATTCAAGCTTTCTAGCTTTAAATCTTCACTTATTTTGTAGATCTAAACCTTTTTAGCTTTTAATCACTTTATTTTGTTGTAAAGATTCAAACTTGTGTTTGTAATCTTCATGTAACTTGAAGATCTAACTTCATGCTTCAAGGATCTTTAAGAACAACCAAGATTCAAGCTTTCTAGCTTTGAATCTTCATTTCTTTGTTGGATCTAGGTTTTCTAACCTATGAACTCATTATTTTGTTATAAAGATCAAAACTTGTGTTTATGATCTTCATGTAACTTGAAGATTCAAGCTTTATGCTTCAAGATCTTCAAGAACACCAAAGATTCAAGCTTTCTAGCTTTGTAATCTTATAAATTGTGTGAAAAGGATCCAAGCTCTCTAGCTTAGGGTTCCATTACTTTGTTTGATCAAATTTGTGTTCATACTTGTTTGATTGATGGAAAGTTCGTAGCTTTAGTTGTAAATAGAACTTGTATTTGTGTTAACACTAAGAATATGATGTAACCATGGTTCATCATCCTTCTAAAACTCTTAAGTGAGTTGTATCCTTACTTGGTCTTAACATATTGTGTGTTGATGGTTGAATCTTGGTCAAAGTGATGCTAACACATCAATGAGTTGTACACTTGAAGCTTACACGCATCAAGGATGAGAACCGTGATGAGCATCAAGCACCAAGAAACCCACCGAAGCACTTGTTTGCTGTTTTTAGGGGTCTGGTAAAACTCCTGGACTTCTCTAAAATTGATTTTCAGATAGCTCGTTTCGAGTAGATGACTTTTCGTTTAGGCCTCACCTTAATCCAATATACGGTTTAGGATTTATAGCCTTCCGAAAGTCACTACGCCTTTGTAACGTTGTGCTGAAATTTCTGACCTACTCACACTTAAACCATCGCCAAGGTCAAACGAAGACGAGTTAGGTTCTGAAAATTGTTCAACGGTTAGAGGACTCACATACGGAGCCATGGCCATTGACTACGCGTCTTTTCGATTTGTATAGAGGTCGTAACAGCTGTCCGAAGTCAGCCTTTTATTTTGATCTCTATTCTTGTTAAACTTACCTTAGTTTTGATGAATGATGATGATAATGATGATGTTGATGATGACCCTTAAACTTAATTCATGCATTTAAACTTATGGGGACAACATACTGACCTAGTGACCTTTGACTTAGGTTGACGACCTTTCGGACCGACTTACTACCTGCATACGTTTCATATCGACTTTTACTGCTTATTCACTGTGAGTTATAGCATCCCTTTACTACTTTTTACTATTTTTGGGACTGAGAATACATGCGCTTTTTACGTTTTACATACTAGACACGAGTACTTAAACTTTATATATGTGTGGGTTACAAAACGGCACAAAGATTCCCCTTAGCTCGGAACATTTAATCATTGGTTTCCTAACCGTGAACGCGAATCTTAGATATGGATCCATAGGGTTTGACAACCTCACTCGGGCTAGTCGCGCTAGTAGACAACGGGTGTTTAATACTTCAAGGACAAACGCACTCGCCAAGTGCACTTTTAGGGGGTGATATACATACGTTAAGTCTAGTTACCGGGTGCCCACGGTTAAGCATATACTTTTCATACTTATTTAAACTGCTGATTGAAGCACTTAAATCTCATGGTCTACATTACTTTACTGATTACAAACTATAGCTCACCAACATTCGTGTTGACTTTTAAGCGTGTATTTCCCAGGTGCTTAGACGATGTTGCTTCCGCAGTTAGAATTGCCGTCTTGGTGTTATAGACTTGCTGTTATGGACCTGCTGTGTTAGATTTCCGCTGCATTACTTAGAGATGTCTCAATCATGGAACTTTTCTTTTGCATTCGTAACTTATGTTATTTTCAAACAATGACTTTGTAACGACCTTCGTGTCACGTTATCTTTTGTAAAATGCTATCTTTTTATGAATGCAAAACTTGTTTTCAAACATCATATAGTGTTTGACCTTGTAATGATCCTGTTGTTGATGAACCGTACACGGTGGTTTTGTACGGGGCATCACATTTGGTATCAGAGCATTGGTTGTAGGGAATTAGGTTGCATTAGTGAGTCTAGACCAGACCGAGTAGGATTCACTAATAGGACTAATCTACAACTTGCTCGTTTACTTGCTACTGCTTACTATTGCTGCATGCTACTGCTTACCCTTACTACTATGTGAACTTGCTATATGCTATTGCTTATCCTCGTTACCGCATGTTACTGTCTGCTTTTGATTGCATGTTACTTTTGTTTAATACTGTTACTATTGCCATGCTATGTACCGCTAGGATGCTGTAGTGCCTGATTACGTGCTTGCTATATGTCTTACTGACATTGAAAAAGTTATTTTTCCTTATTCAGATGTCAGACATGCTGCCCATGACCTTTGACTTTGAGAGTGACTCAGAGACGACTGTTGCCTCGCCTACTATTGTTGCTGACTCGACGCTACCCTTCAACGACTCTGGCGATTCGCCTTCTGGAGATAGTGGACTAGTGCTTGACCTGATGGACATCTCAGACGGAGACGAGGATCCCGAGATGACTCCAGCACCACCCAGCCCTAGACTCCCGGAGCCACAGCACCATTCCGGTGGTACTGTGATCCCTTGGGAAATGGAGACGGTCCTTTCCGTAACGAGCATGGACATTGGGCTAGACGCACCACTGATGGACGTGTTGTACCAATTCCACCAGGCAGATATCGACTTATGACCACCGGCCAGACGCTTTCTCCCGCCCGCGACGATCTCGCATTACCGTCCGACGATTCAGACGGATCATCTGTGACGACCCGGGAATTTCCGACCAAATTTAAACTTAATCTTTATATGTTTCCGACACGATAAGCAAAGTATGTAATGTTGAGTCTAGAAAATTATTTATAATTACATAGGTGTGTGTGTGTATATATATATATATATATATATATATATATATATATATATATATATATATATATATATATATATATATATATATATATATATATATATATGATTATTATGCATAATCCATAATATATGTATATTACAATACATAAAATTTATAAATAATAAGTATCCAATAAGAGTTATTACATATTATATGTAATCATAAGTTAAAGTATAAAGATTATATTAATATTATGATTGTTACTTTCATAATTATTACTAAGGACAGCATTAATAATTGTATTGTTAATAATATTATGTTTAACATAAAAATAGATATCTATATAAATATATGAAATTTGATATAAGTAGATATATTGTCAAAACTACTAACATTCTTAATTATCATTAATATTATTATAAGTAGTATTATTATTAGTATTAATAAACATATTATTGTTATTGTTTTATCATGATTAGTAAACTTATTAAAATTATCAATTTTATGATTTTTGATAACAATACTATTTATTATTATTAATAATATAATTATTATTATTATTGATATTAACATCATTATTATTATTATTCCTACTACTATTATTATTAACCCCATTTTTTTTGTTAATCTAATACTGAAGATTAATGATGTAAAAATTTATACAATCTATTATAATTATTAGTAATAATATAATTATTATAATTATTGATATCATTATAATTTATTATTATAATTATTAGTAATAATAATAAATTTATTAATTAATTGTATTTATTATAAAACTATAAAAGAAATCAAACAAATCGTACAAATTGGTTACAAGTATCAATCAACTGTGTTAAATTCGAAATTCTGTCTCTAATTTGATCCCATGACAAAAACTGATTATGCATATGATCCAAAATTTGTTTGAAGTCCCTCTCCACTTTAATTTTTTATTTGTTTCAGTACTTCCTGATGAACATGTTGTCGACACCCACAAATGCTACAAAAATCAAGCATCTCAAATTGTTAAAAAGGCATTTAACTTCCTCCATATTCATAAAAAAAACATACTGCTATCATCTGTTTCTAATTATTAAGTTTAAACAAAATTTTTCTTTTAATATGCTCTGTACGCGAAAATTTTAATCAAAGCTCGATTTCATTACGAATTGCAAAAATCTATAAATGCAGAGTTGTTTGCAATCATATATTGATTCTCTCTGTAAATTTTCAAGCTTCAATTCTTCATATTGTTTAAAAATTTCGAAGTCAAAGTTCAAATTTTAAAAAGTCAAATAAATCGTTCTTTGATATGGCCGAAACGGACGGTTTTTATTTGCGCGGTGTCGTTAGGCCGTGGCTCGCCAGGATCAGCCACTCGTAGGAGAGGGTACTGTTTTAAATTTATATTTAGCGGGACCTAAATCTTACTACTCCTTATAAGTAAGGAAAGTATAACCTAGAGTCGTATTTTTGAGATATCAGTAACATCGAACCTATATTGTCGCCTAAGATAGTTAGGGAGTAGTGAATATTTATTTTGGGATTTGCTAATTTAAGATAGATAAAGTAAATGCGATAAAATTTGTAATTCAGATAAGGTTAAAGTAAGTGCATACTATGACTTCATCAGTTATTCTGCCGAGATTATGGAATGCTGGCTCATGAATAGGCAGAGGCCCTGTATTCATTACACTGGTCCTAAACGCTCCTGTCATAAGACATGTCGCTGGGTACTGCGTTAGGCTTGAAGATTCTGAATAGACAGCAATGTCCCTTACCCCCGACGCCCGTGCAGTCTGACTACAGGCATACACGTTCAGACGGCTCATCCAATTGAGCGACTCGGTTGGGTGACGTATTAACATTCCAAAATGGTCTAAACTTTCTTAAGCATAATAGAATACATGGTGTACCATATTCGAGAGACGTGATGTGTTTCAATGCTTTCGTTAATGATTGGTAAAAGATAGTTAGGCCCTTAAAAAGAGTTCAACCATAAAGAACACCATGGCCAAGTCAAGTCTGACTTCCATGAACACGTTCGGTTATCCTAACGGTCCAATCCTTTATGTGTCTAAACAAACAGTTCCTTAATTAACTAAGAATCCCTCAAGAGGGGTGCAATGCTTGAGACCGCGTTATGGTGCAGTGTACTGGTCAACACTAACCGTGTTCCATGGCCTTACTTAGCAGAGGTACAGCTTACAACAACCGCTGTGCTTCAGCGTACACGTACGAAGTTTATATGCTTGGTGACTACACTAGCATGGTCTGGGATCGACAATGTACTAAGGGTCTAGTCAGATGTTTCACTACGAAAGAGTCCTCAGTCAAAATCTAAAGCTCGATAGACTTACTACAACTGGTGTGCCTCGATCGATCTTACGTTGTATCCGAGAGACTTCTCTTACCAAGGGGTGACACAGATAGTGTACTCTGAATCGGGGTTCGCGACTTCCCAATAACAGAGCCTATAACTATGTCCTATTAGTTGGAAAAACGATTGAGTTTAAAGCATAATCGGAAAGCATTTCAACAGCATACACAGACCATAATATTATTTCGGCATTATAACTGCTTAAATCATGGCATACACTAAAGATAACTACTCGCTAATCATGGCAATAATATTATAAAACATTATATAAGATAAAGGATAGAAGTACCAGTAGATTAAATGAGTTCCGAATACAAAAGTGACAACTTCAAGACTCCAGACCGCTCCTAATACAATCTTCAGCGTTCGCCTTCGGGTACATAATTTCCCGCTCGGAGGTGAGAAGGCCTTGAAAGTATGACTAATATTGTACAAGAGAGAGAAAGAAGTGAATTGAAGTGTGTGTTGGAATGAATGACAAAGACCCTTTAAATAGACTTGAAAATTTGCCAAATACGCCTGGCAGGCCGTTTGGCAAGCCGTATGGCAGGCCGTATTGCTGGCAGGCTGTTTGGTGGCTCGTGTGGTGGCACGTATATGGTAGGCCGTTTCCATACTGGCAGGCCGTATGGCAGGCCGTATGGCTTGCTGGTCAGCCTGAATTCCCTGGATCGTAACTTGATTTCTTGTCTTTCACCGTTTTTGCTCTAGAATCTTCGTTTTAGCTCCGATTCTCTTGATTCTTTTTGTACCGTCTTCGTAATTACTTGTTCTTAAATTCTAACCGACGAAGTGGGTATTTTGCCGACAAAGTTCGAATATTTCTTGTTTTTGGGCCTTAATACCGGGGTGAAAACGTGACTTTTTAGCCGATATCAAATATCCCACACTTAGACTTTGCTTGTCCTCAAGCAAACTATCATTTTAAAGAATCTTTTCGGCGTTTCTTTTCTAATAGCCTAAGCGGTTTGCTTTTATTATAAGAGCAAAAAGATAAGGTGAGTCATCTATGTTAGGATTGAAATTATCCCTTCAAGCATGCGAGGAGGTTACATGACATAGGCTAGCTTTCATGGGTCACTCAAATCACTCAAGTATTTAGGGTTCCCTATAGGTCTAATAAATGAATACGCTCATAGCCAGTCATGCTGCACCCATCGTCATAGGCTTGATAAAGACTCAAATCCTCGCTGCTAACGCGAGAACGGTAGTAATCTCAGCTTTATGGGTTATTTGTCAATGATGGAAAGGAATTTTGGAGTGGTGGTGAAGTTGTTTTTGAAGGGTGAGATAAAAGGGTAATGTAGTCTTTGGATACATAGGAGTGCTGAAGTATTTTGAGAAGCACTTTTGAACTTTTCTTCATTTGATAATCATTTTCAGTCGAGTTCTCTTCGGCATTTCTCTTATTTAGTTCTGCTCCTTTTTTTTTTCAGAACTTCATTTTTTTTTTCGGAGACTTCATCACGAGAAATTTTTTGCCGGTAAACTTTTTCAAGACCTTTGCCATGATACTTGAGAGGTTTATAACATTGGGTTTTCGGAAGGAATCTCATTTTCTGGGTTTTCTGAGAAATAGTAAAGGTGATATGGATGTGGTGGTGGAGTAGAAGTAGTGGAGGTGTGGAAGGCTTATGTTTGACAAATGGGTAGCTATTTTGATTACAACCGAACCACGCTTTGCTGCTTGGAGATGTAGATCTAAAGCAAGTTCTGATTCTAAGCACAGACATCGGCACTCTCAACGGAAAATAGTGAAGCATTAAAGATGAATGCTGATCTTATTTGAGGTGCCTCACTATAATCAATTTAGGTCGATAATGCCTTAGTCATGCATGCTCTATTAGAGATTTCAATCTAACAAGAATTCCACCTTACTTAAGCCTTATTTTTATTGACAAACATTTTAGGTTTTCAAAAATACTTTTTCGAAAAGGGGTTCTTTTGCAAAAAATTTGAAATTTGGCTTAAGGACTTGGAATCTTCGTAATGGGTTATTATGATATAGCATAAAAAGATACCAACATCCCACACTTAGACGGACATTGTCCTCAATGTTCCTAGTGTATCCCACACTTAGGAGTTTTAGTTGAAGATTTAGGAGTGTTTGTCTAGTGTTTTAATTGGGTGTTATCCCACACTTAGTGATAAGCTAGGATGTGGTATAGTTTGAATCTTGAGCTAGTAGCGAAAAGAAAGAAATACCCCTAGCAGATGCGCCTGGTTTCCTTGCTTCTTTATCGGCTCATTTGTCATCCTTTATTCTTCTACTCTACTTTATTGCACGGGTTGCCTCCCGAGAAGTGCTTTTGTTTAAGGTCGTTGGCTCGACCGTAGCGATTCTTCAAAAAGCAAACGTTCCTCGTTGATGGTTGTGATCTTGGTCTTCTTGAGGGAATGTGAGTCTTGGTGGATAAGTTCTGAGAAAGTGTCGGACCAACAATGGTAACAAGTCCGGTACTTCTCTTGAAGATCTTCTGAATGATAAGTAGTGCGCAGTTTCGGCTCTTGATAAGTCTTGAAGTCCGATGAGAATGTGATCCACAGCTCTGCTGGTTGACCCATGAATGTCAATCATGGTAGCAGTGCTGGTGTTGATGATTTCTCTGATGGGATGCTCATTTCGGAGGTCTTCAAACAATGTAAGAAACTGTATCTTTAGAATTTTGAAGTCTTCGGAACGGTGATCTCCACAGTAAGAGTCTGTAGCTTTGCACAGATTAGTTAAGAGACGAAGCAGGAAAGAAGTGAACAGCAATCCTGATCCGAGTATCAATTTCACCGTCTTTGAGTATATCTCCCGACATCCATCTTTAAATATGAAACTAGGATCTGTGGACTTGTGGAAGATACGTGATAGCTGCTTCGTAACATAGGTGGCAATGTTGACTCGATCTGGTTCAAGATGAGAGAACGGATTGTTTCATCTTGCTTCCTTCATAACAGCGTCTTGTAACTCTTTGATAATCAGATCAGCGTGGTGATCAATTGTTACATAAATCACTAGTCTGTCTGGTGTGCTTTCGAAGTTATCTCTATCCAGAAGAGCGAAAAGACTGTGAATATCCTCGATCATTTGCAAATCAGAGTGATAAGTCAGGTGGCCGGTGGAAAGATCCATATGCTTCCGGATGAGAGTCAGTAGTGCTCTTTCGTTTCTTGAGAACGGAAGGGCAGATCCAGCTAAGGCATTATAAACCTTAGAGTAAATGATCTTCTGATCTCGACAGAATCTTGTCTCGAGAATAGTGCGAACCACTTAATTATGCTCTCGTTGCCTTTCTTCGTGATAGATATAATCGTGAAGAGAGTTGATAAAGTCTTGAATGCGTTCTTCTAGGATTTCAACATCATTGTCTTCTCTTCGGAGATAGAGGTGGTGCTCTTATCTGATAGCCATGATTCGTTCTGTTAAGCGTAGCGAAAAATCAATGGTTGACTTTCGGATGGCTTCGAGAATGTCTTCAAATTCATCGGTATCATTAATGAAGGTAATCATGTCTGCATGTGTGGATATAACCGGAATTCGATCTGAAGAAGAGTCCGGCTCCCCTTGATCTACTTCGGTTGGAGAGTGTGAGTTAGTCAGAATGTCTTCGTGATGCTCTTCCTCATCATCATCGGTATCCGGTTCCTCTGAGGATGCGTTTGATGAACGGGTTTCTTCAGTATTCCGATTCTCCACTTTGATACTTACAGGATCAATTTCTATATCCTTAACCTCAGCCTTATCGGTCTTCGTTTTGAAGCGAATGATTAAACTTTGATCTGCCGTTTCAAGCCTCATTATTTCTTCATGACGCTCAGTGCTTGGAACGGGTGTTGTCGCAGTTTCTTTTACATCTTCCATTTCCTCTTCCTCTTCAGATTCCTCCTCTTCCTCTATTTCTTCGCTGGGATCCTCTTCTTCCATTTCTGGGTCGTTTACAGACTGTGATTCGATACCCATCTCGATATCGTCGGCTGGTGGTGATGACTCATCATCGGAAGTAATCCGTCTGGTGGAAATAGCAAACATCTCTGCCTGTCCAGAAAGATCAGTTGGTCGGTCAATTTTGAAGGTAACGCTCTCCCCATGTGATCGTAAGATCATGGTTTGATTGTACACATCAATGACAGTCCTAGCCGTATTCATGAAAGGTCTCCCTAACACTACTGGGGTGTGTAGGTATTCCTTAATATCCATTACTACGAAATCCGTAGGATACAAGAATTTGTCGACTTTTACCAAGATGTTCTCAACTATGCCCATAGGATATCGAATTGTATGATCGGAAAGTTGGATTGTCATTTTGGTTGGTGACAAGTCTCCTAACTCTAATCTCTTGTAGAGAGAGTAGGGGATTAGGTTGATACTTGCTCCTAAATCTACTAGCGCATGAATGGTTCCAGATTGGTAGATTGAACACGGGAAAACGAATCGACCCGTATCTCCTAGTTTAGGTGGTAGAGAGTTTCTGAGTAATGCAGAGCATTCTTCACTTAGTAGAATTTTGTTAGAGTCTGGTATCCTCTCCTTTGTAGATAGAAGCCTTTGGATGTATCTCTTCTAGTTGGGAACTTTGGACATGGTGTCTAGGAATCTGCCATCAAGTTTGAAAGAATCAAGCTTGGATGGTTCTTCTTGTAGCCTTCCAGGATAAAGTACGCGAACTGGAGTTTCAGGGGTCAGCTTCTGAGTATATGTTGATTTGTTCTTGAGCCTAGTTGACCTTCTCCGTGGTTCTTCCTCTGGGATTACAGAATCCATTTGCTTTGCTTATTCTATGTGGGGATTCTAGATAGTATTACTTGGCAATCTTCCCTACGGTCGGGTTTCAAGGCGTTGTGATAACTGTCCGAACTGCGTTTCCAAACTTTTGAACAGAGCCAATTGATTTCTCATTAGTATCTTCGTCTGATCTTGTCTGGTTGCAGTTCTCTGATTTAACTGTTGTTGTCCTTGAATGAACTGAGTTAACTGATCATCAGCTCCGAGAGTGGGGTTAGTTGCTTTTGTAATCTGGGTGGTAGGGGAATTCTCCTCAACTGGGGGACCAGTGAGTGGAAGTGGTTGATCATAGGTCAATTGAGATTGCTGGGCTGGGTAAGGTGGATAGCGATAGCGAAAAGGTTGATTACTTCGCTGAAATTGATTAACCCTTGGTGGTTGATTGAATCCGGGATTTGGTGGACGAGCTGGGTATTGAACGTAACAGACTGAACCGTTAGGGTTTTCGTACTCAAATTGATAGTCTTCAGTAGGTTGTGGGTTGGTACAATTAACACAGGCCTAAGCTTGGTTAACCTGCTGTGGTTGCGTCTTCAATTCTCCGAGTTGCTTTGCAAGAGATTCCATCTTATCCGTGAGGGATTTGATGGCCTCGTTTGATTATTAAGTGCAGAGAGTGGGGCAGATGATGAAGTTGTTTCACCACTGTTCCAGTCATGATGATGCATCGTCATGTTCTCGAGCAATTCCCATGCTTCATCTGCGGTTTGATTCATCAGATTCCCTTGAGCTGATGCATCGATCGTCGTCCTATGATTTACCGTAAGACCATTGTAGAAGGTACAGATTTGGGCTGACCGTTCTAACTGGTGATTAGGGCACTTCTTCAGCAGGGTTTTCAAACGCTCCCATGCAGTGTAAAGAGATTCATCATAACTTTGTTTGAAGTTAATGATGTCATTCTTCAGTTTGGTTTATTTTGAAGGAGGGAAATATTTGGTTAGGAATTTAGTCGCCATCTCCGTCCATGACGTGATGGAATCTTTTTCCAGTCCTTCAAACCAAGTTTGAGCATGATGAGTGAGAGAATAGGGGAACAAGTATAGCCGGACTATATCTTGTCCTATCCCTGACTGTTTGTAGGAGTTCGAAAGAGATATGAATTTATCAAGGTGAGAATTAGGATCGTCATTCGGTAATCCATGAAACTGACAGCTATTTTGAATGAGCTAGATGATGTGATGTTTTAACTCGAACGAGTGTCCTTGAATCTCTGGAAATCTGATTGGTCCCCCTCGACCTTCAATCGAGGGTTTGGTGTTTTCTGCTAAAGTAACGCGTAACACCATTTGGTTTCTGATTCGTGCTTCCTTTGTTTGCTTTAGAGATTATTGCGTCTGGATCAGGTACGAATAACAACGGCCCTGGTCTAGATTGGGTTTGGGTCATACACTAGGTATGCCTTTTTGTTTTTAATTTTCGCAAATAAGCTAATTATAATAAGCTAAACTAAACTAATCTAATTCTAAGGTAATCTAATTTAATCTAAGGAAATCTAAAGTAATCTAATGTAATATAATCTAAGGTAAACTAAAGTAATCTAAGGTAATCTTAATCTAATCTAAAGTAACTAACTATCCTATGGTGGAATATGTTTTTGGTTCTGGCTACTGATTCCCTGGTATTTCGGTAACAAAGTTCTGCATAAACTATTCAACAAACCAAGTGGCCAGGCTGACTACGGAGAGGCAGGATCCTTTTGGTCCCAATATAAATGGCGACTGTTCGAAAAATCTAATAACCAAGTCCGTGTATAATTGTCTTTCTTAGACACCACTAAATGCTTGTGAATAAGTTTGATAGAGAGCAGCATTGCCTGATACCAAGTCCCCGGCAGCGGCGCCAAAAACTAGTAGGTCTCCTGATATAGCCGAAACGGACGGTTTTTATTTGTGCGGTGTCGTTAGGCCACGGATCGCCAGGATCAGCCACTCGTGGGAGAGGGTACTGTTTTAAATTTATATTTAGCGGGACCTAAATCTTACTACTCCTTATAAGTAAGGGAAGTATAACCTAGAGTCGTATTTTTGAGATATCAGTAACATCGAACCTATATTGTAGCCTAAGATAGTTAGGGAGTAGTGAATATTTATTTTGGGATTTGCTAATTTAAGATAGATAAAGTAAATGCGATAAAATTTGTAATTCAGATAAGGTTAAAGTAAGTGCATACTATGACTTCATCAGTTATTCTGCCGAGATTATGGAATGCTGGCTCATGAATAGGCAGATGCCCTGTATTCATTACACTGGTCCTAAACGCCCCTGTCATAAGACATGTCACTGGGTATTGCGTTAGGCTTGAAGATTCTGAATAGACATCAACGTCCCTTACCCCCGACGCCCGTGCAGTCTGACTACAGGCATACACGTTCAGGCGGCTCATCCAATTGAGCGACTCGGTTGGGTGACGTATTAACATTCCAAAATGGTCTAAACTTTCTTAAGCATAATAGAATACATGGTGTACCATATCCGAGAGACGTGATGTGTTTCAATGCTTTCGTTAATGATTGGTAAAAGATAGTTAGGCCCTTAAAAAGAGTTCAACCATTAAGAACACCATGGCCAAGTCAAGTCTGACTTCCATGAACACGTTCGGTTATCTTAACGGTCCAATCCTTTATGTGTCTAAACAAATAGTTCCTTAATTAACTAAGAATCCCTCAAGTGGGGTGCAATGCTTGAGACCGCGTTATGGTGCAGTGTACTGGTCAACACTAACCGTGTTCCATGGCCTTACTTAGCAGAGGTACAACTTACAACAACCGCTGTGCTTCAGCGTGCACGTACGAAGTTTATATGCTTGGTGACTACACTAGCATGGTCTGGGATCGACAATGTACTAAGGGTCTAGTCAGATGTTTCACTACGAAAGAGTCCTCAGTCGGAATCCAAAGCTCGATAGACTTACTACAACCGGTGTGCCTCGGTCGATCTTACGTTGTATCCGAGAGACTTCTCTTACCAAGGGGTGACACAAATAGTGTACTCTGAATCGGGGTTTGCGACTTCCCAATAACAGAGCCTATAACTACGTTCTATTAGTTGGAAAAGCGATTGAGTTTAAAGCATAATCGGAAAGCATTTCAACAGCATACACAGACCATAATATTATTTCGGCATTATAACTGCTTACATCATAGCATACACTAAAGATAACTACTCGCTAATCATGGCAATAATATTATAAAACATTATATAAGATAAAGGATAGAAGTACCAGTAGATTAAACGAGTTCCGAATACAAAAGTGACAACTTCAAGACTCCAGGCCGCTCCTAATACAATCTTCAGCGTTCGCCTCCGGGTACTTACTTTCCCGCTCGGAGGTGAGAAGGCCTTGAAAGTATGACTAATATTGTACAAGAGAGAGAAAGAAGTGAATTGAAGTGTGTGTTGGAATGAATAACAAAGACCCTTTAAATAGACTTGAAAATTTGCCAAATACACCTGGCAGGCCGTTTGGCAGGCCGTATAGCTGGCAGGCCGTTTGGTGGCTCGTGTGATGGCACATATATGGCAGGCCGTTTCCATACTGGAAGGCCGTATGGCAGGCCGTATGGCTTGCTGGTCAGCCTGAATTCCCTGGATCGTAACTTGATTTCTTGTCTTTCACCGTTTTCGCTCTAGAATCTTCGTTTTAGCTCCGATTCTCTTGATTCTTTTTGCACCTTCTTTGTAATTACTTGTTCTTCAATTCTAACCGACGAAGTGGGTATTTTGCCGACAAAGTTCGAATCTTTCTTGTTTTTGGGCCTTAATACCGGGGTGAAAACGTGACTTTTTAGCCGATATCATTCTTCATGAAATTCAAATCTGTTTCAGAGTTTTTGGATCAGTTGTTGATTTGTAAAGTTTTTAATGGTGATTAAAAACCTATTTCATGTTATAAATATAATGTAAAACATCCTTGAAATCAAAACCATTAAATTTTTTTTCCTTCATACGTTGAATAGCAGCAACAACGTATTTTTTATTTATTATTAATTTTTTTTCTTCCTTTCAATCCAATTAAGTACTCAATTCAACTGTTTCTTTTTCATTTAAATATTCTTAAACTAAATAATTAAGTAAATATTAGTTTGGGTTGATCTGTGGTCATGTAAATCTGATTAAGAACACGGATGAGGAAGGAAATAGATAAATTACGGGATAAATATAAATGAGATAGGAGCTTAATCAGAAAAATGGAATGGCTCAACTGGTTTGTGTGTTTGTTGGGTTAGCAAGTGGTCATGGGTTCGATTCTCGTTTGGAACATATCTTTTTAGAAAAGATTCAAAAAGGGTATATACACTTTTATCTTAAATCTATTAATATTATTATTATTGTTAATATCATTGTTATTATTAGAAATTGTTATTATGAGTAATATGATAGCTATTATTATTATTATTACTAATAAAAGTATTAGTTATCATATAATATTAGTATTATGATTATAGTGACAAATATGAATAATATTATTATTATTATGATTACTAATTTATCATTTTAGTTTATTATGGTTATATTTAGGATATTTATTATTATTGTTGTTATAAGAATAATACAAGTTATTATTATTATTTTCACTAATATTAGTATTAAAATCATTTTTGTAATTATTAGTATTTTTTATTATTATTATTATTAACATAAGTACCATTTTTAACAATATCATTATTATTATTAGTATTATCAATATCAAGAAAGTTATTATTATTGATAAATTATTATTCTCAATACTATCATATTTTTTTTACAGATAAAATATTTTGTATCTAGAATATACTTATTACCTATACTGTAATAATATTAATAGTTTATATATCTATATATCAAACAAATTAACATCATGTATAAAAATACTTATATATAACATACTAATTATTTGTAAATATAATACTAACCATATATGTATAGATATATTAATATAACTATATATATATATATATATATATATATATATATATATATATATATATATATATATATATATATATATATATATATATATATATATATATTAATCATTTTAAGTATATATACAACATAAAATATATAACATATAATTTTAAATATAATAAGTATTTGTTTTAATGGAATTTATTATAAATTCTATATAACTAAAATTATAAAAAGTAATGCATTCTAATAAAGGAAATTATGTGATTCCATTATGTGAATTAATATATATATACAAATGATATAGGTTCGTGAATCCGAGGCCAACCCTGCATTGTTCAAAGTCGTCATATGTATTTTTGCTACAAAATACAGTATTGTGAGTTTCATTTACCCCCTTTTTAATTGCTTTTGCATTATATATTTTTGGGCTGAGAATACATACGCTGTTTTATAAATGTTTGATGAAATAGACACAAAAACTAAATTCTATGCAGAGTTGTATCAACAAATATTTTTGGTTACACCTCAGGCTGTGGAATAGAACTATAGATTACTATATGCTGTTTAGCATGGATTATTATATGCTGTTTAGCATTGATTTTAAATTCTAAGCTGAGTTGTATCATTAAATATTTTTGTTACACCTCAATGTAGAATAATTTTATAAAATGTTTTATAAATCTATTGGGCCTAACGAATCCCATCCAAAGTACCGGATGCTTTAGTACTTCGAATTCGTTTTTATCATGTCCGAAGGATTTCCCGGAATGATAGGGGATATTCTTATATGCATCTTGTTAATGTCGATTACCAGGTGTTCAATCCATATAAATGATATTTTTGTCTCTATGCATGGGACGTATATTTATGAGAATTGGAAATGAAATCTTGTGGTCTATTAAAATATTGAAATGATTGTTATGATAAACTAATGAACTCACGAACCTTTTGGTTGACACTTTAAAGCACGTTTATTCTCAGGTATGAAAGAAATCTTCCGCTATGCATTTGCTCATTTTAGAGATATTACTTGGAGTCATTCATGAAATATTTCAAAAAACGTTACATTCGAGTCATCGAGTTCATCATGATTATTACTAAGTCAATTATAGTTGTATATATTATGAAATGGTATGCATGCCATCAAATTTCAATGTAATGAAAGTTTGTCTTTTAAAAACGAATGCAATGTTTGTAAAATTGTATCATATAGAGGTCAAGTACCTCGCGATGTAACCAACTATTGTAAATCGTTTGTAATCGATATGGACTTCGTCCGGATGGATTAGGACGGGTCGCTTCAGTTGGTATCAGAGCGGTGGTCTTAGTGAACCAGGTCTTGCATTAGCGTGTCTAACTAATAGTCGTTAGGATGCATTAGTAAGTCTGAACTTCGACCGTGTCTGCATGTCAAAAATTTTGCTTATCATTTTTGTCAGAAATCATCTGTTTATCATCCTTAGGAAATTACCTGCTTATCATTCTTAGTCTAGACACCTCTTACTGCAATGATTGCATGAATAGTGTATAGACAAAATTCATATCTTAGCCTATCTGCTAATTCATATCTTAGCGTATCTGTTATTGTTACCTTTGCCTGACAGATTCCGTATATTCCTCCGTAACTTATGGGATTTTAGTATTATATATGCATATGTAAATTATGTATTGCAGGGTACTAATCTACATCCTATAATCTATTTCTTATCGAAAATCCTTCATCTGATCGTACGAGATGAATCCCTCAACTAGTTCGAGTCCCTCAGATTCCGATAGCTATTCTGATAGTTATTCCGACAGCTATTCCGACATGGATGTTCACCTAAGCTCCGGAAGCAGTGTCACCAGAATGAATCAACCAATTCCTTTGATGGATTCGTAGCTTACTTAATCATTGGAGATAAAAAGAAGGTGATCCTTTCCATCAACCAAATGCATCTCTTGGCGAAGAACCTGGAGCACTTACCGGCGAATCTATCCGAAACACCATTTTCAGCCTCATTTCTAGAGTAGTTAGACATGATTATATTCTATACACAATTCTAAACCTTATTCATCCGCTCGTTCCGACCGACAATCATCCCGGAATAATGGAAGAAGTCAACGAGCTTCGCGCTCGAGTAATCAATTTGGAAAACGTGGTGCAAAACCTACCAGCTTCAACAACAGCACCGGCAATACCAGTACCACCAACAACAACATCCGCAGCACAAGCCTTAACACTACACGCCTCAAACTCATAGTCGGTACCCCAAGCATGATCTCCGTTCTACGAATTGTTCTACATCACCTATCCTCGTTCGACATGGCGGTTATGTAATCTCTAAAGTTTTGGAGATTTTTCACTCTAGTTCCAACCGAAAATCAGATGAGATTAATGTCATATTAACTCATAAATCCATGATTACATCTGAAGAAAATATATATGTAAGTATATTTTCATAAAGATTGTAATTAAAAATTCTTTTGTACAAACTGTTAACGGTGAAAATATTTTAACGGGTAGGTAATACCCTAGAAATATTTAGATTTCACATTAATAAGTAACACTGTACATTCTTCGAATCGGATCCAATAGTCATTTACTATCCTACATACATCCACAGATATACGAATCCGTTCACCACAGAATAACCATTTTCATTCAATTTCATATTTGGATTTTGACTTATCAGAATCCAACAAGTGGCATAATGAAGAAAACATTGGACAAAATAAAATTTGTTAGAAACAAACAAATTAACTATGAGAAATTTTGTTAAGAATCCACGCTAACTGTTCCAGCTAACTGTTCCTAGCTAACTGTTAATTCCGTATTACATTTTATTTTATTGTAATTTATTTATCGCAATTTAATTATCGCAATTTATTTATCGCAGTTTATTTATCGCAATTTATATTCTCGCAATTTTATTTATCGTCATTTAATTTCTGTTATTTATTTTACGCACTTTATTTATCGTCATTTAAATACTGTTATTTACGCATTTAAATATCGGGACACATATACAAGGTTTTGACATATCATATCGACGCATCTATATATATTATTTGGAATAATCATAGACACTCTATATGCAGTAATGCTGGAGTTAGCTATACCGGGCTGAGGTTGATTCTATAATAATATATATAATTTGAGTTGTGATCGAGTCTGAGACATGTACACGGGTCACGATACGTATTAATTAATTCGAATATTATATATTAAACTATATATGAATTATTGGACTATCAACTGTGGACTATCGACTGTGGACTAATAACATTGGACAATTAAAATGAATTAAAATATTGATTATAACATATGAAACTAAATAATTCTTCAAGTTTGCCACTTGATTTCATCTTAAACCTCATTTGTATCTTGACGATTACAATATGCGTTTAAACATTTCATAATTATTGAAACCACTTCAATCGAGAGGATGAACCAACCGCACTTCATCTACGGAAGAAAAGATTGATACATATAGTTATGCACTTGAAAATACTCGGAACCTTAGTAAATGTTTAACACGTATATGTACTAGCTCCTTTGGCGTTGTTATTACCGAAAATAACTTTGCAATTCCTTTTCAAATTAGCCAATTTTGTCACAGCTCCAGCAGATCAACTTCGACTTTTCGTTCGAAACAATCTTATTATAACCTTGATATATATGCGTGCTCTTTTATTGTTACCGGGGAACCTTTCATATTCTACCATATTACCAACAGACGTACCAGCAACCTCGTTGCTTCTTGGTTTAAATCTCTCCGATAAATCACTATATTTATCCATTGAAACCCTATCATATACTCATCCGCATCTTGTAACGAGAACTGTCATACCAATTACTGGGAATCAGCAAATCTGTATTGTGAGTCTCGCAACGTTTCCACATCAACAGTTATATGTATCCATATAACATTTATCTCTTAGAACTACGATCTTCCATTCTGAAATTCTGAAAAGCACCCAGTCTGCGAATTAATGCTCTGAATTTTGAAAAGTTAAATGAAGCAACAAAAACTGTAAACGACCTCAACAGTCAAAAGTTGATGATAAAGAATTGTATGTTGGCAAAGCTCAAAAAAAGTTTGAAACTGAAAAACTGATTGAGCAAACTACGAAGGATTCTATGAACAAATCACAAGGACTAAACTTGTACATTAAGAATCCTGATGATTCTGTTTCTGATGAAATCTTTAGCGAATACCTTACTTCTGACTCCAAACTCTTGCGGACAAATTTTCTTCACCATCCTTTGATACTAGAAATTCCAAGATATCATCGTATCTTTCATTATAAATATCCTC
Organism: Rutidosis leptorrhynchoides; assembly: GCF_046630445.1. Taxonomy (NCBI): domain Eukaryota; kingdom Viridiplantae; phylum Streptophyta; class Magnoliopsida; order Asterales; family Asteraceae; genus Rutidosis; species Rutidosis leptorrhynchoides. Next base: position 361,208,517 of record NC_092338.1, read on the forward strand.
CATATCTCTGAAGATATTTTCATAACTATTCTTATCTGAAATCATTAATCTCTTCGTGCTATCAGTGTTACATCATATAGAAACTGTTAGTTTCTATATTCTGTAAACTTTCGAGCTTAAAATATGAATGTTATTGAAGTAATGTTGGGAACTGAAGCAGGAGTTAGTATAATATAATGACACTTGATCAACGTGATTATATTATAGTAAGTCATGCTGAGTTTCTAATGGAATGTGATGATTCACAGATCATAACAGCATTACGTGCCATGTCACATAACTCTTTCGTTCTGTTTAATTTCTGAACATATCAAGAAAGTATATTCTTGATAGTTCTATTCTCAGTAATTCTGGTAATTTGACAAATCAAATCATGCGATTACGTTCTCTCTTGTTTGGAACATTAAGTCTATTCGAAATTCCATACTTACAAATTCTGGACCGTTACTCGCTTTACTACCGGTCGAGAAGATAATAAAAAGGCAAAGAGCTCCAAAATATAAGAGAAAATATAAAGTCCAATAACAACACGGAGGTTACAAACTGTAGATATTAATACGAATAGCAATATAAAGACACGATATATTTAAGAATAGAACCACCCCAAGGTAATAGTAGAAGTAAACAGATTTTTCTGGCGGAAGATTGAAAAGAAGGATGACATAAATGATAATTAGAAAAATATCAAGGATTAGAACGGGATTAAGCATTTTCACAATCTTTTGGATGTATGGACTAAGAAAGAAAGTATAGGAATGATGAGAATAATGGAACGGAAGAGTTTAATTTATAAAAGAAAAATCAGACATAATAATCGAGGCAGATCACAGTATTAAATTATAGAGATCTTAATTTCCTTAAATCTCGAAGAATTAGATCTTATAGATTTCGAAGATTTTCTTTAAATCCCTTGAATTCCGAAATTCAACCAAGACAACGTCAAAAGTTAAGGCGAAACTTTATTTCGTCAATTCACTCATTTGTGATAGCTTCATTCATACGCTTCGAGTAATCGAATTATCTTATCCATATTACTCAACAGTAATAAAACTCTATTTATCAACTCATATTCGTCATGAAAACATTTTTATTGTTAGCCATGACCACCTCACTCAAATTTCGAGACGAAATTTCTTTAACGGGTAGGTACTGTGACGACCCGGGAATTTTTGACCAAATTTAAACTTAATCTTTATATGTTTCCGACATGATAAGCAAAGTATGTAATGTTGAGTCTAGAAAATTTTGAAACGATGTTCATATATGCATTTGACCTTCGACTGCTCCCGACGATTCACGAACAATTATTTATAATTACATAGGTGTGTGTGTATACATACATATATATATATATATATATATATATATATATATATATATATATATATATATATATATATATATATATATATATATATATATATATATATATGCATAATCCATAATATATGTATATTAAAATACATAAAATTTATAAATAATAAGTATCCAATAAGAGTTATTACATATTATATGTAATCATAAGTTAAAGTATAAAGATTATATTAATATTATGATTGTTACTTTCATAATTATTACTAAGGACCGCATTAATAATTGTATTGTTAATAATATTATGTTTAACATAAAAATAGATATCTATATAAATATATGAAATTTGATATAAGTAGATATATTGTCAAAACTACTAACATTATTAATTATCATTAATATTATTATAAGTAATATTATTATTAGTATTAATAAACATATTATTGTTATTGTTTTATCATGATTAGTAAACTTATTAAAATTATCAATTTTATGATTTTTGATAACAATACTATTTATTATTATTAATAATATAATAATTATTATTATTGATATTAACATCATTATTATTATTCCTACTACTATTATTATTAACCCCCATTTTTTTTGTTAATCTAATACTGAAAATTAATGATGTAAAAATTTATACAATCTATTATAATTATCAGTAATAATATAATTATTATAATTATTGATATCATTATAATTTATTATTATAATTATTAGTAATAATAATAAATTTATTAATTAATTATATTTATTATAAATCTATAAAAGAAATCAAACAAATCGTACAAATTGGTTACAAGTATCAATAAACTTTGTAAAATTCGAAATTCTGTCTCTAATTTGATCCCATGACAAAAACTGATTATGCATATGATCTAAAATCTGTTTGAAGTCCCTTTCCACTTTAATTTTTTATTTGTTTCAGTACTTCCTGATGAACATGTTGTCGACACCCACAAATGCTACAAAAATCAAGTATCTTAAATTGTTAAAAAGGCATTTAACTTCCTCCATATTCATAAAAAAAACATACTGCTATCATCTGTTTCTAATTATTTAGTTTAAACAAAAAATTTCTTTTAATATGCTCTGTACGTGAAAATTTTAATCAAAGCTCGATTTCATTACGAATTGCAAAAATCTATAAATGCAGAGTTGTTTGCAATCATATATTGATTCTCTCTGTAAATTTTCAAGCTTCAATTCTTCATATTGTTTATAAATTTCGAAGTCAAAGTTCAAATTGTAAAAAGTCAAATAAATCGTTCTTCATGAAATTCGAATCTGTTTCAGAGTTTTTGGATCAATTGTTGATTTGTAAAGTTTTTAATGGTGATTTAAAACCTATTTCATGTTATAAATATAATGTAAAACATCCTTGAAATCAAAACCATTAATTTTTTTTCCTTCATACGTTGAACAGCAGCAACATCGTATTTTTTTATTTATTATCAAATTTTTTTCTTCCTTTCAATCCAATTAAGTACTCAATTCAACTGTTTCTGTTTCATTCAAATATCCTAAAACTAAATAATTAAGTAAATATTAGTTTGGGTTGATCTGTGGTCATGTAAATCTGATTAAGAAGACGGATGAGGAAGGAAAAAGATAAATTACGGGATAAATATAAATGAGATAGGAGCTTAATCAGAAAAATGGAATGGCTCAACTGGTTTGTGTGTTTGTTGGGTTAGCAAGTGGTCATGGGTTCGATTCTCGTTTGGAACATTTCTTTTTAGAAAAGATTCAAAAAGGGTATATACACTTTTATCTTAAAACTATTAATATTATTATTATTGTTAATATCATTGTTATTATTAGAAATTGTTATTATGAGTAATATGATAGCTATTATTATTATTATTACTAATAAAAGTATTAGTTATCATATAGTATTAGTATTATGATTATAGTGACAAATATGAATAATATTATTATTATTATTATTATGATTACTAATTTATCATTTTAGTTTATTATGGTTATATTTTGGATATTTATTATTATTGTTGTTATAAGAATAATACAAGTTATTATTATTATTTTCACTAATATTAGTATTAAAATCATTTTTGTAATTATTAGTATTTTTTATTATTATTATTATTATTATTAACATAAGTACCATTTTTAACAATATCATTATTATTATTAGTATTATCAATATCAAGAAAGTTATTATTATTGATAAATTATTATTCTCAATACTATCATATTTTTTTTTACAGATAAAATATTTTGTATCTAGATTATACTTATTACCTATACTGTAATAATATTAATAGTTTATATATCTATATATCAAACATATTAACATCATGTATAAAAATACTTATATATAACATACTAATGATTTTTAAATATAATACTAACCATATATGTATAGATATATTAATATAACTATATATATATATATATATATATATATACATACATATATATATATATACATATATATATATATATATATACATATATATATATATATATATATACATATATATATATATATATATATATATATATATATATATATATATATATATTAATCATTTTAAGTATATATACAACATAAAATATATAACATATAATTTTAAATATAATAAGTATTTGTTTTAATGGAATTTAGTATAAATTCTATATAACTAAAAATATAAAAAGTAATGCATTCTAATAAAGTAAATTATGTGATTCCATTATGTGAATTAATATATATATACAAATGATATAGGTTCGTGAATCCGAGGCCAACCCTGCATTGTTCAAAGTCGTCATATGTATTTTTGCTACAAAATACAGTATTGTGAGTTTCATTTACTCCCTTGTTAATTGCTTTTGCATTATATATTTTTGGGCTGAGAATACATGCGCTGTTTTATAAATGTTTGACGAAATAGACACAAAAACTAAATTCTATGTAGAGTTGTATCAACAAATATTTTTGGTTACACCTCAGGCTGTGGAATAGAACTATAGATTACTATATGCTGTTTAGCATAGATTATTATATGCTGTTTAGCATTGATTTTAAATTCTAAGCTGAGTTGTATCATTAAATATTTTTGTTACACCTCAATGTAGAATAATTTTATAAAATATTTTATAAATCTATTGGGCCTAACGAACGCCATCCAAAGTACCGAATGCTTTAGTACTTCGAATTTGTTTTTATCATGTCCGAAGGATTTCCCGGAATGATAGGGGATATTCTTATATGCATCTTGTTAATGTCGGTTACCAGGTGTTCAATCCATATGAATGATATTTTTGTCTCTATGCATGGGATGTATATTTATGAGAATTGGAAATGAAATCTTGTGGTCTATTAAAATATTGAAATGATTGTTATGATAAACTAATGAACTCACCAACCTTTTGGTTGACACTTTAAAGCATGTTTATTCTCAGGTACGAAAGAAATCTTCCGCTGTGCATTTGCTCATTTTAGAGATATTACTTGGAGTCATTCATGAAATATTTCAAAAGACGTTGCATTCGAGTCGTCGAGTTCATCAAGATTATTACTAAGTCAATTATAGTTGTATATATTATGAAATGGTATGCATGCCGTCAACTTTCGATGTAATGAAAGTTTGTCTTTTAAAAATGAATGCAATATTTATAAAATTGTATCATATAGAGGTCAAGTACCTCGCGATGTAACCAACTATTGTGAATCGTTTGTAATCGATATGGACTTCGTCCGAATGGATTAGAACGGGTCGCTTCATCATCATCTGACGACTCCAGCGAGGAGGATCCCGAGGAAGATTCTGAGGAGGACCCTGAGGAGGAGCCCGTGCAGCCACCCTCTACCCCGCCGAAGAAGCGGTATCGTTTTTATGGTACTGTTATTCCAGGGGTTAACAGAGGTAGACCATTCGTGGACGCACGTGGATAGTTGGTTAGGGTCACAGCCTGTAAGCGGGTCGTACCGTATCCTGTCGATCCATTCGTGCGTAAGACCGCCCGCACTGTGCTGTCTACACCTGCACCATCCGCACCAGCTACACCACCTGCCCCACCAGCATCCCCCGTCGTCGAGGAACTGACAAGGGAAGTGCATGCCCTCCGTACTTGGGTAACTGAGCTTGAGGATCAGATGTCCCACCTGATGGACATCATTTACCCACCTTCGCCCTAGGACTATTGTATTAGATTTCCTTATGTATTCCGTTTGTAGTTTCCTGTTTTTCATTAATGTAATGTACGAACCTCATGCCATTGTACGTAACTTTCTTATTATGAATGGAATTAGTGTTGCTTAATTGTTGTACGGTGTTTTATTACATGTTGGCTTTTGTGCTAACGGAAGAGGTCCGCGAGAAATCCCCACTGCAGCTCAAATTGAGGAGATGATAGCTACTCGAGTAGCCGCGGCTAAAGCGAATGCCAACCCTGCTCCAGCTCTACCGGCTAACCCAGCTGTTCAGAACGGGTGTACTTACAAGGAGTTCCAGAGCTGCAAGCCCCACAATTTCAGTGGAACAGAAGGGCCAATTGGGCTGACGAGATGGTTTGAGAAGTTGGAATCTGTGTTCCGTGTGAGTAACTGCTCCAAGGGGAATAAGACTAAGTTCGCATCCTGTACTTTGTCGGATGGCGCTTTGACTTGGTGGAATACGCTCGCCCAGGCGTGAGGAATCAACGAAGCTTACGCTACACCATGGGAAGAGTTTAAGAGTGCCATGATCGAGGAGTACTGCCCTAGAACCAAAATTCAGAAGAAGGAAGCGGAGTTTTGGGAACTGAAAGTGGTAGGAACTGATCTTGATGGCTATAACCGAAGGTACTTGGAGTTAGCTTTGATGTGCCCCACAATGGTTACTCCGGAGTACAAGCGGATGGAGAGGTATCTGTGGGGACTCCCCAAGGACATTCAAGGAAATGTCACTTCATCAAAACCAGCGAATGTCCCAGAAGCTATGCGTATGGCACATACCCTGATGAATCATATTACCCGCCAAGAGCCAGAGAAGGCGAAATCAGAATCGGGAACTAGTAATGGGAAACGTAAGTGGGACGAAAATAAGGGAAAATGTTTTGACCAGAACCCGACTAAGAGGTATGAGAATTTCAAAGGGAACAACGACTGGAGGAACCCGAACCCGAACCCTAGCTCTAACCCTAACTACAAAGGTACCCTTCCTCAGTGTAAGAGATGCTACAAGCATCATACTGGACAATGCAACATAGTGTGTGAGAAGTGCAAAAGGATTGGACACATCGGCAGAGGTTGTAAGAGCACCGCCCCAGTTGTGAGGACAAAACCAAATGGGCCAAGGAAGTGCTATGAGTGCGGAGAATAGGGCCACTTCAGGAATGAATGTCCCAACAAGAAGAAGGATGGCGGGCCAGCACGTGGAAGAGCCTTCAACATGAATGCAAGAGATGCCCGCGAGAATCCTGACTTGGTTACAAGTACATTCACTATCAATAACCTATTTGCTTTTGTTCTGTTTGATACTGGTGCCGATAGGAGTTACGTATGTAGACACTTTTGCTCTAAGATAGATTGGTCGTTAGTACCTTTGGAGGAGAGTATGTTTGTTGAGGTAGCCAATGGAAAACATGAGAAAGTTGACCAAATTGACCGAGGAGGTATTATCAACCTAGCCGGAGTGGATTTTGAGATTGGTCTAATACCCATCAAGTTGGGAAGCTTTGATGTGATTGTCGGTATGGACTGGTTGTCCAAGGTAAGAGCCGAAGTTATCTGTGGTAAGAAGATTCTTCGTATACCTCGCGAAGATGGTGAGCCACTGATTGTTTACGGAGATAGATGTAGCCCGAAGCTGAACCTTATTAGTTACTTGAAGGCACAAAAGGTTATGAAGAATAGGCGCTTTGCTATTCTAGCACATGTGAAGAAGCTAGAAGTTGAAGAGAAGAGCGTGGATAATGTGCGAATTATGAACGAATTTCCCGACGTCTTTCCAGAGGAGTTTCCTGGATTACCGCCATCGAGATCAGTAGAGTTTCAGATCGATCTAGTGCCAGGAGCTGCACATGTAGCTCGCGCACCTTATCGACTTGCACCTTCCGAACTACAAGAGTTTCCGAGTCAACAACAGGAATTGCTAGACCGAGGGTTTATCCAACCGAGTTCATTGCCTTGGGGCACACCTGTTTTGTTCGTGAAAAAGAATGACGGATCTTTCCGCATGTGTATCGATTATCGTGAACTGAACAAGTTGACGATCAAGAATCGGTATCCCCTTCCCAGGATTGATGATCTTTTCGACCAGCTGCAAGGATCCAGTGTTTACTCCAAGATTGATTTGCGATCAGGTTATCACCATTTGAGGGTGAAGGAGAGCGATGTGCCGAAGACTGCGTTCCGAACTCGTTATGGTCATTATGAGTTTCTCGTGATGCCATTCGGTTTAACCAATATCCTGCTGTGTTTATGGATCTCATGAATCGTGTATGCAAGCCGTACCTGGAAAAGTTCGTTATCGTTTTCATAGATGATATCCTCATCTATTCCAAAAGCGAAGAAGAACATGAGCAACATCTTCGACTCGTGCTAGAACTCTTGAGACAAGAGCAATTTTATGCCAAATTCTCTAAGTGCGAATTTTGGTTGAAGGAAGTTCAATTTCTCGGTCATATCGTGAGCGATCAGGGTATCAAATTCGATCCCGCAAAGATCGAAGCTATCAGCAAGTGGGAAACCCCCACTACTCCTACTCATATCCACCAATTCTTAGGCCTCACCGGTTACTATCGTAGATTCATCGAAGGTTTCTCTTTGATTGCGCATCCTTTGACTGCGTTAACTCATAAGGGGAAGAAGTTCGTTTGGGAAACCGAGCAAGAGTCGGCATTCCAAACCCTGAAGCAGAAGTTAACCACCGCTCCTATTCTATCCCTTCCTGAAGGCAGCGATGACTTCGTTGTGTATTGTGATGCCTCCCGACAAGGTTTTGGGTGTGTATTGATGCAACGAAAGAAGGTTATTGCTTACGCCTCCCGACAACTGAAGATTCACGAGCGAAACTACACTACTCACGATCTTGAACTTGGAGCCGTTGTTTTTGCACTCAAACTGCGGAGACACTATCTGTATGGAACCAAGAGTACTATCTTCACTGACCACAAAAGCCTCCAACACATCTTTGATCAAAAGCAACTGAACATGAGACCGCGTCGATGGATTGAGACGTTGAACGACTATGATTGTGAACTTCGCTACCACCCTGGCAAGGCAAATGTTGTAGTCGATGCCTTGAGCCGAAAGGAGAGAATGGTACCACTTCATTTTCGTGCCTTGAACATCACCATTCAGACGAATCTCAATAGTCAGATCCGCGTAGCTCAAGAAGAGGCTCGCAAGGAGGAGAATATTTCTTAAGAGCACTTGGACATTCTCGTTTCTCGATTTGAGGTCAAGGAGACTGGACTCTGATACTTTGCCGGAAGAATTTGGGTACCTAGTTATGGAGATTTACGAAGCCTTATTCTAGACGAAGCTCATAAGTCAAGGTATTCGATTCATCCAGGAGCTGGTAAGATGTACCACGACCTCAAGGTTCAATATTGGTGGCCAAACCTCAAAAGGGATGTTGCAGCATATGTTGGAAAGTGTTTAACTTGTTTCAAGAATAAAGCCAAACATCAGAAGCTGTATGGGTTACTTCAACAAACCAAAATCCCCTAATGGAAGTGGGAAGGAATAACAATGGACTTCATCACGAAGCTATCAAAGACGGTAGGCGGTTATGATACCATCTGGGTTATCGTTGACCATCTTACCAAATCTGCACACTTCTAGCCATGAAGGAAACTGATACGATGGATAGACTAGCGTAGTTATACATAAAGGAGATTGTATCTCGTCACGGTGTACCTTTATCGATTATCTCAGATCGTGATCCCCGTTTCGCTTCCAGATTTTGGCGTTCTTTACAAGAAGCCTTGGGAACACGTCTAGATATGAGCACAGCGTATCACCCGCAAATCGACGGACAGAGCGAGCGCACGATTCAAACCCTGGAGGACATGTTACGTGCTTGTGTTATTGATTTCGGGAAAGCTTGGGAGAGACATTTGCCTTTAGCCGAATTCTCTTACAACAACAGCTATCACGCAAGCATTAAGGCCACACCTTTTGAAGCATTGTATGGCCGTAAATATCGTTCTCCTATCTGTTGGGCCGAAGTAGGTGAAAAGCAACTCACCGGTCCCAAACTCGTCCATGAAACAACCGAGAAGATTGTCCAAAATCAAGCGACGCTCAAGACGGCCCGTGATCGTCAAAAGAGCTATGCCGACCTTAAATGTGGAGATTGCGAATTTCAAATCGGCGACCGCGTTATGTTGAAAGTCGCACCTTGGAAAGGTGTAATCCGTTCCGAAAGCGTGGGAGGTTGAATCCGCGATATATTGGTCCTTTTGAAGTCTTGGAGCGTGTTGGACCCGTTGCTTACCGTTTGGATCTTCTGACTCAATTGAGCGTAGTTTACCCCACTTTCCACGTGTCGAATCTGAAGAAATGTCTTGCCGAACCAGAACTCGTCATACCTCTCGAGGAGCTTACGATTGACGACAAACTCCATTTCGTGGAAGAACCTGTCGAAATTATGGACCGTGAGGTCAAGACCTTGAAATGCACAAGATTCCGATCGTCCGAGTCCGATGGAATGCAAAATAAGGACCTGAGTTTACTTGGGAGTGAGAGGATCAGATGAAGCAGAAGTATCCTCACCTCTTCACAACTCTACCATCTACCTAAGCTTAAAATTTCGGGACAAAATTTTCATTAACAGGTGGGTAATGTTATGACCCGATTTTTTCGACTTGCTTTTGTGCTTTGTGCTTTCACAAAACTGTGTATTTGTGCGTACTGAGCTATATTATACTCTGGGATCTTACTACATTTGGATTACTTTCGTTTATATGTTAAAACGTTCCTTTAAGTACGTAGGGTACTTAACTTGATTCCCGGAAGCTTTTATGACCGTTGGTGTCACTTGACGTTTAGAATGAACTGCGTACTGTGTACACATTTAACTTTAGTCATAATCGGAATATTATGACTACGAAATACTAATTGTTATTTTATAATAACAATTACTTGGGTTTTTGGATGCTTAATTACGCTTAGTAATTTACTAGAGCACACTAGTTAGTCTTGTTGGACTTTCTACCTTGTTGGACTTTAGCCCACCCTACACTAGCTAGTGAACTATTTAATTAGCCCAATTATTATTAGTTAGTTACCCATATTAATGTAAGACAAATGCTCATTTATCCGAGGGAACGTACTAGCATTTTTGTTAACCATTATCCTTAATGTTGCATAGGATCCTAACATAAGCACCAACTTTAGACAACCATTAACCAAAAAGCAAAAAGGTGTCCCCCTTATCCTCCCACCAAACCCACGACCTCCCCACCTCACCACCACCTTACCTCCTATAAATACCAAGCTTATCCCATTCATTTCACACTTGATTTCATTTACAATTTACACACACTTACTCTCTAATTCTCTCTCTAGTCTTTCTCACTCTAAGAAGTGTAAGTTTTAAATTTTCTTTCTATTCTTCTTCCCTTCTCATTCACGACATCATCATCATCATTGGATCTAGCTCTTTAGCTTTTAGATCTTGTTATATCTTGTAGATTCAAACATTGATTTGAATCCTTTAAGAACATGGAAGATTCAAGCTTTCTAGCTTTAAATTTTCACTTATTTTGTAGATCTAAACCTTTTTAGCTTTTAATCACTTTATTTTGTTGTAAAGATTCAAACTTGTGTTTGTAATCTTCATGTAACTTGAAGATCTAGCTTCATGCTTCAAGGATCTTCAAGAACAACCAAGATTCAAGCTTTCTAGCTTTGAATCTTCATTTCTTTGTTGGATCTAGGTTTTCTAACCTATGAACTCATTATTTTGTTATAAAGATCAAAACTTATGTTTATGATCTTCATGTAACTTGAAGATCCAAGCTTTATGCTTCAAGATCTTCAAGAACACCAAAGATTCAAGCTTTCTAGCTTTGTAATCTTATAACTTGTGTGAAAATGATCCAAGCTCTCTAGCTTAGGGTTCCATTACTTTGTTTGATCAAATTTGTGTTCATACATGTTTGATTGATGGAAAGTTTGTAGCTTTAGTTGTAAATAGAACTTGTATTTGTGTTAACACTAAGAATATGATGTAACCATGGTTCATCATCCTTCTAAAACTCTGAAGTGAGTTATATTCTTACTTGGTCTTAACATATTGTGTGTTTATGGTTGAATCTTGGTCAAAGTGATGCTAACACATCAATGAGTTGTACACTTGGAGCTTACATGCATCAAGGATGAGAACCGTGATGAGCATCAAGCATCAAGAAACCCACCGGAGCACTTGTTTGCTGTTTTTCGGGGTCTGGTCAGATCCTAGACTTCTGAAAAATTGACTTTCAGATATTTCGTTTCGAGTAGATAACTTTTCGTTTAGGCCTCGCCTTAATCCGATATACGGTTTAGGATTTATAGCCTTCCGAAAGTCACTACGCCTTTGTAACGTTGTGCTGAAATTTCTGACCTACTCGCACTTAAACCATCGCCACGGTCAAACGAAGACGAGTTAGGTTCTAAAAATTGTTCAGCGGTTAGAGGACTCACATACGGAGCCATGGCCGAGGTCGTAACAGCTGTCCAAAGTTAGCCTTTTGTTTCGATCTCTATTCTTGTTAAACTTACCTTAGTTTTGATGAATGATGATGATAATGATGATGTTGATGATGACACTTAAACTTAATTCATGCATTTAAACTTATGGGGACAACATACTGACCTAGTGACCTTTGACTTAGGTTGACGACCTTTCGGACCGACTTACTACCTGCATACGTTTCATATCGACTTTTACTGCTTATTCACTGTGAGTTATAGCATCCCTTTACTACTTTTTACTATTTTTGGAACTGAGAATACATGCACTTTTTACGTTTTACATACTAGACACGAGTACTTAAACTTTATATATGTGTGGGTTACAAAACGACACAAAGATTCCCCTTATCTCGGAACGTTTAATCATTGGTTTCCTAACCGTGAACGCGAATCTTAGATATGGATCCATAGGGTTTGACAACCTCACTCGGGCTAGTCGTGCTAGTAGACAACGGGTGTTTAATACTTCGAGGACAAATGCACTCGCCAAGTGCACTTTTAGGGGGTGATATACATACGTTAAGTCTAGTTACCGGGTGCCCACGATTAAGCATATACTTTTCATACTTATTTAAACTGCTGATTGAAGCACTGAAATCTCGTGGTCTACATTACTTTACTGATTACAAACTATAGCTCACCAACATTCGTGTTGACTTTTAAGCGTGTATTTCTCAGGTGCTTAGATGATGTTGCTTCCGCTGTTAGAATTGCCGTCTTGGTGTTATAGACTTGCTGTTATGGACCTGTTGTGTTAGATTTTCGTTGCATTACTTAGAGATGTCTCAATCATGGAACTTTTCTTTTGCATTTGTAACTTATGTTATTTTCAAACAATGACTTTGTAATGACCTTCGTGTCACGTTATCTTTTGTAAAACACTATCTTTTTATGAATGCAAAACTGGTTTCAAACAACATATAGTGTTTGACCTTGTAATGATCATGTTGTTGATGAATCGTACACGATGGTTTTGTACGGGGTGTCACAACATTCAAACCTTCCGCCGCAATTATAAAGAGAAACGGTGATAACGGATCCCCTTATCTAACGCCCTTTTCCATTTTGAGTTCACTTGTAGGGGAACCGTTAACGAGAACCGAGATTGAAGCCGATTTGAGACAAGAACAGATCCAACCACGCCATTTAATCCCGAACCCCATCATTTCCATAACCTCCATTAAGTAATCTCAATTTAGACAATCAAACGCTTTTTCAAAATCCACCTTAAAAATTAAACTCTTTGACAAAAGGTTATGATGAATCTACCTGGCTGAGTGGTACACCCTATTACTTTTAGTATTAAGAGGTTGAGGTCAGAAGTTCGATTTCTGTCTAACAAAATGTCCTCATAAGATCGCTAATCCACATTAAAGAGTTCGGCCCGATCCACATGCCCGTATAGGTTGATGGATCTGGTCCCTGATATGCGGTTCGAGTTTTCGCCAGAAAATGCTTATACAACAACAACAAAACCCAATACCACATAAGTGGTGTATGGGTGCCAGAAAACGCTTATGTGCGTGGAAAATGATCCTGGGTGAGCAGTTTGTATAGTATTTCAGAAAAAAGGTTATGATGAATATTTATTAATATATGTTGAATAGTGTTATAAAAATCATAGACCAGAATCATGATCCACTACTCTAGTTCAGTTGTGGGAGAAGAAAATACAGAGAACATAGAATGTGGGTGCAATGGGTATTGGGTAATAACGGAACTTAAAACGTAAGTTTTGGTATAAAAATTATACCGATATTGTCTGTTTTATACTGAGTACATATTTTAAGTGGCAATATCAGGGTGAATGTAGAGTGTAATGTGTGGGGTCGAGCCCATTAGTATGAATTTTACATAATCTATTCTTCAAATTGTGTTGGACAACACTAAATTGAACTATAGGACTATATACTTTTAAATTTTATAGTTTTTTTAAGGTAAACAACTACCAAAGTAACCTTCAAATATAATTAGCTTTGAAAAAAAATTGGAACCCCATTAGTTTTTCATTCTAGATTCGCAACTGGCAATATCGATTATACTTGTACATCATCTAAGTTATTATTCTTAACTTACGATATTTAGTTTAAAATTTATTTTAGTTAATGAGAGATACAGAAAAGATAAGTAAATTTGTGATAAATGCAAATTGTGCGAGTATACACCATTTTTATCATACCTCAACTATGCGAACTCTAATTTAGTAGGTTTAAGCTCAGATATTCATAGATTAAAAAGCTACAAATTCTATTATTTAGTCAAATTTAAGGGAAGCAACGACCCTCCCTTCACAATAGACATGCCCCGCATAGTGAGGTTTATGGCATAATGATCTTTATCAAAATTCAAAAGTTACATCCAACATGTTCATGTAAGGTTAAAAATTATAAGGTTTAGATACTTACATACTAACAACAATGCATTTTGATGATGATTACACGGTTAATTATTTATAATCTAAATGATTTAAAGGCGTTGGTTGAACTTCGAACTAAATAACAATAATTTGTTTGATAACAATTTTGAATTGACACTATAAATGGTGTAAGATTATCATATTAACTTTTTACATGAATAGATAAAAATATATAATTGTTTTTTTTTTAAATATATAATTGTTTAATAAGTGTTTTGGATAGTGTTTAATGTGAATATCAATATCAAAAGAAAAGAAATGAATGTGTTTATTATTTAAGACGGATTTTTGTTTCATTAATCACATTATACCATTCAAGATTATAAAAAAGCACGCACTAAATATTGAATAATTTGGTATTATAGACATTAGGGTGACGTCTGAGTACCCAATATCCTAAATTTACCAGTTATGGGAGAACCAATATGCTCGTTTTCCAAATCAAAGTCCTACGAACACATAGCTGCAAAATACAATACGTATCAATTTACAAATATCCGTGTCAATTTACAAATATCAAAATAAATTCGATATAATCCTTCAACTAAGTTTAGTAGTGAAAAACATTTGATGCTACAATAAACATACGTAACCAAAGAATGAATGAACAACAATTAATTTCGATCAAAATATAAATATAAATAAATCTATCTATTCTATCTATTAAAATGGAGTTGATGCTGAAGTCATCAGGTGCTCCATTGAGTTGTAACTTAGTATTTAAAGATTGTACAATGCCATTGTGGTTAAGAAAGCTTATGTCATAATTATTTTATTTATTATATTTTCATTTTTTAAAAGTGTACAGAAGAAGCTTCATATTAAATGGTCTTATCTCACACATCTCTCGGTTACTGTATCATCATGCTTAAATTAAATATCATACAGATCTCGGTCGGCCTCGGTAAAATAAGAAGCTTCAAATTACATAAGAACTTTTTCATCTTCTTCTACATGTTCTTTCTTCTGTATCTTCCTTTTCTTGCTAGATAAACCCTAACTTCTTTCTCTCTCTAGATTAATCACTACCATCATGTGTGAAAGGACCCGTTCATATACATTATAAACGATTCACAATAGTTGATTACATCGCGAGGTATTTGACCTCTATATGATACATTTTACAAACATTGCATTCGTTTCTAAAAGACAAACTTTCTTTACAACGAAAGTTGACGGCATGCATACCATTTCATAATACATCCAACTATAATTGACTTAATAATAATCTTGATGAATTTTAACGACTCGAATGCAACGTATTTCAAAATATGCCATGAATGACTCCAAGTAATATCTTTAAAATGAGCAAATGCACAGCGGAAGATTTCTTTAACACCTGAGAATAAACATGCTTTAAAGTGTCAACCAAAAGGTTGGTGAGTTCATTAGTTTATCATAACCATTCATTTCCATTATTTTAATAGACCACAAGAATTTCATTTCCAGTTCTCATAAATATACGTCCCATGCATAGAGACAAAAATCATTCATATGGTGAACACCTGGTAACCGACATTAACAAGATGCATATAAGAATATCCCCTATCATTCCGGAAAATCCTTCAGACATGATAAAAACGAATTCGAAGTACTAAAGCATCCGGTACTTAAGATGGGTTTCGTTAGGCCCAATAGATCTATCTTTAGGATTCGCGTCAATTAGTAGACCGGTTTACTAATTCTTAGGCTACCAAGCAAAAGGGGCATATTCGGCTTCGATCATTCACCCATATAATGTAGTTTCAATTACATGTATCTATTTCGTAAAACATTTATAAAAATTTCGCATGTATTCTCAGCCCAAAAATATAAAGGGTAAAAAGGCAAATGAAACTCACCATACTGTATTTCGTAGTAAAAATACATATAACGTCATTGAACAAGTGCAGGGTTGGCCTCGGATTCACGAACCTATATTAATTATATATATTTATGTATTGGTCAATGTTTGTCTAACAAATTAGGTCAAGTCATAGTGTACCATAATCCTAATGCTCGAGACTAATATGCATAGGTCAACAAAAGTCAATTTGACTCAAAATGATTTCCAAAATCTATACATAATTAATATATAGTTTAAATGTCGTCGTTTTATATTTTTAAATATTTAAAAAAAATATATTAGAGTAAATAATATAATTCATTTATTAATAAATAAAATTTTATATTAAAATTTATATAATAAAATATACTTTTATATATATTAAGTAATAAGATTTATAGAGTTCATTTAATATCATAAAGATAATATGATAGGTATTATTAAAGAAATTTTATTACACGTAGTAAAATATGTTTGTATCACATATTTATTTGATAAAATAATATCCATAATAATAGTAAGTAAAAGTTGTATTATTTTATAATAATAATAATTATTATTTTATTAATAAAAATATCAATATTGATAATTACAAAGATGACATTATGATAAAATGATAATTCTAATTATGATAACTTTAATATTTACGACACTTTTTAATATTATCTTTAAAATAATAATTCTACTTAAAATGATAATAATAATGATATTTTATACTAACAATGACATTTCTATTAAAAATGTTAATTTTTGATAAAATGATAGTTTTAATACTAACGATACTTTTAATAATAATAGTAATGATAAAAATAATAAGAACGATACTTTTATCTAAATCAATATCTTATAATATTTTAATTTCATCATGATACTCATACTCATTATTTCCTAATCGTTTCGTTTAATAGCTTTTAATCGTCTTTTATATCATTTTCATAATAATGATAATAATAGTAATCAAAATAATTAGGTGTTACTAATATTAGTTTTAATTACAATAATACTAATAATGATAATTACTATGACATTATTAACGATAATACTAATAATTATTTTAATGATAATATAATAATAATAATAATAACAATAACAATAACAATAACCATTTTTAAATAACAATATATATATTAATAATGATAATAATAATAATAATAATAATAATAATAATAATAATAATAATAATAATAATAATAATAATAATATAAAAACTAGAACGATGATAATAATGACGATAATAATAATCATTTTTAATAATAATACCAAATTTCAATTGTCTATAACTTCTAAATCGTTCATCGAAACCATTCGATATCTAAACGAAAAGTTCTTAATTTTTCGCTAGCTTTCCAATGACATGCATATCTTATACCTTATCTCAACCGCACATGTAACTAATTCAAGATTCAACATAACCTATCTAATAGCAATATCAAAAGTACATGCATGTATAATCCTATATTCTTGAGCACTAGTCAGGGATACACTATTAGTATGTAAAAACTAAATTATGAGTACTCACGTATCAATATTGAGATTCAATATTGCAGGAAAGGTACGTAGACGCAACGGAGATGATAAACACTAAATTGACCTCACGAGTATACCCATGAACCATACCCATCACCTCCATAGCTATAACCCATAATTTCCTTAGCCCTATCCTACTTGAAAAACTCATTTTGAAAACTCGTTTAAGATTACTCGAGCAGCACTCCGTCGTAGTATTTTATGTATATATAATAATAGAACTAATACTACTAATACTAATATTAATAAAATTAATAATATTATTAATCTTAATAATATAAATAATATATAATATAAATATATAACAGAGGAAGTGATTATGTATGTGTGTTTGTGTCGATCCGAATGATGAGCTTTATACAACTTTCGTCCACCCACACCCCATGCGATCCTTTCATGCAGTCGCATGATCATAATGTGCAGCTGGTATCCATTAAATCCTTGCCGACACTCATATTTCGTTTAAGATCTCATTTGATAACATAAATAATATTAATTAATATATAATATATTAAATCTTTAGAATTAATTAAATATTATATTATATTTACGTGCGTAGTAAAAATATAATTTTTGTTCAAATGACTCGTACGTTGTCACTCGACTCATGTACCACTTTCGGTTTTTTGAACGCACTTTCGTACGTTTAGAAAACTAGTCTTTTACGTTACGCGATGTGTACCCTTATTAATAATTTGACTTACTCATCAATAAATTACCTTTTAAAAAAATGTAACTTATAAAATTGAACGTTGTGGTCATTTGCTTCTATAAATCAGTGACTCGTTGTTTATCAAAATATATTATTTTAAATCGGGACGCTTTATGACTAAGTTATATATATTTATATTTTCATTTCGAAATATAAATTTGGGACAATATATAATATATAGTTTTTCAAAACTAATAATATCCAAATTTATATATCTTGAAATCGTTTAAATAATAAGAAATATTATTTCGTAATATTTGTATTTTTAAAGTTCAAAATTTATATACTTTATTTATATAAAAATGTTTACAAAGACATTTTAATATTCCAATTACATTATATTCCAAATCATTTTATTACAAAGGTTATAATAGTAGAAGTTGTTATGTCATAAGACGTTCTTAAAAAGTCTATTATATCGAGAAGACATTTTCGTTTATGAACGTAAAATCATAAATGAATCATATCAGGTTTCAAGGTTTTAACTTCTAGTTTAATCATGACTCGTAGGATTAAGTCTAAAGGAAAATCAAACGTAAGGAATCATCTTAATGTAAAATGTCGATCTTATTTAACTTGTCAATATCTATTTCTAATTTTCCTATATTCCCTAATTTCACTTTCACAATACATAATATGTAGGTAAATTAATTTTATCTTATCAAACTCACGGGGCAATTATTGTAGGGCATGTATTGGAATTTAACAGGAATTTCTACCAATCTGGCTAGCTCTTGTTACTTGCCACTTTGTCCTTACTCGAAGATCACTTTACCATTTATTCCGAATATAGTTAAAAAGAAAAGGTTTCCTAATTCAAAGTGGACCTCTCAACAGAGACTCGTAATCATAATTCAATGTATCTAATAATTCAATCATTTGATATTATCTTTTAATTCCGTCGATAAACATATAAATACGTTCATGTAAAGTGTTATACGTTTAATACTTTGTTAATATTCTCAAGTTATAATATATATATATAATCATATCCATTTATGTATTGGTTCGTGAATCGTCGAAACTTGGTCGAGGTTAATTGAATGTATGAACACAGTTAAAATTCTTAACAAACTTTGCTTATCGTGTCGGAATAATGTAAAGATTAAAGTTTAAATTTGGTCAGAAATTTCCGGGTCGTCACAGTACCTACCCGTTAAAGAAATTTTGTCCCCGAAATTTGATAGAGGTCATCAAGGCTAACAATGAGAATATTATTATGATGATTTTAGAGTTTTATCATGTTTAAGAAGTATGGATAAAATAATTCGATTACCCAAAGCGTATGAGGGAAGTTATCGTAAATAAATGAAATAAGATTATAGTTGTAACGACCCTGGTTTTTCCTACGTTATTTATTAATAATTATTATTATCAATACGCTTGATTAAACGAATGTATGTTATTACATTTACATGTTGCTTTAATTGCCCGTACTTGAACTTTAAATGCCCGAAACGTCTTTGTGACACCCGGAACTTGCACGAATAATATTTTAAGATATTATTTACATTCATGATTAATTTTATTAATCATTTTAATTAACTAAGGCCTTTAGTTAGTTACTTGGGCTTAAGATGGACTTTTATTGGATTACTTGCTAACTACTCACTACTTGGGCCTTTTAAGAGTTAATGGACTTGTATAAGCCCACCCTACTTATTACTTGGATTAATTAGCCCACTCTTGAAGCTTGTAAGTATCATTTAGCTTGGAACTAACTAGTTTGACCATTTGGAATCTTGTTGGCTCACTATCCCCATGCACACCACCTTATTGTCCAACTTTACACCTCTTTACTTGCAATTATCCAACAAACCATGCACTCTCCCCCCCTTCTTTTGCTGCTGCAGGCCGTGGGGTGTAGGGGCTCAAAGGAGTCCACACTTCATCAATTCTTCATTACTTCATTCCTTGTATCTCCCATTCAAACACACACACACATTACTTGCATGCTTTTCTCTCTTTTCTCTCTCATTTTTCTCTAAAGATTGTAAGTATTATGAACAACTTTTCTTCTCTTTTCTTTGTCCCAAAACTGAATTACAAACACCCCATAATCATCATCATCTTAAGTTACTTGTCTTTGATTACTTGTTAGTTACTAGTTATTATTCACTTACTTACTTGTCTTTATTTACTAAGTTACAAGATCAAACTTTCTAGTTTTGATTCTTCATCTTTATCTTGTTATGACAAGAACATCAAGAACATAATCTATCTAGTTATGTTCTACATATTTTGTTTCAAAAGATTTAAAGTTTATAATCTTTATAATTGTTACTTGTGTTCTTGTTTGTTGTATGTTACTAGGATACCACCTTCATGGTTGGTTTAGGTTTATCATTCACTTTCTTTATTTCTTATTGTTAGTTGCTTACTACACATTTGAACAAGAACATGAAACCAACAAGAGCTTACACTTTGGTGCAAGTATCATGGATCTAACACTTGGTTGTGATCTTTCTTAGTGTTCATGAACTTGTTCATAAACTTACATGTAACCTTGGTTCATCAAACACCTACAACACTTGCACTTGAGTTATGATGGACAAACCTTGGTCAAAATGATGTTAACACATCAACGAGTTGTACACTTGAAGCTATACGCATCAAGGATGAGAACCGTGATGAACATCAAGCACCGAGACAACCGGAACTCTCCAAAACCCACTGTTCTGTCCAAAACCTACTGACCTGATGCTTCTGGAACAGACCAGTAGACCTGGGCTGTTCTAACCTTGATTTTTGGATAGAACTTTTCGAGTAGATAACTTTTCATATAGGACTCGTCTTAATCCGAGTTACGGTTTAGGATTTATGGCCCTCCGATCGTTACCATGTCCTTTAACGTTGTGCAGAAATTTCTGACCTACTCGCACTTAGACCGTCGCCACGGTCAAACCAAGACGAATTTGCTTCTGTAAATTTTACCACACTTAAGGGACTCATAGACGGAGCCATGACCACTGGTCTCACCTTAATTCAGTAAGGGTAGAGGCCGTGGTGACTGACCGAAGTCAGCCTTTGTTTTAAACGACTTTCATAAACGAGTCTTACTTGATACCTTTTGTTTAATGATGATTGATGATGACCCTTATGACCTTAATTACATACTTGTAAACCTTTTGAGACGACTTATTGACTTAGTGTTATTTGACTTAGGTTGAGGACGTTTGGACCGTTACTTGCACACCACTTTCCCGACTACTACCTTACCGTTACGTCTAATCATTGTGAGTTATAGCATTCCCTTTTTACTTTAACTTATTTTGGGAACTGAGAATACATGCGGATTTTATGTTTTACATACTAGGCACGAGTACTTAAACTTTATATATGTGTGGGTTATATAACGGCAGAAACATTCCCTTTAGCTCGGTAACGTTTAATCATTGGTTTTTGAACCGTGAACGCGAATCTTAGATATGGATCCATAGGGTTTGACATCCCCACTCGGGCTAGTAGCGCTAGCATTTAACGAGTGTTTAATACTTCGAGGTTATACGCACTTGCCAAGTGCACTTTAAGGGGGTACATTAAACGTTAAGTTAGTTACCGGGTGCCCACGGTTAAGCATATACTTTTACATACTTTTGAAACGCTCGTTGTAGCACTGAAATCTCGTGGCCTACTTACATTACTGTTATACTTAAACTATAGCTCACCAACCTTTGTGTTGACCTTTTTAAGCATGTATTTTCTCAGGTGCTTGAAGTCGCTTCCGCTATCTTACTAGTCGTGCTGTAGAACCCGCTGCCTAGAGTTGTTATCGCATGACTACTTATGTTGCATTCAAACTTTTTACTTATGAACTTATGTTATGTAACGACCATTATGGTCACGTACACTTATTTAATGCTTCTACTTAGCGAAGCATACTTTTGATTTGTAAAACAATTGACGTATGTTATGACGTCACTTTTATTATGAATGTAAACTCTGTTTTGAAAACGCATATAGTACTTAACCTTGTAATGATCCTGTTGTTGATGGTCCGTACATGATGATTTAGTACGGGGCGTCACATTTGGTATCAGAGCATTGGTTGTAGGGAATTAGGATGCATTAGTGAGTCTAAGACCGACCCGAGTAGGATTCACTAATAGGACTAATCTACAACTTGTTAGTTTACTTGTTTCCGCTGAACTTACTGCATGCTGCTGCTTACTGTTACTGCTATATGCCGTATGCTACTACATGATTTCACTACTGCATGCTATTACTTGCTTTCGATTGCATGCTAGTTTCGTACGATTACTGATATTGCCATGCTACTTATTGTTATACATGATTTAAACTGTTGGCCTATTATTTGCTTGCTTTATGACATACTGACATGGAAAATTTATTTTTCCTTGTTCAGATGTCGGACGTTCCACCTACTGACATCCCGAGCGGCTCAGGCCCCGTTGTTCCACCCACTGCTGCACCTGTTGCTGCTGCTGCTGCTGCCGACATTCCGGCCCCGACACCCACTGGCGACCCCGGCGCCTCTAGTTCTGGAGCTAGCTCTAGTGTGCCTATCCCGGCGTCTTCTTCCAGACCCCTGAGACAACTGGCTCGCATTGGTGGCATGGAGATCCCCGCGGAGTTCGGGGAAGGACCCTTCCGTAATCACTGGCGCACACCTTGCCGACGCACTGCCGACGGCCGCTTAGCCGTGATCACGCCAGGCCGACACCGACAGATGTTGGCCGCTTTCGGATACGTTGAGCCACCCGCACCACCACCGCATGATTCAGACGACGGTTCTTCCACCGATACTTCTTCAGACGACACCTCATCTGACGACTCCAGTGATGAGGAGGATCCCGCTGACCGACCGATTCAGGCACCTTCTACCCCGCCGAAGAAGCGGTATCGCTTCGCTGGCATAATTCCTGGTCGTACTGTCACTGACGCTTATGGTCGGCGTCGTAGGATCACTGCTCGTAAACGGCTGGTGCCGTACCCCGCCGACCCACTGATATTACCGTCTCCACCCAGAGCAGGACCATCCACTTCAGCACCACCGGCTCCACCTGCACCGCCAGCACCACCTGCCCCACCATCTTCCTCTAATGAGGAAATGAGGCGGGAGATTGAGATTCTCCAGACTCGAGTTACTGAGCTCGAGGAGCAGATGACTCATGTTTTGGACATCTTGTACCCACCATCGCCGTAGGACTTTGTACTAGATTCTATATTGTAATTTCTTTTGTAATTTCATATTTCACTTATGTAATGTACGAACCTATTGTAATGTATGAACTTATTATCATTAATGAATGGAATGTGTGTTGATACTTTGTGCGCAAGTGTTCTATTTACGTTATCATACCATGGTTTTGTGGTACTTATATATGCTTGCATTACTTAATCAACATGTGTTGTGCTGTTTTCATGTTGGTTGTTATATACTATACTATTATTATTTGCATAATGGATTTTGACTTGAGTCAAAATGTTTGTATAGAACATCATGGCCAACGGAAGAACCACACCTACCGCCGCCCAGATTGAGGACATGATTAACGAGCGAGTCGCTGCTGCACTAGCTGAAAGACAACCCCAAGTTCCACCACCACCGCCTGTCAATCCACCTGTCGTTCGAGATGGGTGTACTTACAAGGAATTCCAAAACTGCAAGCCACACTACTTCAGTGGCACTGAGGGACCCGTCGGTCTCACCAGATGGTTCGAAAAGTTGGAATCGGTATTCAGGGTTAGCAATTGTTCTGAGGCTAACAAAACGAAATTTGCATCTTGCACGCTATCTGATGGCGCGCTCACATGGTGGAATACCATGGCCCAAGCGAAAGGAATTGATGAGGCGTATGCTACGCCTTGGGAAGAATTTAAATGTGCTATGATCGAGGAATACTGTCCGAGAACCGAGATTCAAAAGATGGAAATCGAATTTATGCAATTGAAAACCGTAGGGAACGACCTTAACAGCTACAACCGTAGGTTTTTGGAATTGGCTCTTATGTGTCCAACCATGGTCACCCCCGAATTTAAGCGTTTGGAGAAATACTTCTCGGGACTTCCTAAGTCCATCAAGGGTAATGTTACCTCATCCAAGCCACCAAGTGTTCCCGAAGCAATGCGCATGGCGCATACTCTCTTGAATCAAATCATCCTTGACGAGCCGGAAAAGGCTAAGTTCGAAACTGTTAGTGGTGAAAAGAGGAAATGGGACAACAACCACAACAACAACAGGGGTAGGAACTATGATCAAAACCCGGCAAAACGACATGAAGGGTTCAGGCAAAACAACAACATGCACAACAACAACACCAACCCCAACAACAACAACCGCACCAATCCGAACTACAAAGGAACCTTACCACAATGCAATAGGTGCTACAAGCACCACACTGGGTATTGCAATGTTATCTGTGAGAAGTGCCAACGATCTGGACATGTTGGCAAGGATTGCAAGGTTACCACTTTGAATGTGAAGCCAAACCACAACAACAATGGGCCTAAGAAGTGTTATGAATGTGGAAAGACGGGCCATTTCAGAAACGAGTGTCCTAACAAGCGTAAGGATGGCGGACCACCACGTGCTAGAGCCTTCAATGTTAATGCAAGGGACGCTCGTGACAACCCCGACTTGGTGACAGGTATATTCAAGATCAACAATCTTTTAGCTTCTGTCCTATTTGATACTGGTGCCGATAGGAGCTATGTGTGTAGACATTTTTGTGATAAGTTAGATTGGTCGTTAGTTCCTTTGAAGGAAAGTATGCTTGTCGAGGTCGCCAATGGAAAACTTGAAAAGGTTGACCATATTAGTCGTGGAGCTATTATCAACATAGCTGGTGCAGATTTCGAAATTGATTTGATACCTATCAAACTGGGAAGTTTTGACGCAATCGTCGGTATGGATTGGTTGAGCAAGATAAAGGCCGATGTTATCTGTGGAGATAAAGCACTTCGCATACCACAAGAAGATGGCGAACCACTGGTTATCTATGGAGAGAGATGTACCTCGAAGTTGAACCTCATTAGTTGCGTGAAAGCGCAAAAGATTATGAAGAAGGGACGCTTTGCTGTCCTAGCACATGTGAAAGCGGTAGAAACTGAGGTGAAGAACGTGAACGATGTGCGTATTGTGAACGAGTTTTCCGATGTCTTTCCCGAAGAACTGCCTGGATTACCGCCACCGAGGGCAGTAGAGTTTCAGATTGATTTAGTGCCAGGAGCTGCACCTGTAGCTCGCGCACCTTATAGACTCGCACCTTCCGAGATGCAAGAATTACAGAGTCAACTACAAGAGCTATTAGATCGAGGGTTTATCCAACCAAGTTTCTCGCCTTGGGGCGCACCTGTTCTGTTTGTGAAGAAGAAGGATGGATCCTTCCGTATGTGTATCGACTACCGTGAACTCAACAAATTGACTATCAAGAATCGATATCCTCTTCCACGAATTGATGATCTTTTTGATCAACTACAAGGATCGAGCGTTTATTCAAAGATCGATTTGCGATCCGGATATCACCAGCTGAGGGTGAAGGAAAGTGACGTGATGAAAACTGCATTCAGGACCCGTTATGGTCATTATGAGTTCCTCGTGATGCCATTCGGTTTGACAAATGCACCTGCCGTGTTCATGGATCTCATGAATCGTGTCTGCAAGCCTTACTTGGATAAGTTTGTTATCGTCTTCATAGATGATATCCTCATCTACTCTAAGAGCGAAGAAGAACATGAGCAACACCTTCGGCTAGTGCTTGAACTCTTAAGACAAGAGCAACTTTACGCCAAATTCTCCAAGTGCGAATTTTGGTTGAAGGAAGTACAGTTTTTGGGTCATGTTGTGAGCGACCAGGGTATCAAAGTTGATCCCGCCAAGATTGAAGCCATCAGCAAGTGGGAGACCCCCACTACTCCAACGCATATTCGCCAATTTCTAGGTCTCGCCGGTTATTATCGAAGGTTTATCGAAGGATTTTCTCTGATTGCGCGTCCTTTGACCGCACTGACTCACAAGGGCAAGAAGTTCATTTGGGAACCCACACACGAATCAGCATTCCAAACTTTGAAGAAGAAGCTAACCTCCGCACCTATCCTATCACTTCCTGAAGGCAGTGACGACTTTGTTGTTTATTGCGATGCATCGAAGAGTGGTTTTGGTTGTGTACTGATGCAACGATCAAAGGTTATTGCCTATGCCTCCCGCCAATTGAAGATTCACGAGCGGAACTACACTACACATGATCTTGAACTTGGAGCCGTTGTCTTTGCACTCAAATTGTGGAGACATTATTTGTATGGAACTAAGAGCACTATCTTCACCGATCACAAGAGTCTCCAGCACATCTTTGATCAGAAGCAACTAAATATGAGACAGCGTCGATGGATCGAGACGCTCAACGACTACGATTGTGAACTCCGTTATCACCCTGGCAAGGCCAATGTTGTAGCTGACGCTTTAAGCCGAAAGGAGAGGACGGCACCTCTCCGTGTTAGGGCTCTGAACATCACCATCCATTCGAACCTCAACAACCAGATCAGAGTAGCCCAAGTTGAGGCTCTCAAGGAGGAGAACATATCTCACGAGCATTTGAACATACTTGTCTCTCGATTCGAGGTTAGAGAGTCTGGACTCCGATGTTATGCCGGAAGAATTTGGGTACCTTACTATGGAGATCTACGAAGCCTGATACTTGATGAAGCACACAAATCGAGATATTCGATTCACCCCGGTGCAGGTAAGATGTACCACGACCTTAAAGAACAGTATTGGTGGCCGAATCTTAAGAAGGACGTTGCGACTTATGTTGGTAAGTGTTTGACTTGCTCGAAGGTTAAAGCCGAGCATCAGAGACCTTCTGGGTTACTTCAACAGACGGAAATCCCACAATGGAAGTGGGAAAGGATCACAATGGATTTCATTACTAAGCTGCCGAAGACGGTGGGCGGATGCGATACTATTTGGGTTATTGTTGACCGTCTCACCAAATCTGCACACTTCCTAGCGATGAAGGAAACTGATACAATGGAAAGACTTGCTCAGCTGTACATCAAAGAGGTTGTATCTCGTCATGGTGTACCTTTATCAATCATCTCCGATCGCGATCCCCGTTTTGCTTCCAGATTTTGGCGTTCTTTGCAAGAAGCCATGGGAACTCGTCTTGACATGAGTACTGCTTATCATCCTCAGACTGACGGGCAAAGTGAACGAACGATTCAGACCTTGGAGGACATGCTGCGTGCATGTGTCATTGATTTTGGAAAGGCCTGGGAAAGGCATTTGCCACTCGCCGAATTCTCGTACAACAACAGTTATCACTCAAGCATTAATGCTGCACCTTTTGAAGCATTGTATGGTCGTAAGTGCCGATCTCCTATTTGTTGGGCCGAAGTAGGCGAAAAGCAAATCACCGGACCCGAGGTAGTCCACGAAACGACGGAGAAGATTGCTCAGATTCAAGCTAGACTTAAGACTGCCCGTGATCGCCAAAAGAGCTATGCCGATCTTAAACGGAAAGACTTTGAATTTAATGTTGGTGATCGTGTAATGTTGAAGGTTGCACCTTGGAAAGGTGTGATCCGTTTTGGAAAACGTGGAAAGTTGAACCCACGATACATTGGTCCATTCGAGATCTTGGAACGTGTTGGACCAGTTGCTTACCGTTTGGATCTACCAGCACAATTGAGCTCAGTTCATCCTACCTTCCATGTGTCAAACTTGAAGAAGTGTCTTGCTGCACCCGAACTCATCATACCTTTGGAAGAACTTACTATTGATGACAAACTCCACTTTGTGGAGGAACCTGTTGAGATTATGGATCGTGAGATCAAAACTTTGAAACGCAACAAGATTCCGATTGTACGAGTACGATGGAATGCCAAACGAGGACCTGAGTTTACTTGGGAACGAGAGGATCAAATGATGCGGAAATATCCTCATCTTTTCCCTACTCCTCCATCTACTTCAGCTTAAATTTCGGGACGAAATTTTCTTTAACAGGTGGGTAATGTAACGACCCTGGTTTTTCCTACGTTATTTATTAATAATTATTATTATCAATACGCTTGATTAAACGAATGTATGTTATTACATTTACATGTTGCTTTAATTGCCCGTACTTGAACTTTAAATGCCCGAAACGTCTTTGTGACACCCGGAACTTGCACGAATAATATTTTAAGATATTATTTACATTCATGATTAATTTTATTAATCATTTTAATTAACTAAGGCCTTTAGTTAGTTACTTGGGCTTAAGATGGACTTTTATTGGATTACTTGCTAACTACTCACTACTTGGGCCTTTTAAGAGTTAATGGACTTGTATAAGCCCACCCTACTTATTACTTGGATTAATTAGCCCACTCTTGAAGCTTGTAAGTATCATTTAGCTTGGAACTAACTAGTTTGACCATTTGGAATCTTGTTGGCTCACTATCCCCATGCACACCACCTTATTGTCCAACTTTACACCTCTTTACTTGCAATTATCCAACAAACCATGCACTCTCCCCCCCTTCTTTTGCTGCTGCAGGCCGTGGGGTGTAGGGGCTCAAAGGAGTCCACACTTCATCAATTCTTCATTACTTCATTCCTTGTATCTCCCATTCAAACACACACACACATTACTTGCATGCTTTTCTCTCTTTTCTCTCTCATTTTTCTCTAAAGATTGTAAGTATTATGAACAACTTTTCTTCTCTTTTCTTTGTCCCAAAACTGAATTACAAACACCCCATAATCATCATCATCTTAAGTTACTTGTCTTTGATTACTTGTTAGTTACTAGTTATTATTCACTTACTTACTTGTCTTTATTTACTAAGTTACAAGATCAAACTTTCTAGTTTTGATTCTTCATCTTTATCTTGTTATGACAAGAACATCAAGAACATAATCTATCTAGTTATGTTCTACATATTTTGTTTCAAAAGATTTAAAGTTTATAATCTTTATAATTGTTACTTGTGTTCTTGTTTGTTGTATGTTACTAGGATACCACCTTCATGGTTGGTTTAGGTTTATCATTCACTTTCTTTATTTCTTATTGTTAGTTGCTTACTACACATTTGAACAAGAACATGAAACCAACAAGAGCTTACACTTTGGTGCAAGTATCATGGATCTAACACTTGGTTGTGATCTTTCTTAGTGTTCATGAACTTGTTCATAAACTTACATGTAACCTTGGTTCATCAAACACCTACAACACTTGCACTTGAGTTATGATGGACAAACCTTGGTCAAAATGATGTTAACACATCAACGAGTTGTACACTTGAAGCTATACG
Source organism: Rutidosis leptorrhynchoides (assembly GCF_046630445.1). Lineage (NCBI taxonomy): Eukaryota > Viridiplantae > Streptophyta > Magnoliopsida > Asterales > Asteraceae > Rutidosis > Rutidosis leptorrhynchoides. The sequence goes on from NC_092338.1 coordinate 361,238,248, forward strand.
CATCAAGGATGAGAACCGTGATGAACATCAAGCACCGAGACAACCGGAACTCTCCAAAACCCACTGTTCTGTCCAAAACCTACTGACCTGATGCTTCTGGAACAGACCAGTAGACCTGGGCTGTTCTAACCTTGATTTTTGGATAGAACTTTTCGAGTAGATAACTTTTCATATAGGACTCGTCTTAATCCGAGTTACGGTTTAGGATTTATGGCCCTCCGATCGTTACCATGTCCTTTAACGTTGTGCAGAAATTTCTGACCTACTCGCACTTAGACCGTCGCCACGGTCAAACCAAGACGAATTTGCTTCTGTAAATTTTACCACACTTAAGGGACTCATAGACGGAGCCATGACCACTGGTCTCACCTTAATTCAGTAAGGGTAGAGGCCGTGGTGACTGACCGAAGTCAGCCTTTGTTTTAAACGACTTTCATAAACGAGTCTTACTTGATACCTTTTGTTTAATGATGATTGATGATGACCCTTATGACCTTAATTACATACTTGTAAACCTTTTGAGACGACTTATTGACTTAGTGTTATTTGACTTAGGTTGAGGACGTTTGGACCGTTACTTGCACACCACTTTCCCGACTACTACCTTACCGTTACGTCTAATCATTGTGAGTTATAGCATTCCCTTTTTACTTTAACTTATTTTGGGAACTGAGAATACATGCGGATTTTATGTTTTACATACTAGGCACGAGTACTTAAACTTTATATATGTGTGGGTTATATAACGGCAGAAACATTCCCTTTAGCTCGGTAACGTTTAATCATTGGTTTTTGAACCGTGAACGCGAATCTTAGATATGGATCCATAGGGTTTGACATCCCCACTCGGGCTAGTAGCGCTAGCATTTAACGAGTGTTTAATACTTCGAGGTTATACGCACTTGCCAAGTGCACTTTAAGGGGGTACATTAAACGTTAAGTTAGTTACCGGGTGCCCACGGTTAAGCATATACTTTTACATACTTTTGAAACGCTCGTTGTAGCACTGAAATCTCGTGGCCTACTTACATTACTGTTATACTTAAACTATAGCTCACCAACCTTTGTGTTGACCTTTTTAAGCATGTATTTTCTCAGGTGCTTGAAGTCGCTTCCGCTATCTTACTAGTCGTGCTGTAGAACCCGCTGCCTAGAGTTGTTATCGCATGACTACTTATGTTGCATTCAAACTTTTTACTTATGAACTTATGTTATGTAACGACCATTATGGTCACGTACACTTATTTAATGCTTCTACTTAGCGAAGCATACTTTTGATTTGTAAAACAATTGACGTATGTTATGACGTCACTTTTATTATGAATGTAAACTCTGTTTTGAAAACGCATATAGTACTTAACCTTGTAATGATCCTGTTGTTGATGGTCCGTACATGATGATTTAGTACGGGGCGTCACAATAGTGATTCGTCATATCTTTTGACGTAATCACAATTTGATCTCCGAATTTAAAAAAAATCTTTGTAATATATATTGGATTTGATTCTTCGGCGATTAAGGAAATTTTGATTTTCTTCGATAATTCATCTTGAGTTCTCTATCGGGTATTTCACTATAAATCCACCTCCTTCGTTTCCTTACAATTCACACCTTCTATTCTTTCTCCCTTAACTCGTATTTTAAGTATTTGTCAAAATGCTCCATCCAGTACTAATTCTCGATATACTCCTTACTTTTATATCTGTTGTTCTTCTTTTTCATCTGCAGCCAGAGGAATCTATTTACTTCTACTATACTCTTGGTTTTATAGTGTTTTTAGTTCTCCCGTGCCTTTATATTGCCATATGCATCGATATATATGGTTTATAATTTCTGATTTGTCGTTAGGCTTTATATCTTCCCTTATATTTCAAAGTCTCTGCTTCTGTCTTCTATAATCATTGTCATCCACAGTTAATGCTTTCTTTTATTTGCTGCGATTTTATACCCCAATTTCTGTTTCGGAGCTTTGTCCTTTCGTTTCTTCTTCTTGCGATTAAACTGAAATGTCCCGTTGATATTGATTATAAACGTTCTATATTAATTGATTTCGTCGCGAGGTTTTGACCTCTATATGAGACGTTTTTCAAAGACTGCATTCATTTTTAAAACAACCATAACCTTTATTTTATCTATAAAGTTTTAAAAAGCATTACGTAGATTATCAAATAATGATAATCTAAAATATACCGTTTACACACGACCATTACATAATGGTTTACAATAAGAATATATTACATCAAAAATAAGTTTCTTGAATGCAGTTTTTACATAATATCATACAAGCATGGACTCCAAATCTTGTCCTTATTTTAGTATGCAACAGCGGAAGCTCTTAATAATCACCTGAGAATAAGCATGCTTAAAACGTCAACAAAAATGTTGGTGAGTTATAGGTTTAACCTATATATTATCAAATCATAATAATAGACCACAAGATTTCATATTTCAATATACATCCCATACATAGAGATAAAAATCATTCATATGGTGAACACCTGGTAACCGACATTAGCAAGATACATATAAGAATATCCCCTATCATTCCGGGAAATCCTTCGAACATGATAAAAACAACATCGAAGTACTAAAGCATCCGGTACTTTGGATGGGGTTCGTTAGGCCCAATAGATCTATCTTTAGGATTCACGTCAATTAGTAGATCGGTTTACTAATTCTTAGGCTACCAAGCAAAAGGGGCATATTCGGCTTCGATCATTCACCCATATAATGTAGTTTCATTTACTTGTGTCTATTTCGTAAAACATTTATAAAACTGCATGTATTCTCATCCCAAAATATTAGATTTTAAAAGTGGGACTATAACTCACTTTCACAGATTTTTACTTCGTCGGGAAGTAAGACTTGGCCACTGGTCGATTCACGAACCTATACAAATATGTACATATATATCAAAGTATGATCAAAATATATTTACAACATTTTTTATTACGTTTTAATGATTTGAGTTTGTTAAGTCAGCAGTCCTCGTTAGTAACCTACAGCTAGTTGTCCACAGTTAGATGCACAGAAATAAATAAATATAAATTATCTTGGATCAATCCACGACCCAGTGTATAAAAGCCTCAGGCTAGATCACAACTCAAACTATATATATTATTTTGGAATCAACCTCAACCCTGTATAGCTAACTCCAACATTACTGCATATATAGTGTCTATGGTTGTTCCAAAATATATTATATAGATGGGTCGATATGATATGTCAAAACATTGTATACGTGTCTATGGTATCCCAAGATTAAATAATATATATTAGAATGCATGAATAATACAATATAAGTTAGCTAGGATATAATTTGTATAGAATTTTTACAATATTTCTCGTAGCTACAACAATCAAAAATATCCAATCTTGTTTTACCCATAACATCTTCGTTTTAAATCCGTTTTGAGTAAATCAAATTGCTATGGTTTCATATTGAACTCTATTTTATGAATATAAACAGAAAAAGTATAGGTTTATAGTCAGAAATATAAGTTACAAGTCATTTTTGTAAGAGGTAGTCATTTCAGTCGAAAGAACGACGTCTTGATGACCATTTTGAAAAACATACTTCCACTTTGAGTTTAACCATGATTTTTGGATATAGTATCATGTTCATAAGAAAAATCATTTTCCCAGAAGAACAACTTTTAAATCAAAGTTTATCATAGTTTTTAATTATCAAACCCAAAACAGCCCGCGGTGTTACTACGACGGTGTATATCCGGTTTTACGGTGTTTTTCGTGTTTCCAGGTTTTAAATCATTAAGTTAGCATATCATATAGATATAGAACATGTGTTTAGTTGATTTTAAAAGTCAAGTAAGAAGGATTAACTTTTGTTTGGGAACAAGTTTAGAATTAACTAAACTATGTTCTAGTGATTACGAGTTTAAACCTTCGAATAAGATAGTTTTATATATAGAAATTGAATCAAAGTTTGAATATGAATATTACCTTGAATAAGAAAGATAACCTAATATAAATAACAAAGGTTTCTTGATCTTAGATGATTACTTGGAATGGATTAGAAAGCTTGGATGTAAACTAGTAAACTTGAAAGGATTTTCGAAGTGTTCTTGAAGTGTTCTTCCTAAGATGATTATAGCTTGATTCTTGAAGTAATTTTTGATGAAGATGATGATAAGCTACTAGAAAAATTCATTCATAAGTGTGTGTGTGTGTGTGTGTGTGTGTGTTGAGAGAGAATTAGAAAGAGAATTGGAAGTGAAATAGAGTGAATGATGAGTGGTAAGTGGTGAGTGGTGAGTGGGGTTAAAAGGAGTTCTAGTTAGTTGACTACTTCATGGTAGAAGTTAAAATTGATTAGTAATACATGACATAATCAAGAGTGGAATCTCATGCTAGTTCCTATTAGTATATACCCACAGTAAGTACGTCTAGAAGCTGTGTATAATACGGGTATGAATACGACTAGAATTCTTGATGGAAAAAGAATGGGAATGTAACTGTAACCATTTTTGTTAAGTATGAGTGTTTTGATATATGTCTTGAAGTCTTCTAAAAGTATATTAATACATCTAAATACACTACATGTATATACATTTTAACTGAGTCGTTAAGTCATCGTTAGTCGTTACATGTAAGTGTTGTTTTGAAACCTTTAAGTTAACGATCTCATTTAATGTTGTTAACCCATTGTTTATTATATCTAATGAGATGTTAAATTATTATCTTATCATGATATTATGATATATTAATATATCTTAATATGATATACATACATTTAAATGTCATTACAATGATAATCGTTACATATATGTCTCGTTTCGAAATCCTTAAGTTAGTAGTCTTGTTTTTACATATGTAGTTCATTGTTAACATACTTAATGATATATATAATTATCATTTTATCATGTTAAATATAGTGTAACAATATCTTAATATGATACATATGTATTTAGTAAGACGTTGTAATAACGATAATCGTTATATATATCGTTTCGAGTTTCTTAACTTAGTAGTCTCATTTTTATGTATATAACTCATTGTTAATATACTTATGGAGATACTTACTTATCATAATCTCATGTTAACTATATGTATATTCATATATATATCGTCATGTCATTTTTACAAGTTTTAACGTTCGTGAATCGCCGGTCAACTTGGGTGGTCAATTGTCTACATGAAACTCATTTCAAATAATCAAGTCTTAAAAATTTGATTGCTTAGCATGTTGGAAATACTTAATCATGTAAAAATCAATTTCATTTAATATATATAAACATGGAAAAGTTCGGGTCACTACAGTACCTACCCGTTAAATAAATTTCGTCCCGAACTTTTAAACAGTTGGAGGTGTTGTCGTATCTTCTGGAAATAAGTGCGGGTATTTCTTCTTCATCTGATCTTCTCGTTCCCAGGTGAACTTGGGTCCTCTATGAGCATTCCATCGAACCTTAACAATTGGTATTTTGTTTTGCTTAAGTCTTTTAACCTCACGATCCATTATTTCAACGGGTTCTTCGATGAATTGAAGTTTTTCGTTAATTTAGATTTCGTCTAACGGAATAGTGAGATCTTCTTTAGCAAAACATTTCTTCAAATTCGAGACGTGAAAAGTGTTATGTACAGCCGCAAGTTGTTGAGGTAACTCAAGTCGGTAAGCTACTGGTCCGACACGCTCAATAATCTTGAATGGTCCAATATACCTTGGATTTAATTTCCCTCGTTTACCAAATCGAACAATGCCTTTCCAAGGTGCAACCTTAAGCATGACCATCTCTCCAATTTCAAATTCTATATCTTTTCTTTTAATGTCGGCGTAGCTCTTTTGTCGACTTTGGGCGGTTTTCAACCGTTGTTGAATTTGGATAATCTTCTCGGTAGTTTCTTGTATTATCTCCGGACCCGTAATCTGTCTATCCCCCACTTCACTCCAAAAAATCGGAGACCTGCACTTTCTACCATAAAGTGCTTCAAACGGTGCCATCTCAATGCTTGAATGGTAGCTGTTGTTGTAGGAAAATTCTGCTAACGGTAGATGTCGATCCCAACTGTTTCTGAAATCAATAACACATGCTCGTAGTATGTCTTTAAACGTTTGTATTGTCCTTTCGCTCTGCCCATCAGTTTGCGGATGATAGGCAGTACTCATGTCTAGACGAGTTCCTAATGCTTGCTGTAATGTCTGCCAGAATCTTGAAATAAATCTGCCATCCCTATCAGAGATAATAGAGATTGGTATTCCATGTCTGGAGATGACTTCCTTCAAATACAGTCATGCTAACTTCTCCATCTTGTCATCTTCTCTTATTGGCAGGAAGTGTGCTGATTTGGTGAGACGGTCAACTATTACCCAAATAGTATCAAAACCACTTGCAGTCCTTGGCAATTTATTGATGAAATCCATGGTAATGTTTTCCCATTTCCATTCCGGGATTTCGGGTTGTTGAAGTAGACCTGATAGTTTCTGATGCTCAGCTTTGACCTTAGAACACGTCAAACATTCTCCTACGTATTTAGCAACGTCGGCTTTCATACCTGGCCACCAAAAATATTTCTTGAGATCATTGTACATCTTCCCCGTTCCAGGATGTATTGAGCATCTGGTTTTATGAGCTTCTCTAAGTACCATTTCTCTCATATCTCCAAATTTTGGTACCTAAATTCTTTCAGCCCTATACCGGGTTCCGTCTTCCCGAATATTAAGATGTTTCTCCGATCATTTGGGTATTTCATCCTTTAAGTTTTTCTCTTTTAAAACTCCTTGTTGCGCCTCCTTTATTTGAGTAGTAAGGTTAGTGTGAATCATTATATTCATAGATTTTACACGAATGGGTTTTCTGTCCTTTCTGTTCAAGGCGTCGGCTACCACATTTGCCTTCCCTGGGTGGTAATGAATCTCAAAGTCGTAATCATTCAACAATTCAATCCACCTGCGATGCCTCATGTTCAATTGTTTCTGATTAAATATGTGTTGAAGACTTTTGTGATCGGTATATATAATACTTTTGACCCCATATAAGTAGTGCCTCCAAGTCTTTAATGCAAAAACAACTGCGCCTAATTCCAAATCATGCATCGTATAATTCTTCTTGTGAATCTTCAATTGTCTATACGCATAAGCAATTACTTTCGTTCGTTGCATTAATACACAACCGAGACCTTGCTTTGAGGCGTCACAATATATCACAAAATCATCCTTCCCTTCAGGTAATGATAATATAGGTGCCGTAGTTAACTTTTTATTTAACAATTGAAACGCTTTCTCTTGTTCATCCTTCCATTCAAATTTCCTCCCTTTATGCATTAATTCAGTTAAGGGTTTTGCTATTCTGGAAAAGTCTTGGATGAACCTTCTGTTGTAACCAGCTAGTCCTAAAAACTGGCGTATGTATTTCGGAGTTTTCGGGGTTTCCCACTTTTCAACGGTTTTAATCTTTGCTGGATCCACCTGAATATCTTCTTTGTTCACTATGTGACCGAGGAATTGAACTTCTTCCAACTAAAATGCACACTTTGAAAACTTTGTACAGTTTTTCTTTTCTCAGCAACTCTAGCACTTTTCTCAAATGTTCTTCGTGCTCTTGATCATTCTTCGAGTAAATAAGTATGTCATCGATGAAAACAATGACAAACTTGTCAAGATATGGCCCACACACTCGGTTCATGAGGTCCATGAACACAGCTGGTGCATTAGTCAATCCAAACGGCATAACCATAAACTCGTAATGACCGTAACGCGTCCTAAAAGCAGTCTTTGGAATATCATCCTCCTTTACCCGCATTTGATGATATCCAGAACGTAAATCGATCTTCGAATAAACCGACGAGCCTTGTAGTTGATCAAATAAGTCATCAATTCTTGGTAATGGGTAACGGTTCTTGATGGTAAGTTTGTTCAACTCTCGGTAGTTGATACACAACCTGAATGTACCATCTTTCTTCTTGACAAATAGTACAGGAGCTCCCCATGGTGATGTACTTGGTCGAATGAAACCACGCTCTAAAAGTTCCTGTAGCTGACTTTGTAATTCTTTCATTTCGCTGGGTGCGAGTCTGTATGGAGCACGAGCTATTGGTGTAGCTCCTGGTACAAGGTCTATTTGAAATTCAACGGATCGATTTGGGGTAATCCCGGTAATTCTTTCGAAAATACATCAGGAAATTCTTTTGCGATGGGAACATCACTGATGTTCTTTTCTTCATGTTTAACTTCCTCGATGTGTGCTAGAATGATGTAACAACCTTTTCTTATTAGTTTTTGCGCCTTCAAACTACTAATAAGATTTAATTTCGCGTTGTTCTTTTCTCCGTACACCATTAAAGGTTTTCCTTTTTCACGCATAATGCGAATCGCATTTTTGTAACAAACGACCTCTGCTCTCACCTTTTTCAACCATTCCATGTCAATTATTACATCAAAACTTCCTAACTCGACTGGTATTAAATCAATTTTAAACGTTTCATCCCCTAATTTAATTTCTCTCTCCCGACATATATTATCTGCTGAAATTAATTTACCATTTGCTAATTCGAGTAAAAATTTACTATCCAAATGCGTCAATGGGCAACTTAATTTAGCACAAAATTCTCTACTCATATAGCTTCTATCTGCACCCGAATCAAATAAAACATAACCAGATTTATCGTCAATAAGAAACGTACCCGTAACAAGCTCCGGGTCTTCCTGTGCTTCTGCTGCATTAATATTGAAAACTCTACCACGGCCCTGCCCATTAGTATTCCCCTGATTCGGGCAATTTCTAATAATGTGGCCCGGTTTTCCACATTTATAACAAACATCATTAGTATTACTTGCTCCGACACTATTCGTTTCGGCATTACTTGTTCCGACATTATTTGTTCCTTTAGTTCTGTTAAACTTTAGTCCGTAGACCTCACACTTTGTCGCGCTATGACTATTTCTTTTACACCTGTTGCAAAATGTCGTGCAAAACCCCTGATGATTTTCTTCACACCTATGACATGGCTGTTTTTGGTTTTTGTTGTCGTTGTTATTATTGAGGTTGTTGTTGGGATTGTTATTGTTGTTGAAACGGTTGTTGTAGTTGTTGTTGTTGTTGGGATGTTTGTTGTAGTTATTGTTAGGATTGCGGTTATTGTTGCAGTTGTTGTTGCGGTTGTTGGGATAGTTGTTGCGATTGTTATTGTAATTGTTGTTGTTGTACTGGTGACTCTTGTCACCGTTTTCCTCCCAATTCCTCTTGAGTTGTTTCGTGTTGGCTTCTTCTGCCGCATGCTCTTTAATTCTTTCCTCAATCTGATTTATGAGTTTATGAGCCATTCGACTTGTCTTCTGTATAGAAGCGGGCTGGTGTGAACTTGCATCTTCTTGAATCCTTACTGGTAACCCTTTTACAAACGCGTCGATCTTCTCTTCTTCATCTTCGAATGCTCCCGGACACAATAGGCACAACTCTGTGAATCGTCGTTCATATGTGGTAACGTCGAACCCTTGTGTTCGTAACTCTCTAAGTTCTTCTTTGAGTTTATTGACTTCGTTTCTAGGACGGTACTGTTCGTTCATCAATTGCTTGAACGCCGACGACGGTACTGCGTAAGCAGCATTTTGTCCTACCTGTTCAAGATAGGTGTTCCACCATGTTAACGCAGTACCTGTGAAGGTATGCGTAGCGTACTTAACTTTGTCCTCTTCAGTACACTTACTTATGGCAAACACTGATTCGACTTTCTCGGTCCACCGTTTCAATCCAATTGGTCCTTCGGTTCCATCAAATTCCAAAGGTTTGCAGGCAGTGAATTCTTTGTAGGTGCATCCTACACGATTTCTTGAGCCGTTAGCTGCATTGCTAGATTCAGAGTTATTGTTGGTATGTAGCGCAGCCTGTACTGCAGCTATGTTTGCAGCAAGAAAAGTACGAAATTCCTCTTCGCTCATATTCATGGTTTGTCACGTAGTCGGTGCCATTTCCTTCAAAATAGTCAACTGAATCGAGTTAATCATACAGAATATTAAGAGTAGTCAATAGTATTTCGTAGCATAATATGAACTCATTTATAAAAGCTTTTTCTTCATATTAGCGTTTTATAAGTTTAAATTCGGGTACTACCTACCCGTTAAGTTCATACTTAGTAGCTAATATACAATTCAACTACTACAATTCCATATGAAAAGCTGATTATAATAATATATCACATACAAATATTCTGCAAACTTACAACTTCACTATATTACATATAACATGAAATATAGTATACTTTGATACAGGACAGTTTTGAAGATAAATCTAGTTAATACGCAAGTTGTTCAGCAAAGGAAATAAAGACACGTAATTCATAAGTCCAGAAACAAGTCATGCATTCCGGTTTTACTAAGACGACTTCCCATCCTTGGTCTTGTAGAAAATAACCGTTATGACCATTGGCTAGGCAGCATGTTGTAATGTCATCAAAAGGACGAGGGTTTCGTAATGTCCAACAGCCCCGTAATAATCTAAAAACCTTGTTTCTCACCTCAACTACTGAATCCGTCACTTGTGGAAAGGTTTTATTTAAAAGTTGTAATCCGATATTCTTTTTCTCACTTTGGTAAGAAGCAAACATCACTAACCCGTAAGTATAACATGCTTCTTTATGTTGCATGTTAGAAGCTCTTTCTAACTAGCGAAATCCTATGTTGGGATATGTTGAGTCAAAATAGGTTCTTAACCCGTAGCGTAAAATTGCATTTGGGTTCCCCGCATTTAATGTTTTAAAGAAAACACGGCATAACTTACGGTCTCCCCAATGTGATATACCCCACCTATCAAAGGAAAGCCTTTTATAAACTAAGGCATTTCTGGAAATTCTTTCAAATGTTTGACAAGTTAATTTCGCCATAACTAAATGTGCTGATGCATTCTGACCGACTGTAGACAAGATTTCCTCAATCATATCCTCTGGTAGGTCTTCTAAAATATTCGGTTGTCTACCCTTAACGTCCATTTTGTTTTTATACTGTAAAATAGATAAGGATTAGATTCATAAAAGATAATTAACAAATAATACAAGCAATTTTTACATAGAACATAAAAGTACAAGCACACTACAATACATATAATACACAACATGATTACAACTCCCTAATCTGAATCACTGGTTTCTTCTTCTTCGGACTTGGTTCGCTTTCCTAATTTTCTAGGGATATATGGTGTTCCTCTAATACGAGCCGTAGTTTTCCACAATGGTTTAGAAAAACCTGGTGGTTTAGAGGTTCCCGGGTTATTGTTACACTTTAGGAAATACGGATGTTGCCGATACATATAAAGCTCATCGGGGTTGGAATCAGGTTTCTCTATTTTTATACATTTTCCCTTATTATTTTATTTTGCTATATTAAATTGGGTCGAGGTGATTTCTATAACATCATCGGAATCCTCATCGGGATCCGATTCATCCGAAAATTGGTAATCTTCCCAATATTTTGCTTCCTCGGCAGAAACACCATTGACCATTTTTAACTTTGGTCCGTTGGTTGAGGATTTTCTTTTATTTAAACGATTTACTGTAGGTATCACTATTTCTTCCTCCGGAACCTCTTCTTCTTCTGGTTCCTCCTCTTCCGATTCATCCTCTTCTGGTTCCTCTTCTTCCGGTTCCTCCTTTTCTTGTTCCTCTTCGGGAATTTGTGAATCTTCCCAAAATATATTCGACTCTTCATTATTATTAGGTGAATCAATGGGATTTGTACTAGAGGTAGACATCTATCACACAATATCAAACACATTAAGAGGTTAATATATCACATAATATTTACATGTTAATAATATATAGTTTCCAACAACAAAAAAATGTTAAGCAATCGTTTTTGAAGAAAAACACGGTCGAAGTCCAGACTCACTAATGCATCCTAACAAACTCGGTAAGACACACTAATGCAATTTTATGGTTCTCTAAGACCAACGCTCGGATACCAACTGAAATGTCCCGTTCATATTGATTATAAACGTTCCATATTAATTGATTTCGTCGTGAGGTTTTGACCTCTATATGAGACGTTTTTCAAAGACTGCATTCATTTTTAAAACAACCATAACCTTTATTTTATCTATAAAGTTTTAAAAAGCATTACGTAGATTATCAAATAATGATAATCTAAAATATACCGTTTACACACGACCATTACATAATGGTTTACAATAAGAATATATTACATCAAAAATAAGTTTCTTGAATGCAGTTTTTACATAATATCATACAAGCATGGACTCCAAATCTTGTCCTTATTTTAGTATGCAACAACGGAAGCTCTTAATAATCACCTAAGAATAAACATGCTTAAAACGTCAACAAAAATGTTGGTGAGTTATAGGTTTAACCTATATATTATCAAATCATAATAATAGACCACAAGATTTCATATTTCAATATACATCCCATACAAAGAGATAAAAATCATTCATATGGTGAACACCTGGTAACCGACATTAACAAGATGCATATAAGAATATCCCCTATCATTCTGGGAAATCCTTCGGACATGATAAAAACAACATCGAAGTACTAAAGCATCCGGTACTTTGGATGGGGTTCGTTAGGCCCAATAGATCTATCTTTAGGATTCGCGTCAATTAGTAGATTGGTTTACTAATTCTTAGGCTACCAAGCAAAAGGGGCATATTCGGCTTCGATCATTCACCCATATAATGTAGTTTCATTTACTTATGTTTCTTTCGTAAAACATTTATAAAACTGCATGTATTCTCATCCCAAAATATTAGATTTTAAAAGTGAGACTATAACTCACTTTCACATATTTTTACTTCGTCGGGAAGTAAGACTTGGCCACTGGTTAATTCACAAACCTATACAAATATGTACATATATATCAAAGTATGATCAAAATATATTTACAACATTTTTTATTACGTTTTAATGATTTGAGTTTGTTAAGTTAGTAGTCCTCGTTAGTAACCTACAGCTAGTTGTCCACAGTTAGATGTACAGAAATAAATAAATATAAATTATCTTGGATCAATCCACGACCCAGTGTATACAAGCCTCAGGCTAGATCACAACTCAAACTATATATACTATTTTGGAATCAACCTCAACCCTGTATAGCTAACTCCAACATTACTGCATATAGAGTGTCTATGGTTGTTCCAAAATATATTATATAGATGGGTCGATATGATATGTCAAAACATTGTATACGTGTCTATGGTATCCCAAGATTACATAATATATATTAGAATGCATGAATAATACAATATAAGTTAGCTAGGATATGATTTGTATAGAATTGTTACAATATTTCCCGTAGCTACAACAATCAAAAATATCCAATCTTGTTTTATCCATAACTTCTTCGTTTTAAATCCGTTTTGAGTGAATCAAATTGCTATGGTTTCATATTGAACTCTATTTTATGAATCTAAACAGAAAAAGTATAGGTTTATAGTCGGAAATATAAGTTAAAAGTCATTTTTGTAAGAGGTAGTCATTTCAGTCGAAAGAACGACGTCTTGATGACCATTTTGAAAAACATACTTCCACTTTGAGTTTAACCATGATTTTTGAATATAGTTTCATGTTCATAAGAAAAATCATTTTCCCAGAAGAATAACTTTTAAATCAAAGTTTATCATAGTTTTTAATTATCAAACCCAAAACAGCCTGCGGTGTTACTACGACGGCGTATATCCGGTTTTACGGTGTTTTTCTTGTTTCCAGGTTTTAAATCATTAAGTTAGCATATCATATAGATATAGAACATGTGTTTAGTTGATTTTAAAAGTCAAGTTAGAAGGATTAACTTTTATTTGCGAACAAGTTTAGAATTAACTAAACTATGTTCTAGTGATTACGAGTTTAAACCTTCGAATAAGATAGTTTTATATATAGAAATTGAATCAAAGTTTGAATATGAATATTACCTTGAATAAGAAAGATAACCTACTATAAATAACAAAGGTTTCTTGATCTTAGATGATTACTTGGAATGGATTAGAAAGCTTGGATGTAAACTAGTAAACTTGAAAGGATTTTCGAAGTGTTCTTGAAGTGTTCTTCCTAAGATGATTATAGCTTGAATCTTGAAGTAATTTTTGATGAATATGATGATAAGCTACTGGAAAAATTCATTCATAAGTGTGTGTGTGTGTGTGTGTTGAGAGAGAATTAGAAAGAGAATTGGAAGTGAAATAGAGTGAATGATAAGTGGTAAGTGGTGAGTGGTGAGTGGGGTTAAAAGGAGTTCTAGTTAGTTGACTAGTTCATGGTAGAAGTTAAAATTGATTAGTTATACATGACATAATCAAGAGTGGAATCTCATGCTAGTTCCTATTGGTATATACCCACAGTAAGTACGTCTAGAAGCTGTGTATAATACGGGTATGAATACGACTAGAATTCTTGATGGAAAAAGAATGGGAATGTAACTGTACCCATTTTCGTCAAGTATGAGTGTTTGATATATGTCTTGAAGTCTTCCAAAAGTATATTAATACATCTAAATACACTACATGTATATACATTTTAACTGAGTCGTTAAGTCATCGTTAGTCGTTACATGTAAGTGTTGTTTTGAAACCTTTAAGTTAACGATCTCATTTAATGTTGTTAACCCATTGTTTATTATATCTAATGAGATGTTAAATTATTATCTTATCATGATATTATGATATATTAATATATCTTAATATGATATATATACATTTAAATGTCGTTACAACGATAATCGTTACATATATGTCTCGTTTCGAAATCCTTAAGTTAGTAGTCTTGTTTTTACATATGTAGTTCATTGTTAACATACTTAATGATATATATAATTATCATTTTATCATGTTAAATATTGTGTAACAATATCTTAATATGATACATATGTATTTAGTAAGACGTTGTAATAACGATAATCGTTATATATATCGTTTCGAGTTTCTTAACTTAGTAGTCTCTTTTTATGTATATAACTCATTGTTAATATACTTATGGAGATACTTACTTATCATAATCTCATGTTAACTATATGTATATTCAAATATATATATATCGTCATGTCATTTTTACAAGTTTTAACGTTCGTGAATCGCCGGTCAACTTGGGTGGTCAATTGTCTACATGAAACTCATTTCAAATAATCTAGTCTTAACAATTTGATTGCTTAGCATGTTGAAAACACTTAATCATGTAAAAATCAATTTCATTTAATATATATAAACATGGAAAAGTTCGGGTCACTACATAAGCACCGCTTGTAATGGTACAGAATTCGCATATATGAATTTTGAAATGAACATTGTTAATATTCTAGTAAGGAAATTGTAATGGCACGATCTTGACTTGTCAAATTACCAGAATACCTCAGAAAAAACCGAATCATCAAGAAATATTTTCTTGATATTTTAGAGGTTAAATAGAATACAAGAGTCGTATAACATGGCACATGATGATGTTATGATCTGTGAATCATCACGTTCCATTTAGAAACTCAGCATGACTTACTCTAATATAATCACGTTGATCAAGTGTCATTATATTATACTAACTCATGCTTCAGCTCCCAACACTACTTCAAAAATATTCCTATTTTAAACTCGAATGCTTCAGAATTTAGAAACTAAAATAGTTTTTTTTATGATGTAATACAGATAGCGCGAAGAAGTAAATGATTTCAGATAAGAATAATTATGAAAATATCTTCAGAAATATGGAGGATATTTATAATGAAAAATATGATGATATCTTATAATTTCTAATATCAGAGGATGATGAAGGGTATTGTTTGCAGGGGTTTAGAGTCATGAGCAAGGTATTCGTTAATAACTTCAGCAGGTACTAAATTATTTGGATCCTTTGAAGTCAGGTTCAGTCTTTGTGATTTGTCCACAGCCTCCTTCATACTTTGCTCAATCCGGTTTACAGTTCCAAGACTTCTCTTTTCCTGCGCTTTGCCAGCACACCTATTCATTATCATTAAACTTTTACTGTTAAGGTCGTTTATAGTTTTTGCTGCTTCATCAGCATTTTTCCATTTTCGGAGAACCAATTCGTACTTTGGAGTGTTTTTCATAAACTTCACATTCAAATTAAGTCCAGAAGATAGACGTTATATATATAACTATTGGCGTAGACATGCTGCGAGATTTCAAAATACTGATTGCTAATTCCCGATGATTCGTATGGCAATTCTCGTTACAAGATGTGAATGAGTAAATGATGGGGTTCGGTAAATATAATGATTTTTCGGAAGGTCAAAGATAAGTGAAGTTGTGAATAAGTTTATTGCTAATGTGGTGGAACATGAAAGGTTCTTCGGTAACAAAAGGGTAATCATATATATATATCAAGATTATGATAAGGCTACTCCAAATGAAAAATCGAACCTTGCTGGAGCTGTGATAAAATTTGCTACTTTGAAAAGGAATTGCAAGGTTATTTTTGCTAATAAATGCTAAAGGATCTGACACAGATATGTGTTGAATTATGACTTTAGTTTCGAGAGCTTTTTAAGTACATAACTGTGGGTAATATGTAGTTGGATCATTATCTCGATTGCTCATTATTTGAAGTGTCTTCAGAAATTTTGGAGGGTTTGAACACAGACTGTAATCGTTAATATACATTTGAAGTTCTAACACAGTTTTGAAGTCAAAGTATAGTTTTGAAAGATGTAGGAATCCAAGAGTGATGATACCGGTTATATCTCGAATTGAATTTTGCGATTTCAAAATCAGAATATGTAATTGAATTTGAATGAGTATGGTTGTTTTGATTTCTATGAAAGAATGTGTATTGTTGAGAAAATAGTGAGTATAGTTGATGATTGTTGAATCAGATTCGAAGAATGTAATATATTAATTGTGAATTTATATATCTCTCGGGTATTACCTACCCGTTAAAAAAAATTACAATTAATATTTTGTACAAAAGAATTTTTATTACAGTCTTTGTGAAAATATATATGTGTATATTTTCTTCAGATGTAACATAGATTTTATGAGTTAATATTAAATTAAACTCATTTGATTTATGATTGAAACTAGAATTGAGAAATCCCTAAAACTTTAGAAATCACATAAGTATTTCTTCAATGATATTGAAATTATGAATCAATACTTTGTTATTTGTTGATGCATGATGTTAGTTTTCGTGAAATTTCTTGTGAACTTCGCAAGGTACGAATGATGTTATTTGAAAAATTTCGGGTACATCGATGATGAAAGTGTAAAATCAAACATATATTCGAATATTACACTTAATTTATTATGAATTGAAATTTATTAAATTGAGACAGAGATTGTAGTTAACGATGGTTAAGTTGCGGGCGAAGGACGTACATTATTGCATATATGTAATATGAATTAACTGAGTAGTTAAGATTCACACACAATAGCTTAGCACGGAAAGATTTATTTTTATTTCAAAATATATATATATAAAATATACATATAATTTCTTTAGAGGGAATGAGTTAATTCTTCGTAACTCGTTGATACAATATACACGTTATTTATTCGTAGTGATGTCCACAGTGATTCTTGAACTGACGGAGTTTGTGATGTTATAGATGTTGTTGATTCTGATGCTGACTGCACTGACGATGCTGGTGACGCTGACGGTACTGATGATGTTATTGGTAAAACAAGTTTAGCTGGTTAACCACACACCATTTTTGTCAGGGTTTCTACTCTTCCTACTATCATTTTGGTTCGCTTAACTGATTTATGGTTAGGGCTAGATTAGATAATCTCTAAGACTTTAGAGATTACATAATCGTCGCGGAATGTTTCTCCAATGAAGTTATGAATTAATACTTTGTCAGTTATTGTTGTTGGTACTCCTTGGTATCTATGGTGCGTATGACGTTGATGCTCGTAGGACAGATTGTGAAGTTGAGGTTTACGACGCGGTTGTGGTTGGGGGTGGTAATGGTACTTTTTGGCATTGATGATGGTGGTACTGGTTATGCTGCTGCTGCTGCTGCTGGTGTTTGTAACCTTTGCACCATATTCTCCAAAGCCACTACCCGAGCGCGAAGCTCGTTGACTTCTTATATTACACCGGGGTGATTGTCGGTTCGGACGAGTGGATAAATAAAATCTAGAATTTGATGTAGTATATAATCGTGACGAGATACTCTAGAAATGAGAGAGAAAATGGTATTTCGGACAGGTTCGTCGGTAAGTGCTTCAGGTTCTTCGTCAAGAGGGAAATGTGGTGGATGGAAGGGATCTCCTTCTTCTTGTCTCCAATGATTGAGGAGGCTACGAACCCAACCCCAATTCATCCAGAATAGGTGATGACTGATTGGTTGATCCATTCCGGTCACACTGCTTTCAGAGCTTGAGTGAGATTCCATTTCGGAATCCGAGTGACTTGAACTAACGATGAATTCCATTTCGTACGATTGGATAAAGGATTTTTCGATATAAAATGATTTTTCCGGCTATCGGGAGGTATTCTATTTACATAGGATATCTATATATATATATAGATCAAAAGATTTCGTAGATTACAGAGGAATTCGTGGGATATGTCAGGAAAAGTTTAAAGTAGCAGATACGATAAGATATGATTTAGCAGATACGCTAAGATATGAATTTTGTCTATACACTACACATGCAATTAATGTAGCAAGACGTGTCTAGACTAATAATGATAAGTAGGTAATTTCCTAAGGATGATAAGCAGGTAATTTCCTAAGAATGATAAGCAGATGATTTCCGACTAAAAATGATAAGCAAAACTTTTGACATGCAGACACGATCGAAGTCCAACCTCACTAATGTATCCTAACGACTTATCAGTTAGACACACTAATGCAGACCTGGTTCGCTAAGACCACTGCTCTGATACCAACTGAAAGGACCCGTTCATATACATTATAAACGATTCACAATAGTTGATTACATCGCGAGGTATTTGACCTCTATATGATACATTTTACAAACATTGCATTCGTTTCTAAAAGACAAACTTTCTTTACAACGAAAGTTGACAGCACGCATACCATTTCATAATACATCCAACTATAATTGACTTAATAATAATCTTGATGAATTTCAAAGACTCGAATGCAACGTATTTCAAAATATGCCATGAATGACTCCAAGTAATATCTCTAAAATGAGCAAATGCACAGCGGAAGATTTCTTTAACACCTGAGAATAAACATGCTTTAAAGTGTCAACCAAAAGGTTGGTGAGTTCATTAGTTTATCATAACCATTCATTTCCATTATTTTAATAGACCACAAGAATTTCATTTCCAGTTCTCATAAATATACGTCCCATGCTTAGAGACAAAAATCATTCATATGGTGAACACCTGGTAACCGACATTAACAAGATGCATATAAGAATATCCCCTATCATTCCGGAATATCCTTCGGACATGATAAAAACGAATTCGAAGTACTAAAGCATCCGGTACTTAGGATGGGTTTCGTTAGGCCCAATAGATCTATCTTTAGGATTCGCGTCAATTAGTAGACCGGTTTACTAATTCTTAGGCTACCAAGCAAAAGGGGCATATTCGGCTTCGATCATTCACCCATATAATGTAGTTTCAATTACATGTGTCTATTTCGTAAAACATTTATAAAAATTTCGCATGTATTCTCAGCCCAAAAATATAAAGGGTAAAAAGGTAAATGAAACTCACCATACTGTATTTCGTAGTAAAAATACATATAACGTCATTGAACAAGTGCAGGGTTGGCCTCGGATTCACGAACCTATATTAATTATATATATTTATGTATTGGTCAATGTTTGTCTAACAAATTAGGTCAAGTCATAGTGTACCATAATCCTAATGCTCGAGACTAATATGCATAGGTCAACAAAAGTCAATTTGACTCAAAATGATTTCCAAAATCTGTACATAATTAATATATAGTTTAAATGTCGTCATTTTATATTTTTAAATATTTTAAAAAAAATTATTAGAGTAAATAATATAATTCATTTATTAATAAATAAAATTTTATATTAAAATTTATATAATAAAATATACTTTTATATATATTAAGTAATAAGATTTATAGAGTTCATTTAATATCATAAAGATAATATGATAGGTATTATTAAAGAAATTTTATTACACGTAGTAAAATATGTTTGTATCACATATTTATTTGATAAAATAATATCCATAATAATAGTAAGTAAAAGTTGTATTATTTTATAATAATAATAATTATTATTTTATTAATAAAAATATTAATATTTATAATTACTAAGATGACATTATGATAAAATGATAATTCTAATTATGATAACTTTAATATTTATGACACTTTTTAATATTATCTTTAAAATAATAATTCTATTTAAAATGATAATAATAATGATATTTTATACTAACAGTGACATTTCTATTAAAAATGATAATTTTTGTTAAAATGATAGTTTTAATACTAATGATACTTTTAATAATAATAATAGTAATGATAAAAATAATAAGAACGATAATTTTATCTAAATCAATATCTTATAATATTTTAATTTCATCATGATACTCATACTCATTATTTCCTAATCGTTTTATTTAATAGCTTTTAATCGTCTTTTATATAGTTTTCATAATAATGATAATAATAGTAATCAAAATAACTAGGTGTTACTAATATTATTTTAATTACAATAATACTAATAATGATAATTACTATGACATTATTAACGATAATACTAATAATTATTTTAATGATAATATAATAATAATAATAATAATAATAATAATAATAACAATAACAATAACCATTTTTAAATAATGATATGTATATTAATAATGATAATAATAATAATAATAATAATAATAATTATTATATAAAAACTAGAACGATGATAATAACGACGATAATAATAATCATTTTTAATAATAATACCAAATTTCAATTGTCTATAACTTCTTAATCGTTCATCGAAACCATTCGATATCTAAATGAAAAGTTCTTAATTTTTCGCTAGCTTTCCAACGACATGCATATCTTATACCTTATCTCAACCGCACATGTAATTAATTCAAGATTCAACATAACCTATCTAATAGCAATATCAAAAGTACATGCATGCATAATCCTATATTCTCGAGCACTAGTCAGGGATACACTATTAGTATGTAAAAATTAAATTATGAGTACTCACGTATCAATATTGAGATTCAATATTGCAGGAAAGGTACGTAGACGCAACGGAGATGATAAACACTAAATTAACCTCACGAGTATACCCATGAACCATACCCATCACCTCCATAGCTATAACCCATAATTTTCTTAGCCCTATCCTACTTGAAAAACTCATTTTGAAAACTCGTTTAAGATTACTCGAGCAGCACTCCGTCGTAGTATTTTATGTATATATAATAATAGAACTAATACTACTAATACTAATATTAATAAAATTAATAATATTATTAATCTTAATAATATAAATAATATATAATATAAATATATATAACAGAGGAAGTGATTATGTATGTGTGTTTGTGTCGATCCGAATGATGAGCTTTATACAACTTTCGTCCACCCACACCCCATGCGATCCTTTCATGCGGTCGCATGATCATAATGTGCAGCTGGTATCCATTAAATCCTTGCCGACACTCATATTTCGTTTAAGATCTCATTTGTTAACATAAATAATATTAATTAATATATAATATATTGTAAGACCCGTGTATTTTTATTGTATATAATGCGTAAATAGTAAACCGGGGTGTGGAGTTTTCGTTATGTTGTAAAATGGAAGAAGTAGCTGAAACAGACCATATGCGCGCCGCGCAGATAGGGGCGCGCCGCGCAGATCCTGTCTGCCAGCTCATTTTTGCTTTTAATTAAATGGAAACGAGGGTATTTTGGTAAATGCACTTTAGAGCCGAATTTAATGCCTTTGGATCAGTTTTGGAAGTTCATTAATCACTCCCACAACCACCAACACTTATCCAAATTGATTTTAGTGAGAGAGTGAGTTTTAGAGAGGGAAAGCTCACTTTGAAGAGGAAGAAGAGGGTTTCTTGCTAAAGTCCAAGTTCTAAAGTTGTTCATCTCGTCAATTGCTACATCTTGATAGTTGTGGTATGCCTTAACTTTCAATTCTTGTTTTGATTTCGTGTATGGGTTAGGGTTTGAGTTAGTGTTACTCATAAAACCCATTTGTTGGTAAATTTGGGGGTTCTTGGGTAAATTGGGTCATGTAGACTCAATTATGTGTAAGCTAAGGTTTTAAATGTATTAATTATTGTTATGAAACCCTAATTGGCTAATAATTTGCTAGAACACCTTAAGGAAGTGAAAATGGGTGTGATTTGGGTATAAATGACCCAAAATGGGTGTATTGACTTTTATTGAGTCAAACGGGTCAAAATGGACCAAGATTGGTTAACGTTATTAGTGTTTTGTGTTAAAACCTAGTGATTTAAAGTGTATGAAGGCCTTGAGTGCCAAGAGTTAGGGTTTTTGGTAAGAATGACCCAAATTAGGGTTAAGTGTCAAAATGGGTCAAGATGACCTAGGATGGTGTGTGTTATGAGATTAGGCCAAGTTGATTGATTAATTATATGCTTGTGAAATAGGTACGTTACCTTGGAATTCAAGCTTGGTTTAATAATCACCGAAGGTTTAAGGTGAGTGGAATAATTATGCGTATGTGTATATAATGTATTTATTTGTGTTGCGTGAATGTGGCATTGTCGCGGTGTTCAAGACACCACATTCTAGGTAACGAGTAGTATTGTCGCGGTGTTTAAGGCACTACTCATTGTGTAATTGACTTGTGGTATTGTCGCGGTGTTTAAGACGCCACAATGTCATGGGAGTGGAAGTGTCGCGGTGTTCAAGACACCACTCATTGTATTGAATGAAGTGTGGATTCGTCGCGGTGTTTAAGACGCCACATTGTTGTAAGGGTGAGTTAGTCACGGTGTTTAAGACATCACCCGGGGACTAGTGATTACGCGGTGTGTAAGTAACACTAGTGGATGTTATGAACTCCAACGGTCTTGTAAGTACCGTTTCCCTTGTTCGAATCGGTTAACCAAGGTTGCGTGAATTATGTAGTGAAAGTGCTTAATTATGAATCGTATGCTATTGTATTATTAGCTACTTGTGGAATTGCGGATATTGGTATATGCATATTATTGTTGCATGATTGTCGAATTGTTGATCCCGCGTATGAGGTTGCGTAAGTGATGCAAGTAGGTAGATTATATATGTATATGTATAATTATTGTGCTCACTAAGCTTTGCTTACCCTCTCGTTGTTTACCTTTTTATAGGTTCGTGTGTGGATAAGGGTAAGGGCATTACCTTGGATTGAGTTTCCCGCTTCAATGATTAAGAAGCGCTTTTGGTTTTGGCTTGGAGTTTGACCGAGACTTGGGTAGTTTAACCCCAAACACCATGCTCGTTGTGTCGTTTGGCAATTAAACATTTGTGGTCGAAACTCTAATTTGTATTAAACTTGTATTCTTACACTTAGTGGCAATTTGGGCACGTGTGGGCCCCACTTTGTAAAACTCGCTCAAACCTTAGTTATGTGCTAGTTTTACATATATTAATGTACGGTTAAAAGCGTTTTGGCTAAATGTGTCGGGAAGTCGCTCATCTTTTTCGCATTAAAGGCAACCGGCAACAGCCAGCTTTTGCGCGGCGCGCAAGCTGGGGCGCGCGGCGCGCAAACAGTCTTCCAGCAAAAAAAATTTTTTTTTTTTAGCTAAAATTTAACGAGGTTTAGTCGGTGGTTGGTTTGGGTTGTCACAAGTGGTATCAGAGCATGGTCTAAGGGATTTAGGTGACTTGAGATAGGCGCCTAGACTTAGACTTTTGTGTGTGCATTGTGCGGACTTGTAGGACTTTGGGTCGGACCGGGTCTTGGTTAGCGCATAGGTTTATATGAACTAATCATGCGTTATTGTTTGTGTTGTATAGCAATCATCGAGCGAAATGAACGTTGTACTAGCGAGTTAACGCGACGTGCTCGCGTAGTAATGATTAGCTACCCTTACTACGGGTGCAAATCGTGTCAAACAAGCGATGTACGACGATTGTCGAGCGAGATGGAGTGGTATGGTGTATATGTATATATGTGTCATGTCTTTAGTTTCGTTGTTTAATCTTTTCCGTTTTATAGAATGAAGATGAGAAACGGACACGACACCGATAATGGGGGCACGAGCGAGGACCCCGAGTTCACGGCCAAGGTTGAGGCCATCTTTCAACGCCAAAAGGCGGAGTTTCGCGAAGATGTTAAGAAGATGTTTTTAGAGACGATTGACGAACATGTCGTCACTATGGTTAAGGAGCAAATTAAGATTGCTCTTCAAGAAGAAAATGTGGGAAGGCGTGACTTTTTCTTCAAGAACTTTAAGGATGCTCAACCTCCTACTTTTGAGGGCGATAGGGACCCACTCAAGAGTGCCCGATTCATCTCCGATATGGAGGGGGCTTTCCGTACTTGTGAGTGCCCTCCCGATAAAAAGACTAGGTATGGTTGTAGCATGTTACGGGGTGATGCGAAGTTATGGTGGGATGCAAAGATCCAACTCTATGGTGAAGAACAATGTATGGACTTCACTTGGGACGAATTTAAAGAGGAGTTCTTCGATGAGTACCGAACTTCGGCCGATCTTACAAGGCTTAAGGACGAACTACGTACCTTGAGGCAAGGGTCGATGGACTTGAACACTCTCAAATCCGTGTTCTTGTCCAAGACGCAATTTTGCCCGGAGTATGTCGGGAATGATAAAATGTTGAAAGAAGATTTCTATCGAACCTTAAATGATAGTTATCAAGAAAAGATTAGTGTGAATGTGGTGAAGAGCTTCGATGAATTGTTTAATACGGCAAAAGGGTTTGAAGCGCTTGTGTTAAGGAAGAGGAAGTTTGAAGGTTCGAGTCATTCAAATTTTTCAAGCAAGAAGTCAAAGAAAGGCGCAACCGAGAGTGTGGGGAGTGTGAAGAAGGGTGCTTCGGGGGATTTCCCCTATTCTTGTCATAATTGTGGGCGAAGGGGGCACATGGCCCGTGATTGCACCAAACCATCTTCTACTACCAAATTCACTTGCTACAATTGTGGGAAAGAAGGACACAAGAAACCCGAGTGTCCCGAGTTGCGTAATGATAATACTAAACGAATCGAGAAGGCGGCGGGTACGGCTAGGGGTCGTAACTACTTGATGTCTAATGAAGAAGCTAAACAATCCAATGAAGTCGTTTCAGGTACTTTCATGGTTAACTCTAATCCGGCTCGGATACTTTTTGATAGTGGTGCTAATTTGTCTTTCGTATCTCCAAGATTTGTGCCTAAGTTAAGTAAACCGCTAGTAAAGTTGAGTCGTCCGGTAGAAGTTGAAATAGCGGATGGCAAGACGGCACTAGTGGTTGATGTGTGTAAGAATTGCAATGTTGTGTTTGGCGCTGAAAGTTTCGAAATTGATCTTATTCCGATGACTTTGGGTGATTTTGATGTAGTCGTTGGTATGGATTGGCTCGATCGTTATAGAGCCGATATTGCATGTCACGACAAGTTTATTCGTGTAAAGACCCCAAGTGGGGGAGAGATGATTATTCATGGTGATAAACGAAGGAGATCGGTGCCGATATGCACTTTTGCTCGGGCACGACGTCACGTTATTACCGGTGGTATGGCTCTCCTTTCTCATGTTGTCGACACTCGTAATGAGCCACCACCTATTCGTGAAATTCCGGTAGTTAATGAGTTTGAAGATGTCTTTCCGGATGAGTTACCGGGTGTTCCGGCGGAAAGACAAGTAGAATTTCGCATCGAGTTGGTTCCGGGGGCTACCCCCATTGCTAAAACTCCTTATCGTTTAGCACCAACGGAGATGCAAGAGTTATTGAATCAAATTCAAGAATTGCTCGAGAAGGGTTTTATCTGACCGAGTGCTTCGCCATGGGGCGCTCCGGTCTTATTTGTAAAGAAGAAAGACGGTAGTATGCGTATGTGCATTGATTACCGTGAGTTGAATAAAGTGACGATCAAGAATCGTTATCCACTACCTAGGATCGACGATTTGTTTGATCAACTTCAAGGCGCAACGTATTTCTCTAAGATCGACCTACGGTCCGGCTATCACCAAATGCGGGTCCGTGAAGAAGATATTGAGAAAACGGCTTTCCGAACGCGTTACGGGCATTATGAATTTGTAGTTATGCCCTTCGGTCTTACGAATGCACCGGCGGCATTCATGGATCTTATGAACCGGGTGTGCCAACCTATGTTGGACAAGTCGGTTATTGTGTTCATTGACGACATACTAGTCTACTCGAAAAGTATGCACGAACATGAACGTCACTTGCGTGAAGTTTTGAAGACGCTAAGAAAAGAGAAGTTGTATGCAAAGTTCTCTAAATGTGAATTTTGGCTAAGGGAGGTTCAATTCCTTGGTCACATTGTGAACGAAAGCGGTATCCAAGTGGATCCGGGGAAGATTGAGACGGTGAAGAGTTGGGGACGACCGACTACGCCCACGGAGATCCGAAGTTTTCTCGGATTGGCCGGTTATTATCGTCGGTTTATCCAAGACTTTTCTAAGATTGCTTCTCCATTAACAAAGTTGACGAGGAAGAGTGCTAAGTTCAATTGGGAAAACGAGCAAGAAATTGCTTTTCAATTATTGAAAGAGAAGTTGTGTCAAGCTCCGGTGTTAGTGTTACCGGAAGGCGTCGAAGACATGGTGGTTTATTGTGATGCTTCCTTAAATGGGCTCGGGTGCGTTCTTATGCAAAGGGGTAAAGTCATTGCTTATGCCTCTCGGCAATTAAAGGAACACGAAACGAGGTACCCGACTCATGATCTTGAAATGGCGCCGGTTGTGCATGCGTTGAAAATTTGGCGCCATTACTTGTATGGTGTCAAGTGTACGATATATTCGGATCATAAGAATTTGAAACATCTTTTTACTCAAAGAGATTTGAATTATCGTCAACGTAGGTGGATGGATGTGGTGAAGGATTTTGATTGTGAGATACTTTACCATCCGGGTAAGGCGAATGTGGTCGCGGATGCGTTAAGTCGGAAGACTCAACATCCGGCGATACGTGTAGCATCGTTACGTTTGATTATCACTAATGACTTTCTTGAAAAGATGGGTGAAGACCAAATAGAGGCTTATGTTCACGATAAGCACGCGGAATGAATTGTGGGCCAATCGAAGTTCATTACAATGGGCCCGCGGGGTTTATTGTCATTTCAAGGAAGGGTGTGGGTGCCTAAGGCGGGTGATTACCGACGGGTGTTACTCGATGAAGCACATAAGTCGAAATATTCCATTCATCCGGGCGCGACGAAAATGTATCATGACTTGAAGAAAGATTATTGGTGGCCGGGCATGAAACGCGATGTTGTAAAATACGTTGAACGATGTGTTACTTGTTTGCAAGTTAAAGCCGAGCATCAAAAGCCGTATGGTAAGTTGCAACCGTTAGAGATCCCGAAATGGAAATGGGAGCACATTACCATGGATTTCATCACTAAATTACCTAAGACGGCGAGAACTCAATATGATTCGATTTGGGTGATCGTGGACCGGTTGACGAAAAGCGCTTTGTTCCTTCCTATTAAAGAAGCAATATCGTCGGAGGCCTTGGCTAAGTTGTTTATCAAGGAAGTGGTCTCGCGACATGGCGTTCCTATATCTATTATTTCGGATCGAGATACCCGTTTTACATCTCGATTTTGGGAAAAGTTTCACGAAGATATGGGTACACAATTAAAGTTGAGCACGGCGTATCATCCTCAAACGGACGGTCAAACCGAACGTACGAACCAAACTTTGGAAGATATGTTACGGGCGTGCATTATCGATTTCGGTGGTAGTTGGGATGAGCATCTACCTTTGGTGGAATTTTCGTACAATAATAGTTTCCATACTAGTATCGGGATGCCACCGTACGAGGTGCTTTATGGTCGAAGGTGTCGAACTCCCATTTGTTGGGGAGAAGTGGGACAAAGGGAAATCGGGAGTACCGATTTGGTTCTAGAGACGAATAATAAGATTGATATTATCCGGGAGCATTTGAAAAAGGCTCAAGATAGGCAAAAGTCGTATGCCGATAAACGTAGACGGACGATCGAATTCCAAGAGGGCGACATGGTCATGCTTAAGGTTTCGCCATGGAAGGGTATTATTCGATTTCGAAAACGGGGAAAGTTAGGTCCTCGGTATATTGGGCCGTTTAAAGTTTTGGCTCGTGTTGGTGAAGTTGCATATCGATTGGAATTGCCCGAAGAGCTTGCGGGGATCCATAATACGTTTCATGTTTCTCACCTCCGTAAGTGTCTTACGGACGATTCCTCATGGATGCCTTTAGATGAGATCGAACTAAACAATAAGTTGGAGTATATTGAAGAGCCGATTGCCATACTTGATGAGAAGGTCAAACGATTGAGACATAAGGAGGTTAGGACCTACAAAGTTCAATGGCGACGGAATAAAGGTTCCGAGTTTACATGGGAGCCTGAAGAGTTTGTGTTGGTGTATCTTCCCGCTTGTCATGCGGCTTGGATTGCGAGGACGCAATCCGAATAAGTGGGGGAGAGTTGTAAGACCCGTGTATTTTTATTGTATATAATGCGTAAATAGTAAACCGGGGTGTGGAGTTTTCGTTATGTTGTAAAATGGAAGAAGTAGCTGAAACAGACCATATGCGCGCCGCGCAGATAGGGGCGCGCCGCGCAGATCCTGTCTGCCAGCTCATTTTTGCTTTTAATTAAATGGAAACGAGGGTATTTTGGTAAATGCACTTTAGAGCCGAATTTAATGCCTTTGGATCAGTTTTGGGAGTTCATTAATCACTCCCACAACCACCAACACTTATCCAAATTGATTTTAGTGAGAGAGTGAGTTTTAGAGAGGGAAAGCTCACTTTGAAGAGGAAGAAGAGGGTTTCTTGCTAAAGTCCAAGTTCTAAAGTTGTTCATCTCGTCAATTGCTACATCTTGATAGTTGTGGTATGCCTTAACTTTCAATTCTTGTTTTGATTTCGTGTATGGGTTAGGGTTTGAGTTAGTGTTACTCATAAAACCCATTTGTTGGTAAATTTGGGGGTTCTTGGGTAAATTGGGTCATGTAGACTCAATTATGTGTAAGCTAAGGTTTTAAATGTATTAATTGTTGTTATGAAACCCTAATTGGCTAATAATTTGCTAGAACACCTTAAGGAAGTGAAAATGGGTGTGATTTGGGTATAAATGACCCAAAATGGGTGTATTGACTTTTATTGAGTCAAACGGGTCAAAATGGACCAAGATTGGTTAACGTTATTAGTGTTTTGTGTTAAAACCTAGTGATTTAAAGTGTATGAAGGCCTTGAGTGCCAAGAGTTAGGGTTTTTGGTAAGAATGACCCAAATTAGGGTTAAGTGTCAAAATGGGTCAAGATGACCTAGGATGGTGTGTGTTATGAGATTAGGCCAAGTTGATTGATTAATTATATGCTTGTGAAATAGGTACGTTACCTTGGAATTCAAGCTTGGTTTAATAATCACCGAAGGTTTAAGGTGAGTGGAATAATTATGCGTATGTGTATATAATGTATTTATTTGTGTTGCGTGAATGTGGCATTGTCGCGGTGTTCAAGACACCACATTCTAGGTAACGAGTAGTATTGTCGCGGTGTTTAAGGCACTACTCATTGTGTAATTGACTTGCGGTATTGTCGCGGTGTTTAAGACGCCACAATGTCATGGGAGTGGAAGTGTCGCGGTGTTCAAGACACCACTCATTGTATTGAATGAAGTGTGGATTCGTCGCGGTGTTTAAGACGCCACATTGTTGTAAGGGTGAGTTAGTCGCGGTGTTTAAGACATCACCCGGGGACTAGTGATTACGCGGTGTGTAAGTAACACTAGTGGATGTTATGAACTCCAACGGTCTTGTAAGTACCGTTTCCCTTGTTCGAATCGGTTAACCAAGGTTGCGTGAATTATGTAGTGAAAGTGCTTAATTATGAATCGTATGCTATTGTATTATTAGCTACTTGTGGAATTGCGGATATTGGTATATGCATATTATTGTTGCATGATTGTCGAATTGTTGATCCCGCGTATGAGGTTGCGTAAGTGATGCAAGTAGGTAGATTATATATGTATATGTATAATTATTGTGCTCACTAAGCTTTTCTTACCCTCTCGTTGTTTACCTTTTTATAGGTTCGTGTGTGGATAAGGGTAAGGGCATTACCTTGGATTGAGTTTCCCGCTTCAATGATTAAGAAGCGCTTTTGGTTTTGGCTTGGAGTTTGACCGAGACTTGGGTAGTTTAACCCCAAACACCATGCTCGTTGTGTCGTTTGGCAATTAAACTTTTGTGGTCGAAACTCTAATTTGTATTAAACTTGTATTCTTACACTTAGTGGCAATTTGGGCACGTGTGGGCCCCACTTTGTAAAACTCGCTCAAACCTTAGTTATGTGCTAGTTTTACATATATTAATGTACGGTTAAAAGCGTTTTGGCTAAATGTGTCGGGAAGTCGCTCATCTTTTTCGCATTAAAGGCAACCGGCAACAGCCAGCTTTTGCGCGGCGCGCAAGCTGGGGCGCGCGGCGCGCAAACAGTCTTCCAGCAAAAAAAAATTTTTTTTTTTAGCTAAAATTTAACGAGGTTTAGTCGGTGGTTGGTTTGGGTTGTCACATATATTAAATCTTTAGAATTAATTAAATATTATATTATATTTATGTGCGTAGTAAAAATGTAATTTTTGTTCAAATGACTCGTACGTTGTCACTCGACTCATGTACCACTTTCGGTTTTTCAAACACACTTTCGTACGTTTAGAAAACTAGCCTTTTACGTTACGCGACGTGTACCCTTATTAATAATTTGACTTACTCATCAATAAATTACCTTTTAAAAAAATGTAACTTATAAAATTGAACGTTGTGGTCATTTGCTTCTATAAATCAGTGACTCGTTGTTTATCAAAATATATTATTTTAAATCAGGACGTTTTATGACTAAGTTATATATATTTATATTTTCATTTCGAAATATAAATTTGGGACAATATATAATATATAGTTTTTCAAAACTAATAATATCCAAATTTATATATCTTGAAATCGTTTAAAGAATAAGAAATATTATTTCGTAATATTTGTATTTTTAAAGTTCAAAATTTATATACTTTATTTATATAAAAATGTTTACAAAGACATTTTAATATTCCAATTACTTTATATTCCAAATCATTTTATTACAAAGGTTATAATAGTAGAAGTTGTTATGTCATAAGACGTTCTTAAAAAGTCTATTATATCGAGAAGACGTTTTCGTTTATGAACGTAAAATCATAAATGAATCATATCAGGTTTCAAGGTTTTAACTTCTAGTTTAATCATGACTCGTAGGATTAACTCTAAAGGAAAATCAAACGTAAGGAATCATCTTAATGTAAAATGTCGATCTTATTTAACTTGTCAATATCTATTTCTAATTTTCCTATATTCCCTAATTTCACTTTCACAATACATAATATGTAGGTTAATTAATTTTATCTTATCAAAGTCACGGGGCAATTATTGTAGGGCATGTATTGGAATTTAACAGGAATTTCTACCAATCTGGCTAGCTCTTGTTACTTGCCACTTTGTCCTTACTCGAAGATCACTTTACCATTTATTCTGAATATCGTTAAAAAGAAAAGGTCTCCTAATTCAAAGTGGACCTCTCAACAGAGACTCGTAATCATAATTCAATGTATCTAATAATTCAATCATTTGATATTATCTTTTAATTCCGTCGATAAACATATAAATACGTTCATGTAAAGTATTATACGTTTAATACTTTGTTAATATTCTCAAAGTTATAATATATATATATATATATATATATATATATATATATATATATATATATATATATATATATATATATATATATATATATATATATAATCATATCCATTTATGTATTGGTTCGTGAATCGTCGAAACTTGGTCGAGGTTAATTGAATGTATGAACACAGTTAAAATTCTTAACAAACTTTGCTTATCGTGTCGGAATAATGTAAAGATTAAAGTTTAAATTTGGTCAAAAATTTTCGGGTCGTCACAATGTGAGCATCGCTTGATATGTAGAAACAGAAGACTAAACCGCTAGGGTTTTTCACCCTCTTTTTATCTTCTCAATTGCACCTGAAATTACATATCCAGCGAAAATTCTTTATCATATGTCGGATTCTTCATCTTCCGTTATCACAAGTTCTTTCGGGTAAAGTAGTTCTTTTTATTTTGTTAAAATTTGTATATGAATCGTCAACTTTGTTTCTGAATCTTGAGCTTTTCTTGATTTTAGGGTTTATTGTTTATCTAGATTTGATTTCCCTTCTCTATAGTGGTTGCCATTGCAGTGTTCTGAGGTATAGCTATTTTTTTTTTAATTTCATTATTCTTTACGTTTTCTTTATGCTTATATATTTTGCTTCTTAATTGGGTTGATACTATTAATTGATTTAGATTTTTTTTTATTTTCTGAATTCTTAGTCTTATTGTTATAGTTATTGTTAGTTATATTTATGATATTTATAGTTTTTATTTATATGAGGTTTTATGTAATTGGTGGTGGTGAACCGGTGATTCAACTTGAAGATATAAAGATGGATAAATGATAATATTATTTCACTTTATTTGGTTGTCTTTCATAGTGACTTTATTATGTTACTTCCATATTTATAACATCAAATTTTATATTATTTTTGTGTTTGATCAAATGCAGGTATCTAAAGAAAGCATACATGGTTATGTATCCAAAGAAAGCATACATGGTTATGTATGCCTTTGTTTGGCTTTTGTGTTAAAGATTGGAGGCATGTCTGCCTTTTGTTTTCTCCAGTTTAATCTGTCTACATACAACAGATTAATTGTTTGCATTGTATGGTTCTTTGTATAGAAGGCCTGCTTAGTTAGGCTTTTTTGGTCTTTTGCCTCATTGTTGTAAAAGCAAAGACTAACAAGTTGTATTCCTTTTGGATTCAGTTATTAAGTAATTTATTGGCCGAGTCCTACTCATTTTATATATTCTGTTATTTACAAGAAAAACAAGAAATAAAAATAAAAATAGGCAGGCCATTAAAAAGGTTGAGAGTTTGTATTATTATGTGTTTTTATATAACCGTTTTTTAATTAGTCTTCTAATATATCATTATGTTGTTGTGATTTTAAATAAATTAGTTATGTGTTGCATATGTAAGCTGCATATGATTCCATTTGATTAATTATATAGTTATAAACTACTTTGAGATTTAGCTTAGACATTTACATTTACAATTTCAAGTTCATGTTGAAGTTACCCTTGCAGTTGCTCGGCAAATATATTTGTCTGTGATGATATATATGCTTCATTTAAGTGAGTTATATACATGTAAAATGGTGAATGCAAGTTAGGTGATTATGGTTGTGCAAGTCATTTTAAGGGAAGGTTCGATTTTTGAAGGTGATGCAAGATAAATGTCATGAACGAAAATTATGATTATCCAGGCAGAGTTGATTTCTCCCCTTGCAAGTTACAACTACTGTATTTATCTATCTATTTACTGATAAAAGGTCAACACCCTGAACCTTATTTTTTAGTTTGTATTATGTTATTGTGTTCTTTGAAAAAAATGTAATGATAATGTAAAGTGTGTGGGTAATATTAACTAACGGGTCAATGACACTAATATTAACTAACGGGTCAATGATGCTAATATAAACTAAACGGGTCAATGACATTAATATTATAATATAGATTTCTTAGCCAAACTCGTGAATTCACGGGTGAATGAACTAGTAAAATAGAATAAAGGTGATAAAAAAAGTAAGGAAGTACACATATAAAGATCTTTTAGTTATCATAAACAAACATAAGGAGTATTTGATGAACCGCTTTGGTAAACCTTAACTTCATAAATTATTTTCAAAAAAAAAAAAAAAAAAAAAAAAAATTCAAGTCAAATTCAGTAAAACAACCAAAAACCGAAACGTCCAATTCGGACACCGATCCGCATCACTCTTTCCAGTCTCCCCGGAAAGTAACAACTCATCTTCCCCAGGCATCTCTATCACTAGATTCCATTGAAACGCTATTTTGCACTCAATTTCTAAATTAATAATCACTCTTTTTTTTCAGTAACTGATAGTATTACACACACATACTGTTGTGTGTGTGAGATTCTACATCAGAAAATATCTGGAGAAACTGAAATTGACGGCTAATATTTGAATTCGGAATAATGAGTTCATCATCTGGTCCGTACGATCTGTCATTCAAGATCTTATTGATTGGCGATTCAGGTGTCGGTAAGAGTAGTCTTCTCGTCAGTTTCATTTCAAATTCCGTCGATGATCTCGCGCCTACTATCGGTAATTTTGATTTTATTCATTTTTAGTTTATTTATTTGTTGAATTTTATATCTGCTTTTGCTTTATGAGTACGATTTTAGCATTTGTATTTGTTTCATTTTGTGTTTATTAGTACGTGTGTACGATTCATGTATTTACTAGAAGTACAGTAGTTCTTTATTCTTTATACATCTGATTTTTGTTCTTGTACATGTTTAATATTGTGTTAATTAGTTATGTATCAAGTGTACTAGCAGTGAGATTTATATATCTATTAGATATGTAGATATCGCTTTAAAATGACTAATAGAATACATAATAGTTTTGATGTTTAACGTAACAAGTGTGATGTGAGAATGCCTGGCAATAGTATTCCTGTTGTTATGAAGTGACAAATGAGAGCATTCGATGTCGATATCGTTGTTAAAAAAAAAAGGACAAAAAACTAAAAGCTAAACATTATTTCAAGTAGCTTTTAGCTTTCTTCCCCTGTCTAGAAGCTTTAAGCTCCTCAAACCAAACTGAGCTTTTCATTAAATAGAAACTTTTTTATAAATGCTAAAAGCTCCAATATGCTCGTCGCCAAACATAGCCTTAGTGCTATATAGTACGAGTGTTTGAAGGAATCATCTGGCAGTTACCATAATCTATTGCGGTGTTATTTCTATAAGAATGATGGTTGTTTCAAACAAATTGTAAGCTATCTAGTGTTGAGAGAAAATGGGGCGTCTATCCCTTTCTTTTCATACGTTGTTTAATGATCCGTATGTAAAATAAGTCTTTTTGTATTAATATCGGTTTGTTTACCTTCTTTTATTGCTTATTGCCGCAATAAAATTTGTAGTAGCAAATCTTCTCGCATAATAATGAGATAAATAAACTTTGTGCGACACTGCTTGGCTCCAGAGTACAATGAAATGTTCTAATTATATTATGTTACATTTAATTTGTTGATCAGGTGTTGACTTTAAGATCAAGCAGTTTACAGTTGGTGGTAAAAGATTAAAACTAATAATTTGGGACACAGGTTTGCATTCACCATTAACATAATTCATCATTATTTTTAAGGAGATGGTTCTTGATAGTTGCAGTAGTACCTTGTTTGTGACACTCTATCATCTGTCATCTTCCCCCACAAAGTATTGAATCATGCAAATGGAATACAAATAGTATGAACAGGGTAAAAAAATATAACATGAAGTTTGGTCTAGATAGTGATAATGCAGATAACAATGTTAAATTGAGTGACACTGATATGCGATGATGTATGTTGCAGCTGGACAGGAGAAATTCAGAGCAGTGACAAGCTCATACTACAGAGGAACCCAAGGAATTATTCTTGGTATGCATTTGCTTCATTCACTTACAAAATTTGTTGAATACCTTTCTTAAATGACAGATTTTAGTATGCAAACTTAGCCTAGATGCAAAAGGAACAAATTACTATTACTGTTTTGAAGGAACATGACACTCACAGGTTGGATACTTATTGCATGTGTCACAGTGTATGATGTTACAAAGAGAGAAACCTTCACGAACTTGTCTGAAATATGGGCTAAAGATGTGGATCTTTATTCTACTAATCAAGACTGTGTTAAGATGCTAGTTGGAAATAAAGTTGACAAAGTAAGCTACTAGTTTCCTTTTATTGTATCATAAGCTTTTGAGCCTATTTTCACTCATGGAATTTCTTCTATTCCATAGTAGTAATACATAAGATGTAAATATATATACTTGTGTGTGTATTGTGGTGGGTATAAAATGGATATCTGTTGTATATGATCTTATGCATAGGTAAGTTTTAAAAAGTGCTATTTCAGGACTCTGAAAGATTAGTGAGCAGAGAAGAAGGTGCTGCTCTCGCAAAAGAGATTGGTTGTTTGTTTCTTGAATGTAGTGCTAGAACTCAAGAGAAAGTACACCAATGTTTTGAAGAACTTGCATTAAAGGTAAATGTAGAGCTCATAATTCTTTAATTTTGTCGAGATCTACCTTTCCTCGAGTCCTCTTTTGCGTTTGACGTTGCTACTATTTGCTTTCAAAGAAATCTAAAAGATACATTGAAGCTTCATTTTAAGTTTTTAACACACATGTACTCTTTTGTCTTTTCATGATCGACAAAAGAGGTGACACTAGAGGAACAAAACTGGGTTGAACCATACATTTAAAAATACAGACATTTGGGTTTCCATTTTTTTGGTTTTTTTAAAAAATGTTGCACACGTGGGAGGCTGGTTGTGATCTTGATTTCCACATGGTTAAGGTCTCGCTAGACGAGACAAAATGGGAGGCTGGTTTGGTGTTGGAATGGGCTGCTGGGTTGGATCGAGATACTTTTTGTTCAAAAAATTAAACGATTAGAGTGTGAAGTATATGAGTAGAAAAATCATTTCATCAATCCTGTTTTTTCTAACTAAAAGGATTGATGACTTTTTCTGAACATTACCTTTTAGGCGACTTTACTTCTAAGCGATCATTTTTAATCTTAGTATTAAAAACATAAACTCAACCTGTATTATCGCATTTGACAGATAATGGAGGTTCCAAGCCTTCTAGAAGAAGGGTCTACAGTGGTGAAGAGAAACGTGACGAAGCACAAACCAGATCAGCAGACGCATAGTGGTGGTTGTTGCTCATAAAAGATGCTCCCAGATACGCCTAACGGTTCCAGTCATATAACCTATGACTTGTTCACCACTATCAACACACATGTAAATCTAAATATTTTGTAATTAGGATGTGCTTGTGTTATCCTATTTGGGACACGCTAATCCCCCCCCCCCCCCCCCCCCCCCCCCCCACCACCAAAAAAAAAAAAAATGTTTTTCCTGTAAAGTTGTTTTCCATTGAATCTGCTCTGTTTGTTTTTTGTTGAAAAAACAAGTTCGCGTGATCTTAAGTAGTCAAGTAGCAGTATTTTTATGCAAGTATGATTTTGTAAATAACTCGGTACTCCATTGGTGATGTGTTATGGATTGTTTAGTAATTACAAGCGATTTGAGGTAGCCAGGTAGGATTGATTGGATTCCTTGTACATTGTATTAATTAAATAATTACTATTTGATTGAGTTCGTGTTAATTCATTCGGAGTGGTATTTATTTTGACTACTTTTTCATAGTTTATCATATACCATATCTTATTCCCCATTTTTCTTTTGACCTTTATAGAATTCATTCTCCGAGCAACTGCATTTAGTCGGTGGATTCCTTCCAACTTATGTTCTGGTTGCAATCTTTTCTGCAACTGGTCCTTGAAGCAAAATATAAGGCCAACTAGTCCCAAAGATATTAGATAAGCCCGGAAAGACACAAGCAGTATATTAAACAAGTACAAAACCTACCGTGGCCCGGTTTTGGTCACTAAGCATTTTTTACATGAATATAACTAAATTATTACAGGCAACATGATAGCTGTTGCAGCTCCAAGAATATTACACACTTACTCAACAGTGAGCTTAAGCAATCAGATTTGGTGCACAATTGTTTCTAAAATACAACTTATTAGCCATCACATCAAGAAGACCTCTTTTGTTTGTATTTTAGTTTCAAGGTGTTTTTTGATCAATTCAAAATAACCTGGTCGCCTAAGAACTTGAGAAATAGTCGATCATCCATCTACATTGTTTATTTTTAACTTCACCTCCATTTATTGAAACTATATGCAACATATTTTCTAGCACATTTCAACATGGTGTGACAGTAATTATGAAATTTGCCATCAAACTTGAAAGTTAAAGTAGTTCATTCAAACCTCAACTTGAGAACCAAACTGTAACTAATTGAAAAATTTAATCTGAGAATGAGACTTTTCTTGCTAAAAGGTACGCTATAGTGACATCGCAGGATAATCATTACGTTCAACAATACCAAAAATAATCCATTTAATCATACAATCTTTTTTAGTATAAATAAAAACCTCTTCTCAACATCCAAAAACAAAAGTTATGGGCGTTACAATTACACTGCACTTGGTCTAGTTGCGGCTTCTAAAATTGTCCAAGCTGCTGTATTGGGTTCAGCTAGCTCACCTGGGGTCTGACAAAATTATCAACAAATTAGCACCACATGGCCATGAACAAAAAAAAAAAAAAAAAAAAAAAAAATACATAGGTTGATCAAAACCAATATACCAACCTTTCCAAAAACATTTGTCTTAGTAGGTGATGCCCCGATTGTAAGTAAGAGTTGAACAATTTCCCCATGTTCTCCTCTAGCCGCATGATGAAGAGGCTGTTCAAAATCAGATGAACCCACTAATTACTATTCTCAAAAATTCTTTATTTTTTTTTTTTTTAAAGGACCAAGTAATAATAATAAATTAACTAATATAAGAAGGTATTTTTCAATAAAAGCACACTGCTTTATAAAGAAGTAATGCAGAATTGAAAAAAGAAAAAGAAAAATTTGATGTGCAATTAACCATAAGTCACTTACAGTGTCGCCTTCAACGTCAACTGTATCAAGCATTCTTTTCAAGCACTCTGGAGAATCGGCTTTACCAATCAAAAGTTGCACTATCTCCATAAACCCTAGAGTTACAAGTGAACGTGAGCTTAAGACAACAAATACATAAATTACAATAATTATAATAATTACAATAATTACAAAATTATTATGTAAAAGGTAGAGTATACAACTAACCTCCAGCACATGCATCATGCAGAGGGATCCCACCATCTTCATCCTTAGCCTCAACCGAAGCTCCCCTTTCCAACAATAGCTACATGGAAAAAGGTAA
This sequence comes from Rutidosis leptorrhynchoides, assembly GCF_046630445.1. Taxonomy (NCBI): domain Eukaryota; kingdom Viridiplantae; phylum Streptophyta; class Magnoliopsida; order Asterales; family Asteraceae; genus Rutidosis; species Rutidosis leptorrhynchoides. The sequence goes on from NC_092338.1 coordinate 361,277,271, forward strand.
AGGTAAAAAAGTGATTTTAGATTATTACTCTTTTTATTATGGATTATTACATAAATATTCACAGCTCAAATGATGTTAATGGTAACTGACCTGCACACATGATAAATGGCCATAGAGACACGTGAGGTGAAGAGCAGTATCTCCATCTTCAACTGGTTCATCAATGCTGCCATCCAGATTGTCTATTTTTGTTCAAGTTTGAACGAATAACAAAAACAGGTGGTGTCAGCTTTGCATGAGTATTAAGCTACTGCAATTTCTATATGAAATAAAGGATGGGAATCAAAATTTTCAAAATGATACATCTAGGATAAAAAAAATATTGTGATAAATGAGCTAGAAAAAATATCAAACCACAATACGATTGTAAAAATCAAATCTTCTCAAATTAATCAACGTTAACTTTTGACTTACGTAGCCTCATCAAAATTTTCTTCTGCACAGAATGATGGTTTATTGGTTTAAACTTCAAAGTCTCATTACACATATATACTAGACTTACCATTTCAGACACAAAAAATGCCAGGTCATACCACCTCAGCATACCAAACATTATCAACGATAATTAATTTGATCATCAAATACCACACTCAAGAAAACGCCCTTGGTGCTCTAAATTTCTAATGCCTATCTACGTGCTACAGATTTCGAGTCTGGTTGATGTTCAAATCCATGAAGCTGAAGTGCATGATTATGGTCATTGTAGCATCAATATATATAACACCGAATTTCACTAGTTGCTTGATTATCAAATTGCCATGGATTAAAGTATATAATGAAATGTGACTTATTATAATTTAGCATACTTTTGTATGGCACATATGTTCCTTTGGACATATTAGAACACTTCAAACATATTAGAAACTTCATCAGGTGTTCGGTTTAGCTTATTAAATTGAGCTTAAGTTTTTTAGCTTTTAAAACCCTTAGCAATTAGCCTCAAATTCCCAGCTTCACAAAACTTTTTACCATAATAATAATAATAGTTAATAAATTCAACACAAAATAATCTGCTTCATAGAAATAAATAGAAATAAATTAATGATATATAGGACCAAGCGATGATTGAATTATACCTAGGGCTAGACGGAGTCCGTCAACGTCGCCGTGCATTGCGGCGGCGGCTAGGTCACGAAGATGAGGAGGTGTATCTTCAAAATCAGATTCAGGCAAGGCTCCTTCTTCAACGAACAGGATTCCGTCTTCATCGTCATCTCCGTCCATCATACCGTTGTGTCTTCCAGGAACAGCCATGTTTAATTTTCGCCGGTGATTAAAATTATTTTATTTTGCTAAAACCCCAAACGAAACAAAGAAAGCGAATAGGGATATAACGCTTTATATATGTAGCTTTTTTTTATTTGCAAATTGTTAAAATAGGCCCTTCTTATTTATGTTATGAGCAAAAGAAGTCCTTTAACTACTACATTTGTACGTAAAATAGTTATTTTAAGAATTTCATGACTCATTTTTGAACATTTCACTTTTTTTTTTAAATCTCATCAAAGAGATTTAAATTTAAAAGTGTCAGAAAAGAAATTCTCTCTTGTCCCTAATTTATTGTCTTTAATTTCATTTTGAGTGTTCTAAATTAGTTATTTATTTTCATAAATAGAAAAAAAATTGAACATTTAAGTTTTAATATGCCTTTAATGTATGTAGATAAAATTAAAAAAAAAATAAGAGTAAAACTGAAAAGTAAACTGAAAAGTAAACAGAAAATACAGTATTTTTATAATATTTTCTTAAACTGTGTATATTTTGTCTAAGGACAATTAATATAAGACAGAAGGAGTATATTTTTTAACATGTTAAGAGTCACAAATGGGATCAAAGCCACTCACCCGATTATATCCGGATCACGTGTCAGGAGGAACCTAGATTAATTGCTCAGAAGACACAATTTTACTGGAAAAAACCTCTAGCAAAACGTTGAAAGAGATTTAAGATCAGGGTAAGTAACCATGTTAACACTATAAGATTAATTGAAAGTTAAATCTGGATTAATATTAGTACTTGTTTACATTGGAGTTTCATTCTCTTATTAGATATTAGATGATAAAATGTTTCTATATAAGATGGTCTTGGAGTTGAAGTGTTGAGCTTGTGTTTTGAGTGACTTTTGTATATATCGTCATCATCTTGACGTTGTTCTTTGAGTCCTATTTCATTTTGAGTTTGTAGTAAGGATTCGAGTGACGTAGTCATATTTTTAATTGTAAACCTTAGTTTTCTTTGTAAATTGTAATCATTGAGTTTTGTTTCTTTGGATCATTAAGTTGAAACTTTATGCGCATATATGACGTTCGCAAGTGATTAAGTTCTTAACTATTTTTACAAAGCAATACATCCAAAATTTCATTAACAACCAATAACCCAAACTAATAATCCACCATCATGATATTCCAAAATCAAAAACACCCCATCAATCAACAACAAATCTATCTATCTAACAATGTTTTAAATCTTAACACCACTCTCAAACTCTTTAATCAATTCCGGATCAACATTTTCTTCAGGTTCCCAAGTAGCTTCTTCTATATCCGTCCACTTAACTAAATACTCGTTCTTCCCTTCTTCACCCTCTCGTCTTCCAACAACGCCTTCAGCAACCGCATACTCCAACCCGTCTTCAAAATCCTTAACCAAATCTTCAGAAATCAATGCAGCTTTAACCCACTCGTTATCGCCCCCATCTTTCCATTTAACCAAATACTCGACATTGTTCCCCTTTCCTCTCTTCTCCAAAATTTCGTCTACCTCCGCGTACTCGTATATCGCACTTTCTAAATTTTTAATTACACTTTCTAACCATAATCTTCTAGCAAATTGCACCGGGTTCCCTTTAGGTGTAGAATTTAAAACCTCACGTGCTAAATCTAGCGGGGTCCGCCCACGGTCATCTGGGGCTTCGGCGTCCGCCCCAAGCTCCACTAATACCTTTGCCACCCCGGGGCGGACATACCCCGCAGCCATGTGTAACGCTGTCAACCCACCGCCATTATCGCGGTGGTTGACGTCAGCTCCGGCAGCCGCCAATACCTTAACGCAAGATTCTGACCCGAGTCCAGCGACAAAAAGTAACGCTGTCCGGCCGTCTGGATCCACTGCGTCAATGTCGCGACCGTCGCCGGAGTCAATAATTTCTTTTAGCTTCTGATCGTCGGCTTTTTTAGCGGCGATCCACCAAGGGCTTTCGTACTCTGCGATGACGTCAGCAGCTATTAAGTTCCCTGGAACCCATGTCGGCACTTGATCGTCTTCCCATTCGATTAAGTACTCCATTCCGGAACCATCCTCAAGTGCTCTACTTCCGATTATTGTTTTGACTTCGCCGTAGGTTTCATCTTGGTTGTAATCGGAGAATTGAGGTTGGTTTTCGACGGTGGATGCGGCGGCGGAGATGGTGAGATTGTGGGGGCGGTATGGTGGTCGGAAACGGAAGTAAGAATAGAGTGAAAGAGGTGGTGGGGCGGTAGTTGGGTTAAGTTTATAAGAAAGTTTGTGGGCAGAAAGTGATGGGTTGACGGAGAGAGCTTCCATCTGACGGCGGCGGAATGACGGAGGAGATGGTGTGGTTTTTAATGGTTGTGTTGAAATTGCAACGCAAAGGAGGGAGAAGATAGGATAAGAAATACAGTATCATCTCATTTTTTGGATTTTGGAGATAAGGCTAATTTTGTTATTTCAGGTTATTTTTAATTAAATTAAATTAAATTAAATTAAATTTTTATGTTTTTTATTTTTATTTTTATGGCTTGTATTTTTAATGAAAATTACCATCTTTATTCTTGATTGTTACTAACTTTTTATTTTCAATCATCCATCGCACACTATCTCCGTACCAAATTAATAAATTACATTATCACAATTATTTTTGTTTACTCTATTTTACTTCTAACTTTTTACATATACTTTTGTTTTACATGTATAAAATAATGATATAAAGGAATTTTATTCCATTATCTTTATCTATTTATGAAAGTAAGCAGTTAAACAAAAACAACCTAAAAAAAAATACCGGACTTTTGAATTGAAACAGAAAGAGAAAATACATAATTATCACATGAATATGAATATAGAATATATAATATATAATATATAATATAAATGTAATAATGTATATGGATATGGATATATCACAAAATATTTTTTTTAGCTCTAACTTCTATTATTCAAATTTGCTAGTTCCCGCCTGTGTTTCTCTCCTTTCGGCCATTAGCATTTCATCGAAGAGTTCCTTTTTTGTCGTGTTTTTCTCCTTTGTCATCCATCATATTTTATTTCCTCTTCTTCCTACGTTCCAATTACATTTTGGAGATTTTGTTCAATGCAAACTCGATTGTGACAGCATTCAATGTACATAATTATATTGACTATAAGAACCTGCCTTTTTCTGTAACATCCCGCCTTTTTCCATTTACTTTTCCGTTATACTAATATAAAGTCCGTTATATGTTTATAACATCTCCCGTTGATACGCGTTTTAAATTATCTCGTTTAGGTAATTCCCGCACCCGAACGAAAGTTGAGGGACTAAACTTGACAAGGGATCAAACCCTTGACTAGGTCAAAGGGTCAAACCCCTTTCACCCATTCATTATCATCTCCATCTCTCTCTCTTTCTCTATAGCAAGAACACACACCCATTTACCAAATTCATTCAATCATCATCTAAATTCGATCTAGGAGGCTTACAACAAAATAAACTACATATTTGTGATCCTCTCTTCATCCTCTTCATTTTGGTACCAACTTCATCTCATTTGGGTAACTTTCTAAAATCACTAGATTTTGTGTTCTTGATGTTTTTAACTTATAAAAGTGTTAATTAGTGTCTATGGCTCAAGTCTAACATGAATATATGATTTATATGCTCGATCTCGTTGTTTTAGTGTAACTAGCATGAACTTGAATTTTGGTGTGTTGTTCTTGAATTTTGGATGATCATATGTTGTTAGATGTTAAAAGTTGATGTTTTAATTGTGTTACTAGCATCACTAGCTTCAATTTGATGTGTAGGTTGCCTTAGAAAACTTCATGAACTTGATTATTGATTTTGGTGAATTTGGGTTAGGGTTTGATGAACTTGAAATGGACTTTTGATGCATTGAATACCATGGATTATTATTGGTAAGTGTCTAGTTGGATTGTATGCTTGATTACCTTCGAAACGGCATATCATTCATGTAAATTGGTTGCCCGAATCATTGAATTGCATTTATGAACTTGTATGCGGTTAATGTTAAACATTAGATGCGGTTTTGGTTGTTGTTAGTGATGAATTGCTTGATGAAATGTGTTTAGTTGTTTTCCTTGTCAAATTACCTTTCCAACGATATATAGTATGCATTTTGGATGTTTTCGGTTCATAAAATATGTTAATTTGAGTTTTGGTTCGTGACTTGGACCATTTTTCTGCAAACTGCATGTTTCCCAGGTATTGCGCGCCGCGCATATACCCGCGCGCCGCGCAGAATTTGAAATCCCAAATGTTTGCCTTCGTGGTTAAGTTCTGACCAGGATTTACACTTGGGTGCGCGCCGCGCAACCCATTGCGCGCCGCGCATATGCCCAGCTCATTTTTGTTTTTATTTTTCCTTTCACAAAATGTTTCCCGCTTAACCGTAACTCCGATTAACATGAAACTTGGCCATTCTGCTCATAAATGATTTCTCATCATGGGAAAATTGTCGGATACCCGACCCGACCCCATTGACCTTGACTTTGACCAAGTTTGACTTTTAGTCAAACTTAACCAAACGATTATACAATCGTTCTAACATACTTAACTACTTGTATCGTGCATGAAACTTGACAAATTGATTCACATGCTATATAAATCGAGTCGTAACGAGCCATAGGACTAATTGAACATCTTTGACCAATCGTGACTATCGTTATTGATACAACCTATTTGTTTAGGTCAAGACTAGCATTGTTCTTTGCACACATTTACTTGTTGAAGTACTTTACTACTCGTGCATTCAAGGTGAGATCATAGTCCCACTTTTACTCTTTTTGAACTTACATTTGGGATGAGAAAACATAAACATTTCTTTACTAAGTGAACACAAGTACAGGAAAACAAACATTCTACATACGAGTTTAGAACAAAATCCTCAATTCGATTATCATTAGTTACACTTGCCGGGTGTAAGCGAGAACTTATGTTGTATGGATCCATATGGGTTTGACAAACCCTCATTCAAACGGTTCGCTACCGTTTACGAATGAAATATATTTTCGAGGAACAGTGTATGTTCTAGCACTAAGTGATGGGGTTCAATGGAAGGAAATGTTAAGCATTGATAATTGGGTGCTCGTGAAACAAACTTTTAGAATGTATTACTATTATTTCATTGATGCAAATCTTGTGGTTCACTTGTACTTACTTACTTAAACCTATGATTTCACCAACGTTTTCGTTGACAAATTTCTATGTTTTTCTCAGGTCCTTGAACGATACATGATACATGCTTCCGCTCATTATTTTGATACTTGCATTGGATGTCGAGTATACATGCATACATGGAGCGTCTTTTGACTACTTTTAAATTGTGTCGCATAAGTTTCATTTGTACTTAAAACTTTGTATCGTAACTTGTGGTGGAACTATTCTCGTAAACTTTGAACAATCTTTACATTTGAAATGAATGCGACATATCTTTTGGTCAACGTTGTTTTAAAGACTTATGACCACGTAACGGGACCTAAGTAGACGGCGCCGTCAATGACGATTTGGTCGGGTCGCTACAGATGGTATCAGAGCGTTGGTTGTAGGGATTTAGAGTTCATTGGTGTCAACCTCGAGTCATAGGGTACATTGATGAGTCTAGACTACAACCGGCATATAGACTTGAAGTAGGAATTACTTGACTACTTGTGCATTTATACTCGAACGCTTCTACTCATATCTACTCTTAGTTCATCTTAATCTCACGTTGTTTAATTTGATTGACACGCCACCTTGACTTTATAGAATAATGTCGAATGCACATATGAATCAGGGTAATATAATTTCCGGGATTATATTGCGGTGACTCATATGAACGTTCCGACATTATGGCATAAAGAATTTAAGGCGAGTCGAGGAAAAACTTCTCTTTATCTTTATTCTATATCACGGTTAGTATTATTGAGAATACTAATCAATGATATTCTTGTGTCTTGAAGGAACAATGGCTCCTCGTCGTGTACGCCGCAATAAAACTCCCGAACAAGCTCTCGAACGGATGATAGCTACCGCCGTAGATGCGGCCATGGCCGGTCACTCATCCAACAACAATAATAATAACAACCACAACAACAACAACAACAATGGAACCGGAAACTCAAACGAGGGATGCTCCTATAAAGCTTTCATGGGGTGCAAACCTCACACTTTTGATGGAACCGGGGGACCGGTCGTGCTCACCCGATGGTTTGAGCAAACGGAAGCCGTCTTTAGCATAAGCGGTTGTCGGGATCAAGACAAGGTCAAATACTCCACTCACACTTTCTCCGGAATTGCTCTAACATGGTGGAACACCTATGTTCAATCGGTGGGTACCGACGAAGCTCATGCCCTCTCTTGGGCCGATCTAAAGGAAAAGATGATTGTTGAATATTTTCCGCGCGAAGAAACCCGAAAGCTTGAGGAAGAACTAAGAGCTTTGAAAGCGGTCGGAAACGATCTTAAAGCTTATAATCAACGTTTCGTTGAACTATCTTTGATGTGTCCTAATCTTGTTAACCCCGAATCTCAAAGGATTGAGCTCTACATGCTCGGTCTTCCAAAAAGCATCAAACAAGGGGTGATGTCATCCAAACCCACTACTCATCAAGCCGCTATGAACATGGCTCGCCAACTAATTGAAACGGTTGACGAAATCGTAGTTCCGGCACCTAAGGCCGAGGATAAATCGGGCGGCAACAAAAGAAAGTGGGAACCCTCCCAATCAAGCAACAACAACTTTGCTAAGAAGCCTTACACCTCCGACGGCAAGAGGGGTTATGCCGGGAACCTACCTCTTTGCAACAAATGCAACAAACATCACTTTGGTGAATGTGGCAAGTTAATTTGCCACCGGTGCCAAGGAGTTGGTCATAAGGCCAACGATTGTAAAAGTGCCACTCCCGTTGCTCGAAAGTGGCCCAATGCACCAAAGACGGGCACTTGTTACGAATGTGGTCAAACGGGTCATTATAGAAATGCATGCCCAAAGAAGAAAGATAACCCCAACACGCGCGGCCGAGCTTTCAACATCAACACCGAGGAAGCCCGGGATGACACTGAACTAGTCACGGGTACGTTTCTTCTCAACAATTCTTATGTCTCTTGCTTATTCGATTCAGGTGCCGATAAATGCTTTGTATCCAAGACTTTGACTCATTCTTTTAGCACTCCACCTCTTCCATTAGATACCACTTATACCATTGAAGTGGCTAACGGGAAACTATTAAGTGCCGACACATATTACCGGGGGTGTACGATAAACATTTTGGGTAAGGAATTTGAAATTGACTTGATACCCATGGAACTAGGAAGCTTTGATGTAATAATCGGTATGAATTGGTTAGTCAAAACGAAATCTCACATTCTTTGTGATCTTAACGCAATCCGAATTCCTATCGAGAATGGTGAACCTTTGATCGTCTATGGCGATAAGAGTTGCACCGGACTCAACCTCGTTTCGTGTATTAAAGTTATAAAACTGCTCCGTAAGGGTTGTTTTGCGATCCTTGCCCACGTTAAGAAAGTCGAGTCCGATGATAAGCATATCGATGATGTGCCAATTGTTAGTGACTATTCCGATGTATTTCCCGATGAATTACCGGGTCTTCCACCTCATCGACCGGTTGAATTCCAAATCGATCTTATTCCGGGAGCCGCACCCGTAGCACGTGCACCATATAGACTCGCTCCATCTGAAATGCAAGAATTGCAAAGTCAAATCCAAGAACTACTTGATCGTGGTTTTATCCAACCTAGCCATTCACCTTGGGGCGCTCCGATTTTGTTTGTTAAAAAGAAAGACGGATCCCTACGAATGTGCATTGATTATCGTGAACTAAATAAATTGACGGTTAAGAACCGATATCCTCTTCCTCGCATCGATGACCTCTTTGATCAACTACAAGGGTCTTGTGTATATTCGAAAATCGATCTCCGCTCGGGTTATCATCAATTGAGGGTTAAGGGGGAAGATGTCTCCAAAACCGCTTTCCGAACTCGTTATGGTAGTTATGAATTCCTTGTCATGCCATTTGGTCTCACTAACGCACCGGCGGTGTTCATGGATCTTATGAACCGCGTGTGCAAACCGTATCTCGATAAATTCGTTATTGTGTTCATCGATGACATATTGATCTATTCTAAAAATGAAGAAGAGCACGAACAACATCTCCGACTTGTGCTTGAACTTTTAAGACAAGAACAACTCTATGCCAAATTCTCCAAGTGTGAATTTTGGTTAAAGGAAGTTCAATTTCTTGGTCATGTTGTAAGTGACCAAGGTATTAAAGTCGATCCCACGAAGATCGAAGCCATTAGTAAATGGGAGACTCCTACTACTCCTACTCACATTCGTCAATTTTTGGGTCTCGCCGGGTACTATCGTAGATTCATCGAAAATTTCTCTTTGGTTGCACGTCCTCTAACCGCATTGACTCACAAGGGAAAGAAATTCATTTGGGCGACCGAACATGAATCCGCATTCCAAATCTTGAAAACGAAGCTAACCACCGCTCCTATCTTGTCACTTCCCGAAGGCAATGATGACTTTGTTGTATATTGCGATGCCTCAAAACATGGTTTTGGGTGTGTGTTGATGCAACGAACGAAAGTCATTGCTTATGCTTCTCGACAACTCAAAATTCATGAACGAAACTATACGACACATGATCTCGAACTCGGAGCCGTTGTCTTTGCACTTAAAATGTGGAGACACTATCTTTATGGAACCAAGAGTACTATCTTCACCGATCACAAAAGCCTTCAACACATTTTCGATCAAAAGCAACTAAACATGAGACAACGACGGTGGATTGAAACTTTGAACGATTACGATTGCGAGCTTCGTTACCATCCCGGGAAGGCAAACGTAGTAGCCGATGCCTTAAGTCGAAAAGAAAGAGCGGTGCCTCTTCGTGTCCGAGCTTTAAACATCACCATTCACACCAACCTTAATAGCCAAATTCGGGTAGCCCAAGATGAGGCTCTCAAGGATGAAAACCTTTCACACGAGCTCTTAAACATTCTCGTCTCTCGATTCGAAATTAGGGAGACCGGACTCCGATATTACGCCGGAAGGATTTGGGTGCCTAGTTATGGGGACCTACGAAGCCTTATTTTAGATGAAGCCCATAAGTCACGATACTCGATTCACCCCGGTGCCAATAAGATGTACCACGACCTTAAACAACTATATTGGTGGCCGAACATCAAAAGGGACATAGCTACTTATGTTTCCAAGTGTTTGACATGTTCCAAAGTCAAAGCCGAACACCAAAGACCGTCCGGACTACTTCAACAACCCGAGATCCCGCAATGGAAGTGGGAAAGGATAACGATGGATTTTATCACCAAGCTACCAAAAACGACGGGCGGTTATGATACCATTTGGGTTATTGTTGACCGTCTCACCAAATCCGCACACTTCCTTGCCATGAAAGAAACGGAAAAAATGGAGAGACTTGCACAACTTTACATTAAGGAGATCGTAGCCCGACACGGTGTACCTTTATCGATTATCTCCGACCGAGATGGCCGTTTCGTTTCTAGATTTTGGCGTACATTGCAAGAAGCGTTGGGAACGCGTTTAGACATGAGCACCGCATATCATCCTCAAACCGATGGACAAAGCGAACGTACAATTCAAACCTTAGAGGACATGTTACGAGCTTGCGTGGTTGATTTCGGAAAAGCTTGGGACAAGCACTTACCTCTCGCCGAGTTCTCTTACAACAATAGTTATCACGCGAGTATTAAAGCCGCACCTTTTGAAGCGCTATATGGCCGCAAATGTCGTTCACCTCTTTGTTGGGCCGAGGTAGGCGACGTGCAAATCACCGGACCCGAACTCATTCACGAAACCACCGAGAAAATCGTTCAAATCCGAGATAGGCTTAGGACGGCCCGAAGTCGTCAAAAGAGCTATACCGACAAACGACGCAACGATCTTGAATTTCAAGTCGGTGACCGAGTAATGTTAAAAGTCGCACCTTGGAAGGGTGTAATCCGTTTTGGGAAACGCGGAAAGCTAAATCCGCGGTATATTGGTCCTTTCGAAATCTTGGAGCGTATTGGAACCGTTGCTTATCGTTTAGATCTTCCGCCTCAATTGAACTCCGTTCATCCTACCTTCCATGTATCTAACTTGAAAAAGTGTCTTGCCGAACCCGATATCGTCATCCCTCTCGAAGAACTTACTATTGATGACAAACTTCATTTTGTGGAGGAACCGGTTGAAATTGTGGACACCTCCGTCAAGACATTGAAACAAAGCCGAATCCCGATTGTCAAGGTTCGTTGGAATGCCAAAAGAGGACCCGAGTTTACTTGGGAAAGACAAGATCAAATGCAAGGGAAGTATCCTCATCTATTCGTGAATTCGGAAACGCAAGATCTCGAGGAAGAAACAACGACTACTACGCCTACTTAAATTTCGGGACGAAATTTCTTTTAAGGAGTAGGTAATGTAACATCCCGCCTTTTTCCATTTACTTTTCCGTTATACTAATATAAAGTCCGTTATATGTTTATAACATCTCCCGTTGATACGCGTTTTAAATTATCTCGTTTAGGTAATTCCCGCACCCGAACGAAAGTTGAGGGACTAAACTTGACAAGGGATCAAACCCTTGACTAGGTCAAAGGGTCAAACCCCTTTCACCCATTCATTATCATCTCCATCTCTCTCTCTTTCTCTATAGCAAGAACACACACCCATTTACCAAATTCATTCAATCATCATCTAAATTCGATCTAGGAGGCTTACAACAAAATAAACTACATATTTGTGATCCTCTCTTCATCCTCTTCATTTTGGTACCAACTTCATCTCATTTGGGTAACTTTCTAAAATCACTAGATTTTGTGTTCTTGATGTTTTTAACTTATAAAAGTGTTAATTAGTGTCTATGGCTCAAGTCTAACATGAATATATGATTTATATGCTCGATCTCGTTGTTTTAGTGTAACTAGCATGAACTTGAATTTTGGTGTGTTGTTCTTGAATTTTGGATGATCATATGTTGTTAGATGTTAAAAGTTGATGTTTTAATTGTGTTACTAGCATCACTAGCTTCAATTTGATGTGTAGGTTGCCTTAGAAAACTTCATGAACTTGATTATTGATTTTGGTGAATTTGGGTTAGGGTTTGATGAACTTGAAATGGACTTTTGATGCATTGAATACCATGGATTATTATTGGTAAGTGTCTAGTTGGATTGTATGCTTGATTACCTTCAAAACGGCATATCATTCATGTAAATTGGTTGCCCGAATCATTGAATTGCATTTATGAACTTGTATGCGGTTAATGTTAAGCATTAGATGCGGTTTTGGTTGTTGTTAGTGATGAATTGCTTGATGAAATGTGTTTAGTTGTTTTCCTTGTCAAATTACCTTTCCAACGATATATAGTATGCATTTTGGATGTTTTCGGTTCATAAAATATGTTAATTTGAGTTTTGGTTCGTGACTTGGACCATTTTTCTGCAAACTGCATGTTTCCCAGGTATTGCGCGCCGCGCATATACCCGCGCGCCGCGCAGAATTTGAAATCCCAAATGTTTGCCTTCGTGGTTAAGTTCTGACCAAGATTTACACTTGGGTGCGCGCCGCGCAACCCATTGCGCGCCGCGCATATGCCCAGCTCATTTTTGTTTTTATTTTTCCTTTCACAAAATGTTTCCCGCTTAACCGTAACTCCGATTAACATGAAACTTGGCCATTCTGCTCATAAATGATTTCTCATCATGGGAAAATTGTCGGATACCCGACCCGACCCCGTTGACCTTGACTTTGACCAAGTTTGACTTTTAGTCAAACTTAACCAAACGATTATACAATCGTTCTAACATACTAAACTACTTGTATCGTGCATGAAACTTGACAAATTGATTCACATGCTATATAAATCGAGTCGTAACGAGCCATAGGACTAATTGAACATCTTTGACCAATCGTGACTATCGTTATTGATACAACCTATTTGTTTAGGTCAAGACTAGCATTGTTCTTTGCACACATTTACTTGTTGAAGTACTTTACTACTCGTGCATTCAAGGTGAGATCATAGTCCCACTTTTACTCTTTTTGAACTTACATTTGGGATGAGAAAACATAAACATTTCTTTACTAAGTGAACACAAGTACAGGAAAACAAACATTCTACATACGAGTTTAGAACAAAATCCTCAATTCGATTATCATTAGTTACACTTGCCGGGTGTAAGCGAGAACTTATGTTGTATGGATCCATATGGGTTTGACAAACCCTCATTCAAACGGTTCGCTACCGTTTACGAATGAAATATATTTTCGAGGAACAGTGTATGTTCTAGCACTAAGTGATGGGGTTCAATGGAAGGAAATGTTAAGCATTGATAATTGGGTGCTCGTGAAACAAACTTTTAGAATGTATTACTATTATTTCATTGATGCAAATCTTGTGGTTCACTTGTACTTACTTACTTAAACCTATGATTTCACCAACGTTTTCGTTGACAGATTTCTATGTTTTTCTCAGGTCCTTGAACGATACATGATACATGCTTCCGCTCATTATTTTGATACTTGCATTGGATGTCGAGTATACATGCATACATGGAGCGTCTTTTGACTACTTTTAAATTGTGTCGCATAAGTTTCATTTGTACTTAAAACTTTGTATCGTAACTTGTGGTGGAACTATTCTCGTAAACTTTGAACAATCTTTACATTTGAAATGAATGCGACATATCTTTTGGTCAACATTGTTTTAAAGACTTATGACCACGTAACGGGACCTAAGTAGACGGCGCCGTCAATGACGATTTGGTCGGGTCGCTACATTTTCTTGAACACCAGTCTCTCCGCCACAACATGCAACTTACCACTGCCTCTTTATTTTAATCTGAACTTGGTATATTTGTCACTAAAAAGTGCAAATATAAAGGAGGAATCAAATGACACTGATCAAACCAAAATTGTTCGGTCTGAGTGCAAGTGAATTAAAAAGAGAATTTAACCTTCGGAAGGGGTTCCTTCGGTTAAATGGGAGATAGATGTGGTGGTGTAACAGTATCATCTCATTTTTTGAGTATTGGAGATAAGGCTAATTTTGTTATTTCAGGTTATTTTTAATTAAATTAAATTAAATTAAATTAAATTTTTATGTTTTTTATTTTTATTTTTATGGCTTGTATTTTAAATGAAAATTACCATCTTTATTCTTGATTGTTACTAACTTTTTATTTAAAATCATCCATCGCACACTATCTCCGTACCAAATCCTCTCTATATATTAAAACAAAGCCCATATTAGTTAATACTTTCAAAAAAAACTCTTTAAGATTTAATCCCCACCCTTAAAAAAATAGATCTAACGCATAGGATTTGTCTTAACTAAGACCTTACTATCTTAACTAAGGATTTTATTAACTTAACTATTTTAACCTTGCTTAATTCAATCACTTTAAACCGTATCCATTCAAATTTGACGGTTGAATAACATCTATAACCGTCCTCTCATAAAACCGTCGCTTGATATCAAATCTCTAACAAAACCCTCTTCTTCCCTAATTAATCACAACCATCGCCACCGGTGGCGACCAGCGACGCCGACACCACCATTTCCACTCCTCCACCCCCACGATCATCAATTCCATTATCCCTATTTCCATTCTACCCTAGCGTTTAACCATTCTTGGATTTGATGGTTTTATCTTCAACTGTAGGTCATTAGGAAGACAGATTAGGGTTGAATCGTTTTATTTGACTTTTTTCTTTCTTTCACTAGGCCGTTCGATTGCGATTAAAAGGTAGGGTATCTAATTTTTTTTTTGTTGTTGTGATTTTGAGGTTTCATTCAGTTTTTCAGTCGTTGTTGAAGTTCTCACCGGTAGCTTGAAGTTGTTTCGTCGATTTCAGGTCTGTTTCAGAACATTTGTTTACTTTTTTCCCCATTATCATCTTATCTTCTGTTGCTTATGAATTTTTTTCGTTGATATAGTTTTTTTATTCAACTTTGGATGTTCACGATGATATGATGACGGTTTTTTCCTCGGAAGTTTAAGGTTGTTGTGTAAAGGTAATTCCTACCTCAGGTTTCTCTTTTGTTGATTTTCAGATTCTTTATGTGTTTTTTTTTTGTTCCCGTTGCGTAGTATTAGTGTTATTGTTGTGTATTTTGTTATGACCATTGACTGACAGGGTATCGCAACTTATGGGTCAAATAATTCGTCATATCTTACAATTATACGTAATTAGTTCAATGTTTTCGTCAACAAAAAATTAACATGTATTGTTACCCAGCTGTTCAGATTATTACATATTACATGATGGCACATGTTCAATTAAGACGATCTTACCATTTGCACATGGACTCATGAAATTATACTTCTGGATTCTGAGGTAAAAGAAATTTTCATTATTTCATTACTTCATTAACTTTGTTTATTCAATAACAAAGTTATTAGACTTTAAAAGTTTGTTATTTCAGTAATGTGATTGAATTACTCATTCCATTTTTTTACTCTTGTAGAGTATGTTACATTTGTGATGTGATTGTGATGTGAATGTATCGTTTTGTGGGGTCATTACTACAATTTAATAAAAACTTCAATCTATGATTTATATTGCAAGCATTCATATCAATGTTAGATGCTTTACTTATGCCTTTATTTGATTTTACAGAAAGTCAGATGCCAATTGACAAAAGAGTTTGAGAATGTAATGATTCATTCAACGCCTTCTGTAGTGATACTGAAGCTGGAAAGCACGTCCCTCGTGTTGTAGCATGTTGATCTACAGTCCTTCTTTTTAAAGGTTGGTTGGTCCATTTGAGGTACTAATTCATACTCGCATCCCGAGTTTATATTACTTTTGCAAAAAAAACATCGATCTTTGAATATACAATGGTTGTACAATATATGTAACACCCGCGTTTTGGGCCTAGATGAAATGACCATTGTACCCTTAGGGTATGGTGTAATTAGTGATTTTAATAATTATATGTTTATAATTATTTGGTTATTTAGTTGAGACTAGTTTGTGACAAGGGTCACAGAACAGGTTCGTTTGTTGAATTTGGACTCCGTTAGGGCCTCCTAACGATGTACGAAAGATATTAGATAACTGGTAAATACCCGTGTGTCTTGGGGTATGGGTTTTAAACCCCTTAAGTGTATGTATCTGCTTCTTTCACCCATTTTTCTAGACTTTTCCTAATTAAGAACGTACCTAACTCCTTCATCCTCTCAAACCCTAAAGATCAAAGCTTGTTAGTTTGTTGAATTCGAGCTAGTAATCTGTTACTTGTGTGTTGCTGATCATCACAAGGTAAGTGCTTCGTCGATTCATGCTTTGATTCTTGTTGAAATTGGGTTTTTTTTGTGTTCTTGACTATAAGTGTGAAATTGGGCTTGGATCTTCATGTTTGATGTTTGTTATGCTTAATTGATGTTAGAAATAGGTTGTATATATGTTTAGTAACTTTCTTGTGCTTAAAATTTGGTCAAAAACACTTAGAAATCGAGTTTTTGGGGAAGAAATCACAAAATCAGCGAAATTGGTTCGAAACCCAGTTTGCTACAGTACCCGAGTTGCTACAGTACCCCCGAGTTGCTACAGTACCCGAGTTGATACAGTGTCACTATTTGCTACAGTACCTTTTATGAAATTGAAACGGGCGTAACTTTCAAAACGTAACTCCGTTTTTGATGAATAAACTATCGTTAGAATCGTAATAAAGAATACTTTTCAATGGTGAACTTTTAAGAAACTAGATCAAACTATTTTTGGGTCGGAAAAGGAGTTTTAGTGTGTATGTCGTGTTTTGCACGCACCTGTATGCCATTATTGAATGGAGTCATGATGTAGACTCATAAAATTATGAATATATGGTGTTATGACCTAGTTTATAGTATGATTTGATTATACTATTGATTGAGATATGTATATTGACTTCGCTGTGTTTTTCTCAGGTGATAAGAACAAGGAAGAAGCTCAGAAGTAAGATAACTGAGCTGTAGCTGGTAATCGGTGAGTGGGATTATCTCCGGGTGTAGTATACAGTAGCAAGTTGTGCTACTATGTTATACTGTTATAGTTGCTATGCTTAGTAGATATGTTGTAATAATGATCATCGTAGAGTTGCCATGCTAGTCGTAGGAACGGTTGTTCGTAGTGGTAGTTGCTTAACAGTTGTGTGCACAAGTTGTAGTTGCCTGTTGGAACCTATTGTTGTTAGGTTCAGCTCAGAGAGGTCAACCTTGTTGTGGTTGGGTCCAGTTGGCTACTGTTTGTTGAGTATAGTGCTGAATGACGCATCACCTGCGTGTGGATTTACTATACTGGGGATTCAGTAGTAAGGACTTTCGGTAGACGCTAGACTGATCAGCTAGTGGTCGTGTGCTCGTATAAGCCGCCGAGTCTCTAGTTGGAGCATAGTTGCTAGTTGATTGTTGCCAGTTGATAGTTGCTAGTTATTAGTTGTCAGTTGCCTGTTATGGATTGTTGTAGTTGCTGTAGTTGTACAAGTTGGTACTGTATGCTAGATCTGTTAGATGATTCCATTCACTTAGCCTCGTGCTAACCCCCCTCACCTCCTCCCTTGCAGGTTTTCGATCTTAGTGCTGGTAGGGACGGGAGTTGGGTTGACGATATGTTTGACAAGACGAACTCTGATGTCTTAACTTTTATAAATATGAAACTAGTTGTTTAACGTAACACCGGTTGTTTGTAATAAGTAACTAGCTAATGATTTGTGATAATCATGTTCGTAATTAACTAAGGGTATTTATGTGAATTAAGACTTCCGCTGTGATTTTTTAAAAAAAAAAAAGCAGGGTGTTTCAACTTGGTATCAGAGCATAGGTTTGGCCGCATGTACATTGTGTTGAATGTCATGTTCCCAAACCTTGTGTTGTGTCAAACATATATGAGGGAACGGGTAAGTGAATGTAGGGATTACATGTGTTAGATGATAGGTACTAACCTGTTTTCCACTAAGAGTTTGTGTGAGATGTTGTGGTAGTGCAGATATGGCAGATAATACAGGAAACGCAACTGGTCCGTCAGCCCCCGGAACATTCAGAGCCCCAGATGAAGACGGATATGTGTCAGAAGAGGATCCGCAGGAACAAATTTTAGATTTGCAAAGTAAGTTAAAGGAAGCACGTGATCGAATAAGGGAATTAGAACAATGCCAGGTAACCGTGAATCCAAGTGGTAGTGTACCGAATCAGACGATTAGTGGGTATCCGGTGCAGTCAAATAATTATCAGCAAATTGGAAGTGCTTTCCAACAACAGCAATGGTTACCACCTCAATATCAGTTTCCTCAACAGTTTCAGATGCCACCTCAGTTTAATCAACAGTTCCCAAATCAGATGTGGGGTCCGTATCAGACGCCGATGTTTCAACCACCAAAGAAATGTACCTTCAAACAGTTTCTGAATTGTAATCCACCAGAGTACTCAGGAAGTTTTAACCCAACGGTAACACTTAACTGGTTAAGAGAGATAGAAAAGGTTTTTGAGGCCTGTCAGTGCGAACCAGAATTACAGGTTATTTATGCTAGTCGTATGTTGAAAAATAGGGCAATGGTTTGGTGGGATACGGTTATTTCTAGTATACCAAAAGAGCAAGTGAACATGATTACTTGGGAACAATTTTATAGTAAAGTTTGTGAGCAGTATTGTTCGTCTTATGACCTCAATCGAATTAAGACGGAATTTCTGGCAATGAAAATGACACCTCAGATGACGATAGATGAGGTGATTGAGCAGTATATGGATAAATTAAGGTTTGTGCAACAGTGGGTTCCAGATGAGCAGTCCAGAATTCAGCACTTTGTTAATATAATTTTACTGGAGTACAGAACAATGGTTAGGATGGCGACGACGTTATCGCAAGCGTTTGTTATGGCAAAGATGGTAGAGGATGACGTCAGAGCAGCAAGGAATAGAATAGTAGGTTATGAGATGCCACAACAAGATCAGGTGATGAGTCATTCAGACTCTAGGTCAAAGAAGTCTGTTAAGTTGAAACAGAAGAGTGGGTCAGAACATAGTGGGTCAGCATCAAGTCAGAATTCTTGGTGCTATAGTTGCAGATCATCTCATAGTGGTCCTTGTTCAGATTCAACCAAAAGATGTTTGAGATGTGGTATTGTGGGGCACGAGATTCGAATGTGTTCATTCCAAGAGGATGTATGTTGGAAATGTCATCAAGTGGGGCATAGGTCAGCTCAGTGTCCGTATGTAAGAGGATCAGGTTCTGGGGCGGGGCCAGGAGCGCAGTCGGGATCAGTAGGTGGATCTTCTGGTTCTCCAGTTGGGCAGAAAAGAAAGAATCCACCTACGGCAACAACAAGAGCTTATCAAATGGTTGCAGATGCAGATGTTGATTATGATGTGAATGCAGGTATGATTCAAAATCCTCGTACTGTTTAGTTGTATATATGTATGATTGTGTATATATACATATATGTGTGTTTTAGATTGATAAATCTTGTTGGTAGTGTAAAATTTATTTTGTTGTGCTATGTTGTTGTATGCTTAGTTGCGACCCTTGTGTGCCTGGTTGGGTAAGGGAGACCTTTAGGTTAATTTTGAGATTGAAAACTGTGACTTTGATAGAGATGTGTTGGGTACCCTGATGTAGTGGACTTTTTGTCGACATGAGATTATATGATAGTAACACTGTTGTAACAGATATGATAGAAAGAGGACTGTGCTGATTGGATAATTCCTTTGCTTAAACAGATGTATGATACTGCTAGTTGAGCGTATTTTTGACATTGATGAACATATGTTGCGATTTCCTATGCTTGTTGGATGTGTAGTAATGTTGGTAGATTATATTTGAGTATTTGATGGACAATGTTTTGAGTAACTATGATTGGACAGATGTTGTGATTGATTAGTTATAAAGTAGTTAAATTAATTACCGATGCTTATTGAGGTGATTGATTGGACATAAGTTAGTGAATGAGACAAGTAGAATTTTTTCGTTACGAGCAACTCAGAATGAAGGTATGATTTAGGATAATATGCTTGTGTCTGGCCAACAGAAGTATATTGTGATAAATCATACGGAATTTCTGGGAAGCTGAAGGAAAATTAGGCGGCCTGTGCTATATTGGATTGTGATGTGACTGGATATGAGATGAATAACCTGTGAAGTTCTGTTGACTTACGAGGCAATTTCGTAGACATAGGTATAGATTTTAGCATGATGACTAATTCTATTGCCTAAGCTTTGGATAATTGGGAAAAGTGGACAGTATAAAGAGTTGAATTGGATGACAGATCGTGAAATTTATGATGCGGAATGGCGAAGAAACACGAATTTGACTCTGATTATTTGACTTGATCGTGTAATTTGTGGGCTTAAGTGGATTAACGGACGTTGATCGATGAAGATTATGACAACTTATTTTGTACCGGGAGTGTATTGACTTCAAGAATCTCATTTCCCTATGCAATTGTGGTGGATATTGTCGGTATTGGGGATAAGATTGATAAAGTTAACCGTGTGTTTTGGCGGTTCGAGTAACAATTTTTGGGTTTGTTGACCATAGTTGACCCGATTCCGAGGACGGAATCTCTTTTAAGGAGAGTAGATTTGTAACACCCGCGTTTTGGGCCTAGATGAAATGACCATTGTACCCTTAGGGTATGGTGTAATTAGTGATTTTAATAATTATATGTTTATAATTATTTGGTTATTTAGTTGAGACCAGTTTGTGACAAGGGTCACAGAACAGGTTCGTTTGTTGAATTTGGACTCCGTTAGGGCCTCCTAACGATGTACGAAAGATATTAGATAACTGGTAAATACCCGTGTGTCGTGGGGTATGGATTTTAAACCCCTTAAGTGTATGTATCTGCTTCTTTCACCCATTTTTCTAGACTTTTCCTAATTAAGAACGTACCTAACTCCTTCATCCTCTCAAACCCTAAAGATCAAAGCTTGTTAGTTTGTTGAATTCGAGCTAGTAATCTGTTACTTGTGTGTTGGTGATCATCACAAGGTAAGTGCTTCGTCGATTCATACTTTGATTCTTGTTGAAATTGGGTTTTTTTTGTGTTCTTGACTAAAAGTGTGAAATTGGGCTTGGATCTTCATGTTTGATGTTTGTTATGCTTAATTGATGTTAGAAATAGGTTGTATATATGTTTAGTAACTTTCTTGTGCTTAAAATTTGGTCAAAAACACTTAGAAATCGAGTTTTTGGGGAAGAAATCACAAAATCAGCAAAATTGGTTCGAAACCCAGTTTGCTACAGTACCCGAGTTGCTACAGTACCCCCGAGTTGCTACAGTACCCGAGTTGCTACAGTGTCACTATTTGCTACAGTACCTTTTATGAAATTAAAACGGGCGTAATTTCAAAACGTAACTCCGTTTTTGATGAATAAACTATCGTTAGAATCGTAATAAAGAATACTTTTCAATGGTGAACTTTTAAGAAACTAGATCAAACTGTTTTTGGGTCGGAAAAGGATTTTTAGTGTGTATGTCGTGTTTTGCACGCACCTGTATGCCATTATTGAATGGAGTCATGATGTAGACTCATAAAATTATGAATATATGGTGTTATGACCTAGTTTATAGTATGATTTGATTATACTATTGATTGAGATATGTATATTGACTTCGCTGTGTTGTTCTCAGGTGATAAGAACAAGGAAGAAGCTCAGAAGTAAGATAACTGAGCTGTAGCTGGTAATCGGTGAGTGGGATTATCTCCGGGTGTAGTATACAGTAGCAAGTTGTGCTACTATGTTATACTGTTATAGTTGCTATGCTTAGTAGATATGTTGTAATAATGATCATCGTAGAGTTGCCATGCTAGTCGTAGGAACAGTTGTTCGTAGTGGTAGTTGCTTAACAGTTGTGTGCACAAGTTGTAGTTGCCTGTTGGAACCTATTGTTGTTAGGTTCAGCTCAGAGAGGTCAACCTTGTTGTGGTTGGGTCCAGTTGGCTACTGTTTGTTGAGTATAGTGCTGAATGACGCATCACCTGCGTGTGGATTTACTATACTGGGGATTCAGTAGTAAGGACTTTCGGTAGACGCTAGACTGATCAGCTAGTGGTCGTGTGCTCGTACAAGCCGCCGAGTCTCTAGTTGGAGTATAGTTGCTAGTTGATTGTTGCCAGTTGATAGTTGCTAGTTATTAGTTGTCAGTTGCCTGTTATGGATTGTTGTAGTTGCTGTAGTTGTACAAGTTGGTGCTGTATGCTAGATCTGTTAGATGATTCCATTCACTTAGCCTCGTGCTAACCCCCCTCACCTCCTCCCTTGCAGGTTTTCGATCTTAGTGCTGGTAGGGACGGGAGTTGGGTTGACGATATGTTTGACAAGACGAACTCTGATGTCTTAACTTTTATAAATATGTAACTAGTTGTTTAACGTAACACCTGTTGTTTGTAATAAGTAACTAGCTAATGATTTGTGATAATCATGTTCGTAATTAACTAAGGGTATTTATGTGAATTAAGACTTCCGCTGTGATTTAAAAAAAAAAGCAGGGTGTTTCAATATATTGTTTCTTAATTATGTTTTTTAGGTTGAATAAAAAGAAGTAAATAGTTTAAAGCAAGTAATACAAGTTCAGATCAAGAACTCCAGTCGTTTTATTCAACTAATACAAGTTCAGATCAAGAACTCCAGTCGTTTTATTCAACTATCTTATTCAATTTATTTAATAGGTATGTCGTTACCCTTTTTTCTTTTGCAAATTCATGATTCGTATATCTTTCCGTGATTGGTAATTTTTTATTTTTTTATAAAAAAATTTAATACCTACAAGGTGTTAAATAGTTGGATCGCGTATTATTCTTTCAAGGCAATATTTAGTTCTTATATATATTAAAATTATTTGAACAAATGAGCTTGTCTTTGTGACGACCCGGAAATTTTCGACCAAATTTAAACTTAATCTTTATATTATTTCGACACGATAAGCAAAGTCTGTAATGTTGAGTCTCAAAAGTTTTGGAACTATTTTTATGAATCCATTTGACCTTTGACTTTTCCCAACGATTCACGAACTATTGTGTGTAAATAAATATGTATATATATATATATATATATATATATATATATATATATATATATATATATATATATATGTATGTATAAATTCTATACATAAGAAATATTAAATAATAAATAAATACTAAAGATCCAATATATTATATTATTAGTAAAAATGACATAACTGATAAATTGTAACATATTAGAGTTAAATTTTAAGTGTAAATGCTATATTAATATTATTATCATTATTATTATCAGTAAAATTAATGTTAATAATATTATTAGTACCATTAATAATTAAAAATATTTTTTTTAAAGTCAATGATAGATATATTATTAATACTAATAGATAATACATATATATGAAAGTTGATATATATAAATTGATATATTATTATTATTATTATTATTATTATTATTATTATTATTATTATTATTATTATTATTATTATTAAGGTTATTATTAATAATATTAGTATAATTAGTATTATTGCTATAAATAATATTGGTGTTATATATTTCATAATAATTATTATCATTATCATTAGTAATAATATTAATATTATACTTGTATTACTACTAGTTAAAATATTAAGGATATTATTATTATACTTATTAAAAGATTAATCATAATCTATAAATATAAATATATAAATATAAGAGAAATACAAATAAAGATATAAATATAGATATATAAATACTGATATATATTCAGATATATATAAATATATAAACAAATACTAATTTCAGTTATATATATATTGATAAATACGTGTACACTATGATATAAATGTATAAATACAGTATTTCTAATATTATTATCAGTATTTTTATTAATCTATATTATGAATATAATTATTATTAATTAATATAATTATATTACTTATAGTTTATAAAAAGCAGCAAGAATAGGTGCGAATCTGCTCTCAACCATGCTGTAGGTGATTATCTTAAGTCGTACAAATTAGATTCTAAACACAAAGATAAAACCAAATACAGTTAGCAATCAATGTTCATCTTTTTATTTTTATTGTTTTATTTATTTATTTGCTGTTCCTGAGGGAACTTGTCGACTTCAATTATATTATAAAACGATCAACTTCAAATGTAAATGATACTCAAAGACTTTACATTATCAATTATCACTTTCAAACACCCTTATCAGCTCTCCTTTAAGCGAATTTAAACTGAAAAATGGAAGAACATTCAGTCCTGTCCCTTGTACGCGTATTTTTTTTTATCAATTCTCAGAATTCTTAATGGTTTTTAAAAATCTAGAAATGTAGATATGTTAGAAACCTTTGGTTTGAACTATCTGTTAAGTTTCAAAGTTCAATTCTATCAATCGAGTTCAAATTTTGAAGTCAAACATAAATTTTAAAAAGTCAAACTTTCGGATCATCAAGAAATTCGAGTTCCATTTGTTGTTTCTGAATAAATTAAGGATCCCTATAGTTTCTAGGAATGAATTACTATATATTTCATGTAGAAATAATTAGCTATAACGGTCTTAATTTCGAAATCAAAGTTTGAGTGTTCTTCATATTTTTTTTTTGTATCTGCTGCTGCTTATTTATTATATTTATCTTTCTGTTAAAAACAATTCAACAAAAATATGGTTGTTTCCGTTTCAATGTCGCACTGAATCAAACGTTAAAATAGTATTTATAATTATTTTGGTTTTGGTCGATGGATTAATGAAGAAGATGAAGGGACCAGTTAAATATACGGGGTATATACTTTAGTAGCTAGAAATAAAACAGAAAAGCAGGACTGGAGGCGTGGTATAGGGATGTTTCAGGTTATCGTGAGGTCTCGGGTTCGAGCCCCGTCACGGGCAATTTTTTTTTTATAGAAAAAGCTTCTTAAGGGTATATACTTTTAAATTTTATTTCTATTATTATTTTTATGATTATTATTATTATGATAAGTTATTATTGTTATTATTATGATTATTATTGTTATTGGTGTTAAATTAATTATTATTACTATCATTAATATGATTTATGTTGTTATTATTATCTTTAGGAAGTATGATGAACAAGTATTATTATCATTAGAATAACTAATATTGTTATTATTATCATCGTTATTATTATTATGATAATGATAATTGTTATTACTCCTAATATTTATAAATATCATTAGTTTAATCAAAATTAAGAGTGTTATCAATTCCGTTAACATTAGTATAAGTATTATAATTACAATTAGGACTATTGTTATTATTATTATTATTATTATTATTATTATTATTATTATTATTATTATTATTATTATTATTATTATTATTATTATTATTATTAGTGATATTATTAGTATTACAAGTATTATTACTACAAATATTATAATTATATTTATAAGTATTAGAAACATTGATTATCATTAATATTTTTATAAGAAAGATTATTATAATTTTTTTTCATTTTAGTATTATTATTATTAATATGATTATGACTAATATTATTATTGATATCACTTTTGTAACTATTAGTATTATTAATCTTATAATTAGATAAAAGTATAATTATTAACAATATCATTATTATTATTAAAATTATCATTTATAATAAAGTTAATATTAGTATTATTATTATTCTTAGTAAATCATTAATATCAAAACCATCTTTTTTTAAACAAATAACTATTTTGTATATAAAACATACTTATTACATATACTACAATTATATTAACAAGCCATATAACTATATATAAAAATATATTAACATTATTTATATAAAAACTTATATACAACAAATTAGGTATTTTCAGATATAGACATATTAATATAACTATATAAATAATTATCATTTTTAAATATATATACAAACTAAATATATAATATTGATGTTAAAGCTAAGGGGTATAAAATACTATTAAATTTTACAAGGAAATACTATTAAATACGATACAATTTTACACAAGATATTTATTTATTTATAGAATGGATATACTTAAACCTTGCTACAACACTTATAGGCAGTGTACCTAATCGTACAGTAGTGTAGTTTTTAGTAAGTCCGGTTCGTTCCACAGGGAATCTTTTAAACAAAGCTTAACGCTATATTAGTTTTAATTTATAAAAATACAAATATATATATAAGTAATATTATTTTTATAAAGGGGGGTTTTTACCGTTTAATGACCGGTTTGTCAATTTTTAAAACTTTAGTCGCAGTTAAAACTTAATGTAAATTATTAAAAATAAATAAAAGACTAAATTTAAAGCGTAAAGTAAATAACGATAATGAAATTGCGATAAATAAAAGTGCGATAAAATAAAATTGCGATAATTAAAAAGTACGATAATTAAAAGTGCAATTAAATACAATAACAATAAATAAAAGTGCGATAATTAGAAGTGCAGTTAAATATAAAATAAAGGAAATTAAATATGAAATAAAAGAATTATGCTTATTTAAACTTCCGTAATCATGATGTTTGACGTGTTGATTTTAGTTTATTCCCATGGGTTAATTGTTCTTTGTCCTGGATTATTTAATATGTCCATACAGATTTGTCCATAATAGTCCATCAGTCATAAATATAAAGAGCGAAAGCCTTCGTTAAATTATTCTTATTCCCGAAGTCAAATATTCCAACTAATTGGGGATTCAAATTGTAACAAGGTTTTAATACTTTGTTTAATGAATACACCAGGTTATCGACTGCGTGTAAATCAAGGTTTTACTACTTTGTTAACAATTACACCAATTACCCTTGAATGTAATTCACCCCTGTTTCAACAAGTCTATTAACTATTAATCCAGTTCCGTGTCCGGTAAAATGAATATTTATTGGTATTTATAGATATCCCGCCCACCGTACCCAGTCAAGCGTATGTGGTTATATATAAATACGTCAAATTATAAGTTTGTATATTAAATTAACAAGGTATTGTTTAGTTAATATAAAACCCAATAATAGCCCATAGTCTAATTTCCACAAGTGTCGTTCTTTTATCCAAACCTCAATTATGGTACAAAGCCCAATTACCCAATTTTAATATTTTTAGCCCAACATCATGATTACTTCGGTATTAAATAAGCATAATAATAACTTAGCTACGAGACATTAATGTAAAAAGGTTGAACATAACTTACAGTGATTAAAAATAGCGTAGCGTTACACGGACAAAATTTCGACTTACACCCTTACAATATTCGCTAACATACCCTTATTATTAGAATTAAAAATTAAAATTAAAATTAAAATTAAAATATAAATTATATATATATATCGTATAATATAGATAGAGAGATTGATATTTTGGATATTTTTACGATCAGAATGCGCGAGCTTTATAGGCAGTTTCATAATTTGGGGCTCCGCGACTCGCGGCCTTTTTCCTCTTCGAACTCCGCAAGTCGCAGAGTTCGTAAAACCAGCTCACACCATTTTATCTTTTAATTTGCCGACGGTTTATAATATATTATATAATATATAAATAATTATAAGAATTATTTAAATATTATATTATATTTATGTGCATAGTTGACTTGTAATTTTTAGTCCGTTGCGTCGAGCGTTGAGAGTTGACTCTGGTCCAGGTTCCGAATTTTCGAACGTCCTTGCGTACAATTTAATATCTTGTACTTTGCGTTTTGAATCTTGTACTCTTGTAATTTTGAGACGTT
The DNA here is from genome assembly GCF_046630445.1 of Rutidosis leptorrhynchoides. NCBI lineage: Eukaryota > Viridiplantae > Streptophyta > Magnoliopsida > Asterales > Asteraceae > Rutidosis > Rutidosis leptorrhynchoides. The sequence goes on from NC_092338.1 coordinate 361,305,149, forward strand.
TCTTATCAATAATTGGAACCTCTTTGATTGTATTTTGTACTTTTGAGCTTTTTTTGTCGTTTGCGTCTTCAATTCGTCGAATCTGTCTTTTGTCTTCACCTTTTATTATTTAAACGAATATCACTTGTAAATAGAACAATTGCAACTAAAAGCTTGTCTTTCTTGAGGAATAATGCTATGAAATATATGTTCGTTTTTAGCATTATCAAATATATAAAGTTATAAGATATGAAATTGTTCGATTACGAGTATATATTTTAATATATATATATATATATATATATATATATATATATATATATATATATATATATATATATATACACGAATGATATAGGTTCGTGAATCCGAGGCCAATCCTACATTTGTTCAATGACGTTATATGTATTTTTACTACAAAATACAATATTGTGAGTTTCATTTGCTCCCTTTTTAAATGATTTTGCAATATATTTTTTTGGGACTTAGAATACATTCGCTATTTTTATAACTGTTTTACGAAATAGACACAAGTAATTAAAACTATATTATATGGTTGAATGGATCGAAGCCGAATATGCCCATTTTTAGCTTGGTAGCCTAAGAATTTGGGAACAGACCCCCAAATTGACGCGAATCCTAAAGATAGATCTATCGGGCCCAACAAGCCCCATTCTGGAATTTGGAATGCTTTAGTACTTCGAAATTATCATGTCCGATGAGTGTCCCGAAATGATGGGGATATTCTATATGCATCTTGTTAATGTCAGTTACCAGGTGTTCAATCCATATGAATTTTTTTTTTATCTCTATGCTGTTTGCGAAATGCTTGATATGAGATGTGTATTTATGAGAAATGAAAATCTTGTGGTCTATTAAAATGATGAAAATGATCGATTATGATAAACTAATGAACTCACCAACCTTTTGGTTGACACTTTAAAGCATGTTTATTCTCAGGTATGAAAGAAATCTTCTGCTATGCATTTGCTCATATTAGAGATATTACTTGGAGTCATTCATGATATATTTCAAAAGACGTTGCATTCAAGTCGTCGAGTTCATCAAGATTATTATTAAGTCAATTATAGTTGGATATATTATGAAATGGTATGCATGCCGTCAACTTTCGATGAAATGAAAGTTTGTCTTTTTTTTAAAAAAAATGAATGCAATGTTTGTAAAATGTATCATATATTCATATAGAGGTCAAGTACCTCGCGATGTAACAAAATGTAATGTATTCGTCCAGATGGATTAGGATGGGTTGTTAGAGTTGGTATCAGAGCGGTGGTCTTAGCGAACCAGGTCTTGCATTAGTGTGTCTAACTGATAGTTGTTTAGATGCATTAGTGGGTCTGGACTTCGACCGTGTCTGCATGTCAAAAGTTTTGCTTATCATTTCTTGTCAGAAATTACCTGCTTATCATTCTTAGTCTAGACACGTTTTACTGCATTGACTGCATGAATAGTGTATAGATAAAATTCATATCTTAGCATATCTGCTAATTCATATCTTAGCGTATCTGTTACTGTTACCTTTGCCTGACAGCTTCCGTAGATTCCTCCTTAACTTATGGAATTTTAGTATTATATATGCATATGTAAATTATGTATTGCAGGGTACTAATCTACATCCTATAATCTATTACTTATCAAAAATCCTTCATCTGATCATACGAGATGAATCCCTCAACCAGTTCGAGTCCCTCAGATTCCGATAGCTATTCCGATAGTTATTTCGACAGTTATTCCGATATGGAGTTTCACCTAAGCTCCGAAAGCAGTGTCACCAGAATGTATCCACCAATTCATTTGATGGGTTCGTAGCCTACTTAATCATTGGAGACAAAAAGAATGTGATCCTTTCCATCAATCAAATTCACCTCTTGGCGAAGAACCTGAAGCACTTACTGGTGAACTAGCCCGAAATACCATTTTCATCCTCATTTCCCGAATATCTCGTCATGATTACATACTATCTCAGATTCTAAATCTTATTTATTCGCTCGTTCTTACCGACAATCATCCCAGAATAATGGAAGAAGTCAACGAGCTTCGCGCCCGAGTAATCAATTTGGAAAACGTGATGCAAAACCTACCAGCTTCAGCAACATCATCGGCAACACGAGTACCAAAACAATAACATTCGCAGCACAAGCCTCAACACTACACGCCTCAAACTCTCAGTCTGCACCTCCAGCATAATCATCATACTACATGATGTCCTACACCGATTATCTTCGTTCTACAGGATGTTCTACATCATTTATCTTCGTTCGACATGACGATTATGTAATCTCTAATATTTTAGAGATTATATATTCTTGTTCTAACGGTAAATCAAATGAGATTAACATCATATTAACTCATTAAATCCATGATTACATCTGAAGAAAATATATATGTATATATATTTTCATAAAGACTGTAATTAAAAATTCTTTCGTACAAACTGTTAATGATAAAAATATTTTAACGGGTAGGTAATACCCGAGGAATATTTAAATTTCACATTAATAAGTTACACTGTACATTCTTCCAATCTGATTCGACAGTCATTTACCATCTTACTTACATCCACCGATATACGCAACCGTTCACCACAGAATGACCATTTTCATTCAATTACATATTTGGATTTCGACTTATCAGAATCCAACAAGTGGTATAATGAAGAAAACATTGGAAAAAATAAAATTTGTTAGAAACAAACAAATTAACTATGAGAAATTTTGTTAAGAATCCACGCTAACTATTCCTAGCTAACTGTTCCTAACTAACTGTTAATTTCGTATTACATTTTATTTATCACAATTTATTTATTGCAATTTAATTTTCGCGATTTATTTATCGCAAATTAAATTCTCGCAATTTTATTTATCTTCATTTAATTTCTGTTATTTATTTTACGCACTTCAAATATCGGGACACGTATACAAGGTTTTGACATATCATATCGACGCATCTATATATATTATTTGGAATAACCATAGACACTTTATATGCAGTAATGATCGAGTTAGCTATACAGGGTTGAGGTTGATTCTACAATAATATATATACTTTGAGTTGTGATCGAGTCTGAGACATGTACACGGGTCACGATACATATTAATTAATTCGAATATTATATATTAAACTATATATGAATTATTGGACTGTTAACTGTGGACTATCGACTGCGGACTAATAATATTGGACAATTAAAATGAATTAAAATATTGATTATAACATATGAAACTAAATAATTCTTCAAGTTTGCCACTTGATTTCATCTTAAACCTCATTTGTATCTTGACAATTCCAATATGAGTTTAAACCTTTCATGATTCTTGAAAACGCCTCAATCGAGAGGATGAACCAACCGCACTTCATCTACGAAAGAAAAGATCGATGCATATAGTTATGCACCTGAAAACACTCGGAATCTGAATAAACGTTTAACACGTATCTGTACTAATTCCTTTGGCATTGTTATTATCGAAGATAACTTTACAATTCCTTTCAAATTAGTAAATTTTGTCACAGCTCCAGCAAATCAACTTCGATTTTTCATTCGAATCAACCTTATTATAACCTTGATATATGTGCTTGCTCTATTATTGTTACCAGGGAACCTTTTACATTCCACCAATATTACCAGCAGACGTACTAGCAACCTTGTGGCTCCTTGTCTTAAATCTCTCCGACAAATCACTATATTTATCTATTGAAGTCCTATCATGTACTCATCCACATCTTATAACAAGAATTACTACATCAATTACCGAAAATTAGCAATCAGTATTTTGAAATCTCACAGCATGTCTACATCAACCATTATATGTATACGTATAACATTTATCTCTTAGAATTATGATCTTTCGTTCTGAAATTTTGAAAAGCACTCAGTCTACAAATCAATACTCTGAATGTTGAAAAAACTGAATGAAGCAGCGGAAACTGTAGACAACCGTAAACGACCTTAACCGTCGGAAGTTTGATAATAAAGAATAGTATGTTGACAAAGCTCAGAAAAGTTGAAACTGGAAAGCGGATTGAGCAAACCATGAAGGAGACTGTGGACAAATTACAAAGACTAAACCTGCCTTCAAAGAATCCAAATGATTCCATATCTGCTGAAGTCATTAACGAATACCTTGCTCCTGACTCTAAACTCTTAAAGCCAAATCTTCTTCATCCTCCATTGATATTAGAAATTCTAAGATATCGTCGTATCTTTCATTATAAATATCCTCCATATTTCTGAAGATATTTTCATAACTATTCTTATCTGAAATAATTTATCTCTTCGCGATATCAGTGTTACATCAGAAGGGAAACTGTTTTAGTTTCTAAATTCTGAAACTTTCGAGTTCAAAGTATGAATGTTTTTGAAGTAGTGTTGGGAACTGATGCATGAGTTAGTATAATATAATGACAATTGATCAACGTGATTATATTACAGTAATTAATGCTGAGTTTCTAAAATGAAACGTGATGATTCACAGATCATAACGTCATCATGTGCCATGTTACACGACTCATGTATTCTATTTAACCTCTAAAATATCAAGAAAATATTTCTTGATGATTCGATTTTTCCAGGGTATTCTGGTAATTTAACAAATTAAAATCGCGCCATCACGATTTCTTTCTCAGAACATTAATAATGTTCATTCCGAAATTCATATCTGCGAATTCTGGACCATTACAAGCAGTGCTTAATCGCAAGAAGAGGAAACGAAAGAATGAAAATTCTAAAATAGAAATTGGAGTATAAGTCGCAGCAAATAGAAGAGAGCATTAACTGTGGATGACAATGATTATAGAAGATATAAGCAAGAACTTTGAAATATAAAGGAAGATATAAAGCCCAATAACAACACGGAGGTTACAAACCGTGGATATTAATACGAATAGCAATATAAAGATACGGTAGAATTAAGAATAGTATCACCCCAAGGTAATAGTTAAAGTAAATAGATTTTTCTGGTGAAAGAATGAAAGAAAGAATGACAGAAATGATAATTAGGAAAATATCAAGGACTAGAATTGGATTAAGCATTTTCACAATCTTTTAGATGTATGAACTAAGAAAGAAAGTATAGGAATGGTGAGAATAATGAAACGGAAGAGCTTAATTTATAATGGAAATATCAGACATAGCAATCGAGGTAGATCACCGTATTTAATTATAGAGATCTTAATTTCCTTACACGCCGAAGAATCAAATTTTTTTTTAGATTTCGAAGATTTTCTTTAAATCCCTTGAATTTCGGAAATCAACCGTGACTACATCACCAGTTAAGACGCACCTTATTTTCTAAATTCAATCGTGACTATGCCAAAAGTTAAATCTCTATCTCAATTTTTTTTTTGTGACAGCTTCACTTGTACGCTTCACATAATCGAATCGATTTGTCTATATTAATCAATAATGATAAAACTCTATTTATCAACTCATATTCGTCATGAAAACATTTTTAATTGTTAGCTATGACGACCTCGATCAAATTTCGGGATGAAATTTCTTTAACGGGTCGGTACTGTGACGACCCGAAAATTTTCGACCAAATTTAAACTTAATCTTTATATTATTTCGACACGATAAGCAAAGTTTGTAATGTTGAGTCTCAAAAGTTTTGGAACTATTTTTATGAATCCATTTGACCTTTGACTTTTCCCGACGATTCACGAACTATTGTGTGTAAACAAATATGTATATATGTATATATATATATATATATATATATATATATATATTCTATACATAAGAAATATTAAATAATAAATAAATACTAAAGATCCAATATATTATATTATTAGTAACAATGACATAATTGATAAATTGTAACATATTAGAGTTAAATTTTAAGTGTAAATGCTATATTAATATTATTATCATTATTATTAGCAGTAAAATTAATGTTAATAATATTATTAGTACCATTAATAATTAAAAATATTTTTTTAAAGTCAATGATAGATATATTATTAATACCAATAGATAATACATATATATGAATGTTGATATATATAAATTGATATATTATTATTATTATTATTATTATTATTATTATTATTATTATTATTATTAAGGTTATTATTAATAATATTAGTATAATTAGTATTATTGCTATAAATAATATTGGTGCTATATATTTCATAATAATTATTATCATTATCATTAGTAATAATATTAATATTATACTTGTATTACTACTAGTTAAAATATTAAGGATATTATTATTATACTTATTAAAAGATTAATCATAATCTATAAATATAAATATATAAATATAAGAGAAATACAAATAAAGATATAAATATAGATATATAAATACTGATATATATTCAGATATACATAAATACATATGCAAATACTAATTTTAGTTATATATATATTGATAAATACGTGTACACTATGATATAAATATATAAATATGGTATTTCTAATATTATTATCAGTATTTTTATTAATCTGTATTAAGAATATAATTATTATTAATTAATATAATTATATTACTTATAGTTTATAAAAAGCAGCAAGAATAGGTGCGAATCTGCTCTCAATCATGCTGTAGGTGATTATCTTAAGTCGTACAAATCAGATTCTAAACACAAAGATAAAACCAAATACAGTTAGCAATCAGTGTTCATCTTTTTATTTTTATTTTATTTATTTATTTATTTGTTGTTCCTGAGGGAACTTGCCGACTTCAATTATATTATAAAATGATCAACTTCAAATGTAAATGATACTCAAAGACTTTACATTATCAATTATCACTTTCAAACACCCTTATCAGCTCTCCTTTAAGCGAATTTAAACTGAAAAATGGAAGAACATTCAGTCCTGTCCCCTGTACGCGTATTTTTATTTATTTATCAATTCTCAGAATTCTTAATGGTTTTTAAAATCTAGAAATGCAGATATGTTAGAAACCTTTGGTTTGAACTATCTGTTAAGTTTCAAAGTTCAATTCCATCAATCGAGTTCAAATTTTGAAGTCAAACATAAATTTCAAAAAGTCAAACTTTCGGATCATCAAGAAATTCGAGTTCCATTTGTTGTTTCTGAATAAATTAAGGATCCCTATAGTTTCTAGGAATGAATTACTATATATTTCATGTAAAAATAATTAGCTATAACGGTCTTAATTTCGAAATCAAAGTTTGAGTGTTCATTTTTTTTTGTATCTGCTGCTGCTTATTTATTTTATTTATCCTTCTATTAAAAACAATTCAACAAAAATTTGGTTGTTTCCGTTTCAATATCGCACTGAATCAAACGTTAAAATATTGTTTATAATTATTTTGGTTTTGGTCGATGGGTTAATGAAGAAGATGAAGGGACCAGTTAAATATACGGGGTATATACTTTAGTAGCTAGAAATAAAACAGAAAAGCAGGACTGGAGGTGTGGTATAAGGATGTTTCAGGTTATCGTGAGGTCTCGGGTTCGAGCCCGGTCACGTGCAATTTGTTTTTTTAGAAAAAGCTTCTCAAGGGTATATACTATTAAATTTTATTTCTATTATTATTTTTATGATTATTATTATTATGATAAGTTATTATTGTTATTATTATGATTATTATTGTTATTGGTGTTAAATTAATTATTATTACTATCATTAATATGATTTATGTTATTATTATCTTTAGGAAGTATTATGAACAAGTATTATTATCATTAGCATAACTAATATTGTTATTATTATCATCGTTATTATTATTATGATAAT